>NW_024881968.1:0-504848 GCF_019059575.1 Amphibalanus amphitrite
CTCTGCTCTGAATACCACCTGTCCTCCCACCTCTGCTCTGAATACCCACCTGGTTGACCACCTCCCCCACCATGCCCGTCCAGGTGCCGTACCCTCTGCTCTGAATACCCACCTGGTACAGCACCGCTCTGAATACCCACCTGGCTGACCACCTCGCCGACCATGCCCGTCCAGCTGCCGTACCCTCTGCTCTGAATACCCGCCTGATACACCACCCTCTGCTCGGAATACCCATCTGGTTGACCACCTCCCCCACCATGCCCGTCCAGGTGCCGTACCCTCTGCTCTGAATACCCACCTGGTTGACCTCATCCCCCACCATGCCCATCCAGGTGCCGTACCCTCTGCTCTGAATACCCACCTGGTACACCACCTGCTGCTCTGAATACCCACCTGGTTGACGACCTCCCCCACCATGCCCGTCCAGGTGCCGTTGGCCAGCAGGGCGCCGTAGCCGCTGGAGGACTGCGGCACGATGCGGTACGTCACGTTCAGCTCCTGGCACAGGATCGTCCACAGGTCCACCAGGTAGCCGCTGAAGTGGAAACCCCCCTCCGCAGTCTCCTCGATAAACACAAACGGCGGGTCCTGCGGCAAGTGTTAAAAGACAGAAATCAAGGAGGACGGAAGTTGGTTCAAAATCAGCGTTTTAAATCGAGGGGAATGAAAGGCGTACAGTTGGGTATTTAAAGAATAGGAGAAAATGGACATTCATTCCCGGATCTTTCAACGTAAACATACACATAAAACTATGCAGTCGTGTTACCATCCGCGAAAGGAGAGCTGAGAACCTACGACTCTCCTAGATCCTAACAAAAAAAAGTTAGTAAATAAATGAAAATATGGAGCTGGTCGGGTTGAAGAAAGGCTGTCCATGTCCTGTTTTCTGCGGCTGAATACTTACATGAGCGGTGGTGACAATGAGCTCATCTAGGAAGTCATCCGGTACCGCACCATAGTTTGTGAAGACGACGAGCGAACCGTTCCGCATCATTCTGACGCCAAACGTTCACTCTTCTTGTAGTTAGTGCAAATAGACGGCAAGGTTTACTTTTTCGCTCGTCCTAGTCACCCCTGTACTGGCAGCAATGTACCAAATACCAATGCGATTGTATTTGACACTGTGGAACTATGAACGGTTCAGAAATGCTCCACGTCCAAACTGAGACACAACGTTCCTCTCTGTGCCGCTAATCGGCCGACACTGGCTCTCGGCTATGTGTTTCGATTTCAGCAACATGGTGTGTGCGTCCTTCCGTTGCCAAGTGAACGGGCCAGCAGCACTAGCGAATGATAACCATCAGCAGGAGGGGTTGTAAAAGCCCAGTGTAAGGAGTCTAATGTTTCCCTTCATGGACGCCTTGGCTTTCCTGTCCAAAACGGTCAACGTTATTTCCCAATGGACTGCTTCGGCGAGCATTCGATGCGTGTCAGTGATGAATCGATACTGGACCTACGCCATTTGTCAAGCCTGTCGAATAGGGTTGGGACCTATCTGCATGCTCTGTATGTTTTGGTAAAATAAAAAAGCTCAGAATTTTTAATGATTTAATTTAAAATCACTTTGTTAAAAAAATGCCTAGTTAGTTCAGAAATTAATTATTTGTGGCTGAAAACAACTTGCTTCTGATTGGTCGGGCTAATCATGACGTCACATGTAGGTATATAACTGTCTGTATATTTGGCGCAGTTGAGACATACATTTTCTATGTATTTTCCTATGGTAAATCGGAGTGATTGGTCGTGTTTTCAGTGTCTCTTTATTTTGCGCTGGTATTGCGTGGCTAAGAAGTTTTATCAAGCATGACATATACTAAAATGTTCCTTTAATAATGGAGCTTCAATATCTGTGAGTTTTATTGGCAAGCGAAAACTGATTTCGCTGTTATTTTATCTGGAAATTACTCATTTTTTAAGGTCAATATTCAAAATATTTTACGGGAACAAGTTGGCACTTTTCTTGATTTTTGCACTCAAATCGCGTGCGATTCAACTGTATTGGAACTTGCAAAGAAGCTTGGTGATTAATTAACTGTGTTGTTATGGCACTGTTTGCAAAGCATGGATAATGAAACTCTGCCAAAGACTTAGCTACATAGCAATGCCTCAAGTAATACGCAGGAGGGACAGAATTCAGAGTCCGATTGAGAAGAATCGGTGCAAATGCTACGAAGACCAGGCAGCTCTGATACAATAGCTAGTCGTCTCACTACTCTCACTCTATTAGACCAGCTGATTCCTGACAGCACCAACTCGGATGCAAAGATGGAGCTCATCTTCCAAGCCAGAAACCAGTTCTTTGATGGAAGATGTGGTGCTGCCTCTGTCTCTGCTTTGTTGGCCAGTTTGGACGGGGCGGAGCTCCGCTCCTTGCGTGAGCGGTTATTCGCCTGTCATCCAGAAATAGTTCCTTCGTTTGCTGGCCGATCCCTGATTAGGTGCAATACGGGGAGCTGTAATCAGGGAAGTAACTTTCCATATGAAAGGGGTGCAGGTGCACCCCCGTCCCCCATCCACTAGAAGTGCACCCCCATAGGCTAAGCGGCGCCCCACACGCCGCCCCACACGATTAGCTCTAGAGCAGATGGCGAGGGTGATTTCCCGGCTACATTCCATCTCGGCGTCGTGATGCTTGTGGGCTTGGAAAGCGTCCAGTCGTATGTAGGGTAGTGTAGGGGTAGGGTTGAGTTCAATAAGGTCCTTACATTTGAAAGGTTTGAACAACCCGCAATCAGCACAACATACCACAAGTTAAATAAAAAACTACCAAACTCCGCCCAACTAATATTAATAAACATTACAGCCAAACTAATGGCCTAAATAAAAATATATCTCAAATCCTAACAGTTATCGCGGGTGATGGCGCCATGAGTTGCTATTATCCAAAACAGATGCAAATAAACATGTTTGTATGTCCTATGTATGTTTGTTTTAAAAACGTTGCAGTGGCGCTGGGAACTGTAGTCTTAGATCTGGGTATGTTTGGCATCTGCAACTCTTCATATACACATTAACCCTATTTCGGACGGGGAGGCCTTTCAGGATTTTCTTGTACAATTGCCAAACGCCGCGAGACATTCAGCTCATATTTGGTGACTTTTCCTAAATGCTCATTGCGCACATCTCAGCAAAAAAAAATGTCGGGTCAGGTCAGGTCAGGTAACCAGAGCGGGTTTGTTGACCCCACCTCAGAAAAGTTTGCAAACACGTCAGAGCTTGAGTTTTTCACGAAGTTATTTCCCCTCATCAAGTCTTCAAAACAGTACCTGCAGTATGTGTCGTTTGTATATCTCAGAATTTTTGATCTGTGACCTGAGGTTAGGTCAGAGTCGTGACCTTTACATTGCAAGCCTATGGAAAAGTATTGAAATGCGACCTGCACCTCGAGTAAACGAGTCAAAACCACCCAATTCTTTAAGAATTATGACAAATTATCTTATCTGTAATGATCCAGGTGCCATTTACTGACAGGGACACCGGGGAGGGTTATCTGAGCCGAGATCATGTGAGGTGATATCTACCATACATCAATGCTCACAATACATACTTACAATATTGACAATGCTTTTGCTTACAACACTTACAATACTTACGATGAGACCAGCAAGCACTCTGCCGTTACAGTTCTAACTTCTGTTTCGAAAACCGACGTTACACACATTCGCTGCCAGTATAACATGTATTGTTTGACAGTAACAAAATACAATTGACATCTGAACCCCAAACGGACCGCCATCCACTCAAATTTTATAACCCTGACCGGTCAGGGGGCGAATGGAGGTCATCTCCTGGGCATTACACTCAGCCCTTGCACAAAATATCTCACCTCACAGTGATCATTACAACAATAGCACCGACTTGATAGTGGATTTCATTTTTCAAAGTACTTGCATCAGCTCTTCCTGCTATTGCAGACGATCATCTCCTCAGGGTAATGTTGTTCGGGACATGAACGAAGATCGTTTTCGGAGTTTCATAAGTGCTACTGCAACAGCCTGGCACAAAACAGGACTTGTACGCTCTTCTCTGCACTTCGCCCTTGAGTATATCACAAAAGAATTGTTTAGAATCCATCTTACGCTTCTTTCACAGTCTCCCTTGCCACCGTAGGGCGTAGATAGATTGCTGTTGCTGGTAAGTTAAGGCACGGTAGATAGAAATTACCTCGGTTCTCAACGCCTTAAGTTATTTTCATAAAAAAGAACAAATAAATGATCAATAAGATGACAGGAATGTAAACATTTTTATCGTAAAGTAGTCCAAATATTGGAATGAGCTTTTGCTTTTCAGCATCCTCCGATTCATCATCTTTATCATTTGAAAATTCGAGGTACATAAAATGTTTATCACGCGCTCAATGTTAAGTGGGAATATAGTACACGGCAGACACATCAATTTTTGACACTGAACATTTCATCCGTAAATGTTTTAGCATAATTTAAAGTTAAAAACAGCGCGAATGGCAGAGTGAAACAAACAACATCTTTCACCCATTGATATAACATGTAATCTGTGGTGCGCCAGATGCGCCATTATTTGTCAACCGCAGAAGGTGACATGTGACGTAACAGCATCAAGAGCATCTTTTTTCAAGAACTTTTCAAAACAAGTTTCCTATCTTTCTTCCCCCATTTCTCTCAGCATATTGATTTTATGAGGCAATGGTATGCACCATAAATTCTGTGAAAATAGTTTGATCATTTTCATGCATTCTTAAAAAAATCGAGTTCCCAACCCCATTGCGTAGGGGAGAGCGGGGAGAGTTGTATCATGTCCAAGTTGTATCAGGGCGAATTGTGCCAAACTTATCCAATAGATGGAGCTCTTGACACGACCAGCCGACGAGGTTTTCCGGGCGCCATCTTTCCCTGTTCTGTCGTGTGGCTGGGTGGACGCGTCTCGAGGTGAGAGCCGATTTTATGTTTTTTTTTAATGTCATTCTAAAAAAATAAGTTGCAAGAAAATGTGTGTTGTGGGCATTTAGATGTGCACGAATTTGAAAGATCTCTGTAGCGGTGGTGAGGGTAGGTTCAAGGCTGCGTGAGTGAAAATGGATTTCTCCAGCTGTCCGCTGTTTTTGAGCACGAGGATGTTTTTTCCAAGATGGCGGCGAGGTACATGTTGTATCAGAGCAGGGTGGGGTATGTTGTAACATGTATGTATGCATGTATGTATGTATGGGTATGTTGCTTTTGATCGCGCCGAAAGTTAAGCCCTGGCTCGCGTTTGTAGGTAGCTAGTCAATACTCGTTCCATTTCGGCACAATGTGTTAAGGCTTCTTTGCTCTTAACGGGACACTTTTGCGTCTAGTCTGTTGATGTTTCGTTCGGATTGCATTGACCTAAGTTTGGTCTAATAAAAGTGAAGCCTTTGAGCATATGCATTGTATTAACCCCATTTAATGTTGTTGTTATGTTCAAAACCAGTAGCAAGCACACTCCCTGAAACGTGAAATAGTGATACAAATTACCCCACCATGTGATACAATTCACCCAAGCCATGGGGCAAGTTGTATCAAAAGCATTGTTCTATTAGGCAGACCGTAGAAGAAAAACTGGTAGAGGTAGCGGAAAAGTTACTTTGCACAAAAAAGAAGAATCAAGGAAGGGGATAGTATGGAAATAATGAGTTAATCACGGATAGTTACGAGGTTATGGGTCTCGGAGTAAAAACTGATACAACCCACCCCACTCTCCCCTACTGGTAAAAATGATCGGTATGGCTTCAACCAAATGTTCATCGGGAAAGCGACCTCCATCCCGCGGAGCTTGTTAGAGTGTAGAATATGTCTTTGGCAGGGTTGTGCTTGACGCATAAGTCGAGTCAGAAATTTGACTCTACTCTGACTCAAATGAGTCAGATTTAAGTCGAGTCGGATAAAATGTTGAGCTGTTGAGTTGAGTCAGAGTTGAGTCGGACAAAAATATTAAGGCGTTGAGTTGAGTCAGAGTTTAGTCAGTAAAATAACTTTTGACATTGAGATGAGTCAAACATTTAGGAACATGAGTCAGCAGACTCAACTTTCCAGAAACTTTATATATAAGCTTTTCATTCCCCCCCCCCCCGCTTAACCCTCTCCCGCACATGCCATTTTCCCATCCTAGAACGCACATGGGGGGAGGGGTTGCCACCCCCCGCGCCATTTCGTTCCTGTTGGAGATAGAGCTTAGCGGTAAAGACCAAAAAGATTCTTTGGGAAGAGACGAATCCAATGATACCCAGTTTTACCTTCTCAGGTCAGTCATTGACCTTCCAGGTCAGGTCAAACTAAAAAATGTTGCTGTTTTGGGTCACCGTTTGATATCAAGTGCGCTGCTTATCATATACCGATGACGATGCCGTTTTCTGGTGCCAAGCCAGCTAGAACCTCTTTGTCACACTACCCGACCAGGTTTTTGCTGCTGAGGTCATTTCAGGTCAAGTTAGGTCAAGGTCAATTATATGTGTTTGTATGTCTGTGTGTGTCTGTGTGTAGGGTAAGTGGCTCCTATCACGCACACCTAGTAGGAAAACTGCTTTTGAGACTTACTGAAACCTGTTTTGCTGATAAAATGGTCACAAGCAGTTTTCATAAGCATTTGCTTCCTTGATTTGACTTTTATGTTCCAGCGTTCCTTCATCATTTATGACATATAAGGCAAAACCTCCACCAACGTCCGACGTGCGCTAATAGAGCACCGGTGCTCTTATGACGCACATTCAGCTGCCTCAAATGCGCACAAGAACAATTCCAACAGGTTTAATAAACATGTCGAGGTATTGATCAAATCACTTTATTTTAAAGTTGAACACCATGAGCATATCATGAACTTTGAACTCGACACATCATGAAACACACCATGAACTTGAACGCATCATGAACACATCACGAACTCGAAACCTTTTCACTGACTCAGTATCTACTGGCATCACCAGTCGAGCGCCCGGGCCCGGCGTCACTTGCCGAGCTCCCGGGCCCGGCGTCACCTGCCGAGCTCCCGGGCCCGGCGTCACCAGCCGAGCGCCCGGGTCCGGCGTCACCAGCCGAGCTCCCGGGCCCGGCGTCACCAGTCGAGCGCCCGGGCCCGGCTTCACATGCCGAGCGCCCGGGCCCGACGTCACCTGCCGAGCTCCCGGGCCCGGCGTCACCAGTCGAGCGCCCGGGCCCGGCTTCACATGCCGAGCGCCCGGGCCCGGCGTCACCTGCCGAGCTCCCGGGCCCGGCGTCACCAGTCGAGCGCCCGGGCCCGGCTTCACATGCCGAGCGCCCGGGCCCGGCGTCACCTGCCGAGCTCCCGGGCCCGGCGCCACCAGCCGAGCGCCCGGGTCCGGCGTCACCAGCCGAGCGCCCGGGCCCGGCGTCACCTGCCGAGCTCCCGGGCCCGGCGTCACCAGTCGAGCTCCCGGGCCCGGCGTCACATGCCGAGCGCCCGGGCCCGGCGTCACCTGCCGAGCTCCCGGGCCCGGCGTCACCAGCCGAGCGCCCGGGTCCGGCGTCACCAGCCGAGCGCCCGGGCCCGGCGTCACCTGCCGAGCGCCCGGGCCCGGCGTCACCAGTCGAGCGCCCGGGTCCGGCGTCACCTGCCGAGCGCCCGGGCCCGGCGTCACCAGCCGAGCGCCCGGGCCCGGCGTCCAGCTCCACCGCCGTTTTGCCAGCTCCACCGCCCGGAGTGGAGCTCAATGCCGCATTCTACACTGTGCCAATGACTAACATGTCAATTCATCGTGATATAAGCTGTTCCTTGTAAGAAAGAAGGCTAGATAATCATCAAATGTACTGTGCGCATTTGCAGCACTGAAAGTGTGCGTCATTGCAGAACCAGTTGCCCTAAACACGCACACCTGACATTCAGCCCCCTCCCGTCAACACTGACGTATTCTGGGTAAAGCATGCACGCCTAAACTGAGTCCCGTTTCATTGCCATCCGGTCAGTGCCCATCGATCTTTCCGGCCTATTCAGGTTTACGCGAGAAGTGCATGCGTCTTAAAACATGCATTATTGCTTTAGGCACTTTTTTGCTGAAGAAACATTGCACCTCAATCACAATATCCGCCATAACTACTCACCTTTTGAGCCGACAACACCCCACCGCCGTCCACACGCAGCACAAATGTCGCTGGAAGTGATTGACAGCTGATTTTTTCGTTCCTGGCTTCTGCTGAAGGAACTACATTAAAAAAAGTTCTTGGTGTGCGCTTTTAGGAAGTGTGCGTCATAGGAGCCACTTACCCTATAGGTACTGATGTGTGCACCGATTGTTTATGTGTCCATATTACATGAAATCATGATCTGAGAAGCTTTTACCAAAAATGCAGTCAAAAAACTTCACAAAAAGTAAATTCCGCTTGCCTAAAACGCAATTATCTTAGATGACCTAGGTTGACCTTGACCTTGACCTTGACATCTGTACATCGTCGAACAACATGTTCCATGATAGGTGGGAGGTAAGACTGGTAAAAAAGGCCGAAATCAAGGAGTCAAAAGCTCACAAGGCCCATAGCCAACGCAAGATGTCGAGAATTGGCCATTTGGGTCATGACATGACCTGAAAAACAAGGTCATATCTCCGAAACCAAAAGTCACAGAAACTTGAAATTTTCAGTGGACATCAAGAAAGGATAGAGGAGCAGCTATACGAAAAATCAGCCTTCTAAGCTCTAAAAATGTTGAGTGCAGAGCAGAAAGACTACCTGGGGGGGGTGGCAACCACCCCCCCCCATGTGCGGGCGAGGGTTAACATTAACTTAGCCCTGGCTCTGCTGCCGGATTTTTTTCACCTTCCCCCCGCTCAACAACTTTTTTATCTGAGTCAATTTTGAGTCAAGTAACTTGACTCAACACAAAATTTGAGTCAAGTTTGAGTCAACTAATATTTTCATCGAGCCGCTTGAGTCATGAGTCGAGTCAAGGGAAAAAATCAGCTCCTTGTTTGAGTCAGAGTTGAGTCAGGGCTTTCTGAAGCTGAATGACGAGTCGAGTCGGCAAATTTTTTTGAGTCGAGCACAACCCTGGTCTTTGGCATACTCTCTAGGGCAGCCTTTTGGCGCTTTTCCTGGAAATTTTAGGTCTCTGTCATTTCAGGTCAGGTCACCAGGTTACCAAAACCAGAACAATGTTAGGGTAAAATTGGACTAGGTATATTAGCGGCAACGGAATCGCTAAGTTTATCGTTAATAGCGCGTAGCAACCGTGAGACTTAGGGACACTAAATTTCAGACAAAACTTGGGGCAGCCATTTGACATGTGTCTTAGGGGTTTTGTGTTCCAGTGACCTCAGGTCAGGTCACAAGATAAAAAAAAAACGGTACATGGTCAAAAATCAAAATGGTACTGAAAATGCGCTATTTTGTCAATGAAATCTAGAGTTGTTCATCGATTTGATTCAAACTAGCAAGATATGCTAAGCTCACCGAGTTATATAGCCTACAACCAGGTTTTTCAATTTCGGGTGACCTGAGGTCATCTAGAGGTCACGACAAATTTTAAGAAAATTTGTCTGAATAACTCCAATGGCAAACATATAATCCATTTCAACGTGTCTGTGTTGCTTAGCTCCATCAAAGATGAATTCGGTGTTTGCTTGCTGAAAAAAAAAACCACTTAGGTCAGGTCATGTGAGGCCAAATGAGGTCAAATCACGTTTTTGCTAATAACTTCGCACACAATGGGTCTAGAGCTTAAAAAATGTTATCATTGTTTTCCTTGTGATCAACCGAATTGAATGATATGTGAAATGACGCAATTTGGTCAACTTAAACTTAATTAATTAATAAATTCACTAATTAACAAACAAGGAAAATGTTAAGTTCACTTAAAATCGTAAAAAAATACCACTCGATGCACACGGACGTGTTGAGTTCAATGGTGCTTTTATGCTTGCTCTATCTTGATTAGATCACTAGTTGTAAGCGAATAACATTTAAGCTGTTTGAGCGAAATTTTTACATTTATACCCCCCTAAACAACCCCCCTAAACATTGATCTAAATTCTAAAGCAACCAAATTTGCACAGGGGTGAGACCTTTTATGGGCCCACCTACCCTGTAAATTTTGCGTTTCTAAGTGCCATAGGGGCCAATCGCCAGGGATCGTACCAACTCCCCCCTGGCCGTCCGCGTTATGAAAAAGTCCCTGGACTGGCGAGGGTTAAGGGCCTGTTTAATTAATTAAGGGCCTGCAACGTTGAGACAGAATTGAATTGATTGCATGACTGCTAAATGTCATGGCTGTATTTATGCACTACGGGCGTTTTTGCGGCGTTACAGAGGTGCTTGCTCAAACAACCTGCGGTCCCGCGATGCGGAGCCCAGCATCGCAGATGCTGGTATTTATGCACTATGCATGGCAAATAGGTGATAAGCCAGCTCTTATAGAGGACCTTTATAGCCAAGTCGGAGCCGCGGTATAGCGTCAGTCAGTCCACCTTACAGTCCGTCCGTCCGTCCGTCCGTCCGTCTGTCCGTCCGTCAGCTGGTCCGTCAGTCAGTCCCTTCGTCCGTCCGTCCATCGGTCAGTCAGTCAGTCAGGACACACCAATCTCCGATCCATCGGTTCCAACTTCCATCCTTAGGGGCTAGGGCTTAACCCGCGCCCCGTAGGGCTACCGGCGGACCCTACCACCCGTAGGGGGGGGGGGCCGTTTCGGCCCCCCCCTAAGATCTCGGAAAGTTACCGGCCGATTTTCAAAATTCAAACGGCGTTCGATAGCCCCACCCGGGAACTACCTTGTGACCAAATTTCATTGACCTAGGTCAAACCGATGACGTCACAGGTCAGGTCAAAGGTCAGATTTTCACCGTTCACAGGCAATTCAAGAAATGTGCTGTGAAAGCGAGTAAATTGGTAATTTATTGAAAACCATCGATGGTACATTGTTCGTCAAACACATACTTTGCTATCTGAGGTCACTGATACCAGGTCAGGTCACAGCGAGGTCAGGTCACCGGGGGTCACAATATGAATGTGTCGTGTGATACATGTTTTATGGTCCATTTTACATGACAAATGCGATTATGTGGGTTAGGCAGCCTTTGGGGCCAGCCTAGGTCACGTTTTTGTGAAGGTCAGGTCAAGGTCAGGTCAAATTAGGTCAAATTTCAAAGTTGATATTTCTGCATAAAATGGGTATCGATTCGATGCAGCTCGTCACGGGGAGTCTAATGGTGGTCTTCGTTTTGCTCTACGAGTTCTAGAATTGCCAAAAATTGAGTTTGAAAATTTGACGTCATCATTTTTGAACAGTTTTTTCGCTATAACTTGGCCAAAAAACGAGGTATCGATCTGAAATTTGGTATGTAGATAGAAGACGGTAGGCACTATCACATATATTCCGGTTTTTTCGAAACTCAAAAAACTTTTTGGATTTTTTGGCGAATATATCCAAAAAAATGTTTTTTTTGATTTTTGGGGGTCAAAACTCAAAAAATTCAAAAATTCAGGATAGCAGTTTTGTAGCCCTGTTAATTCTACACCTTTTATGTCTTGATCATTTTTCTGTATCTTCAAAGCTGTAGTCCTGACAGGTCTTCTCGCGAAGGTCTTTTTTCGGTCGAAAATGACAGAACATGACGTCACTCTGACGTCATTTGTGGCCAACCTATCATAGCCTCTGGAAAATTTTTTTGTCACAATGTGTAAAATTGATGCCCGGAGGGGTCCTGAAAGTTTGGTGGCGATATCTCCAGCCGTTTAGGAGATATCGACCGAAAAGGACAGGGAGGGGCCGTTTCGGCCCCCCCCCTACGGGGCGCGGGTTAAGCAATAAGCATCCTTCTCTCAACAACTCAAATCCCCTGTAGGTAATTTGTCATACAAATATGCAGCTCACAAAACTACGCTAGTTTTGAGCTTTGCTGTGTGACCATTGTGCAAGATAATGGTTGCAAGCTGCAACTACATATGCCTACATACCTAAATACCTAATTATTTACCAAACAACTGAGTGCTAGCCAAACTACTAACCCACTCCATTTGAGTTATTTCAACGGCGTACCTATAATTGTACCTATGCATTATTTTGTAGATGGTTTCACGACGGTCCCCGACTCCCCTGTCTCAGATTCTAACGCCCCTCTCAATTCTCATGTTGATCAAAGCCGGGTGCCCCCTCCCCAGGTCGCCGACTCGCCACCTCAAAGGGGAGGGGGCACCTGTCGCAACTAACCTTTGGCTTTTTCCGCCAGCCGCGCGCGTGCTCGCCTACGTCAAGATAAGCGCCTAGGTTTGTTTTTATTTTGTCCTGGAACTATTCTTATTTTGCTACGATTAGCTACGCTGTTGTTTATCTTTCAGTCTGTTTGCTTGTATTATAAAAAAACATGAAGCTAGTATGGTCATACATTATACATTGATACAATGCACATTTCAGCTTTATGTTAACAGACTTGGATTCCCCCTAGCGGCGAGTCGCAAAACTAGCCTTTCGGGCGGGAAATTTCGCACCAGTTGTTTGCTGGGGACGGGGTGTGTGGGATGGCGAACAGTGCCAGTGATTTGTGATTTCGTGATTGTGCGCTGCGGACTGTTGTGAAGTGTTTATGATTGTCAAGTGAGAAAGCTGCAGCCTGCAGGTGCTGCGTTGCGGGCAGCGTGTCCAGTTTTACCATTCAGTGATTTTTGGTGTGGCCGGTGTTTCCGGAGGAGGCTGAAGATCAGCATCTGCACCCTGATCTGCGGCATCTGCAGCATTCTGTCGGCATCTCCTGCGGCTGGAGGTCGTCTCGCCGGATCCCGAATCGGTCAGTCCGTCCGCGCGATCCCGCGGATGGTATTTTCCTCTCACATCTCGTGTGTGATGTCAGATGTGCCACCCACCGCTCGGCGTTCATCACCTGATTTAGGAGTTATTGTAATTACTTTTTATCCTATACCTATTTTATTTTGATTCAGCTACACAAGCTGATAGATGCCAGTGGCCCCCAGCGGCCAGCATTCTCTGAATGTCACTCTCGGAGCCTCGGAGGCCAGCCTAACGCGGTCGATTCGGAACTCGGCTCGCTCAGTCATTCTCCTTCGTCAAGGTAACTCTGGACCACGATGTACGTACTTACTACTTATATACCTACAGTACCTAGGTATTTGATTGGTGACTGGTTGAAAAGGAATATGTTTATGGTATAGCAAGGGCATATATTCACTGATTAGGAAGTGGGACGGTTAAAGAAACAAATTGTTCCACGTCATGTTAATTAGTAATAGACAAATGTATTTATTGAGACGGGTTACACTTCATGTCTCTATCTTTCCCCGTTCGTTTCGATTTAAGAAGTTGAAAGCGTACCTTTACTGTTTCAAAGCTCAAATAAATAATATATTTTGTGGAAAACTTGTATTTACCATTTCTACAAGGTATACAAGGTACAAGGTATCATTACCAGGTACCATACTAACAGACGCTGATAGCGTCAAATTTATGAATCAATATATTCCATCAGAGTTTATAAAAGCGATCGTGGATGGCTCTTCTACTCCGCCCCACACCAGGTGAATGTATCACTGACAAGGCGGTTGGAGGCTAAACGTTACAGGTAATTGTACGATCATCCGCGTGTCACATTTCCCTCTTCCAGGTTCTCAGTAAACACAACACGCTGCATACATAGCGCCAATGAAATGCAGCCACCTCCTGTCCGCCGGCGGCACCATGACGTCATTCACATGTCCCTTTCGGGCGAACATCGCCCCTCTCAGAGATAGCCCTTCCCTCATAGATGCCCCGCCTCCCCTCAGGATACAACCTTCACGATGAAAGCTCGTCTGTGAGAGCCGTCACCTCTCCTCTCCTGAGGCCCCCCCCCTCCGTCGCTGTGAGCCCCTCCCCTCGGGTCGGCCCTCTAGTGCTGCCTCCGTCCCTGGAACAGTTTATAGAGTCCGAACACCCCGGCTCCTGTGAGGGCCACCCCGGCCCAGGAGGGTCCGTGGCCGGTCTCCTGACGCTCCCCGTGCCGCCAGCGACCTCCGCAGCCGTGCCGGCCGGACCACTGCTGCTCCCGCTGCTCCCACGGCTGCTCCGCTCCGGCTCCGTCCGGGGCGTCCCGGCTCCGGCGGTGGGACCACGGTCCCTGCCGGTCCCAGCGGTCTCCCTGCCGGTCCCAGCGGTCCTGCCGGTCCCAGCGGTCCTGCCGGTCCTGCCGGTCCTGTCGCTCGCCATGCCAGTGCTGGTGCCGCCCCCAGGGCCCGCGGTGGCGGGGGTCGTCCCCCTCGGCGCCCCACCGTGGGCCAGGCGCCTGCTGTCGCTGGTCAGTGGGGTCACCGCCCCACCGCGGCATCCACGGACCGTAGCCGGGATGGTCGCGATCGGAAGTCATGACGGTCTCAGAGGAAATCACCCAATCTCACTCACTACTGAGTACTGCTGCTCGGTCGCGTCTCCACAACTGAATGAGTGCGTGCACCCGGCCGGGCGCATTTAATACACCGCCACTCGCCATTGTTACGTCAGAAATGGCCCGGTGCACGAGAGGCCCTCCCGAATGGTCGTCGTCGGCGGCTCGGGCGCTCCGTCTGACGTAACAGGGCTGGCGTACGGAGCGTCGGCCGGCTGACGTCACTCTCGGCAATCAGCTGATGCCACCGGTCGGAGGACGGGGATGACTGGCAACTTTGGCCGGGCACAAGCCGGGCCTACCGGCGCGGCGGTCACTTGAGAATGATGGGTTCAGACTTCAGTGGTACTTTTACAGTAGGTACGGTGGTACCCGGAGTACAGGCTATAGACGGTGCATGGAAACAAATGGGCGCTCTTTTTTGGTATTTGTTTCCTCACTCGCTACCCGCCCCTCTTCTCTTCAGACCCGGCTGGATACGCTCGTGATAAGGAGCTTCGTTTGTGTAATTATTTGTGTGGAGCGTTATCTGCCGAGAAAGGAACAATTACAATTGCTGATGAAAACAAGTGATTCATGACGTATGATGATATATTCATAACATAGCGCTTAACATCAGTTATAATATTTAACAGTTTACGTCAGTACATATACACTTGGAATGTGCAGACTGCGCAGCGTGCCATGTTGTTGCCATTATTAGGTAATTATCGCTGCTTCACTTATATATAATTTGTACTGAAATGTGACAGATCTTTGGATAAAACGAAAGTAGAATTACAAACCAGTCATCCTGTTGATAAATAAAAACGGTTTGTAAGTAGAACACGGGTAATAAATTATAACGACAACGACAGCCCTAATCAACTGTTCAACAGGACAGATCAAAGCAATTAACTAGCATGGGATCCACAAGCAGTACCGTGCACGCAAACATTCAACAAGTCAGATGCGACAAAAATATGTCATTTACATACAACTCCCAGATCAATCAACGAAAGACGGCTATCCTTCTGACTACTTCAAGTCTGAGGTTGAGTGCGAGGCACAGCGTATTTAAAGATCTTTCAACACGGCCCCCTTATTGAAACTGATCAGATGTACCACCTGAACGAACATTACATGTTCCGTCAAGGCAGGATCACTTCAAAACATTATACATGACACCTTCCCAAAGGTACGCAAAGGTACGCAGGTATGAACTACATCACCCCTGGTATGTAGGTATGCCTGTTGTGATATACAGCTCTGCAATATTGGGCTTTGAATCAATCCTTCGATCCAAGACCTTCACACAAACGAGCGACGCATTCAAGGACAGCATGCACAATCGTATTAGGTAGGCATGTCAGGCCTAACATACCCAATAAATAAGCTGATAGATTTACCTCATTTGGCAAGAATCAACATATAAATAACAGTCAGGACAAAACAAAGCGATGACCACAGCCAACACCCAACGTTCACCTTTCGTGCAACGTTAAATCACCAGCGTACAGCCGTTGCAGTGTCCTGCAATCAAAAATTGCACCACACATATAGCCTCAGATCTGCCCGCCACACACTGACGCCCTCAGAGTCGCGCCGAGTCCTGCTCAGATCATTCCCTCTCCCTCTCCCTCTCTCTCTCTCTCTCTCTCTCTCTCTCTCTCTCTCTCTCTCTCTCTCTCTCTCTCTCTCTCTCTCTCTCTCTCTCTCTCTCTCTCCATCTCTCGCGGCCAATCATAGCCTCGGCCGGCGGTCAAAGTTGATGTTCTGCTCGGCGCAGAAGTCCCGGGTCAGCGGCAGGCAGTTGAGGTACTCGCACCACTCGCAGTCATAGAAGGGCGTCACGTAGAACAGCACCAGCAGGAACAGCACCAGCAGCGTCACGGTGGTCACGCACACGGCGATCAGCACCTTCTTGCGCGCCCGGTCGTACGGACCAAACGACACGTACGGCAGCAGCGCGTACGACAGCAGAAAGCCGACGATAAAGCCGAATATGTGCGCGTAGTTGTCCACCTGCGCGCAGAGAGACAGAACATCGTCAACGCTCGCATAAAATACATTTTGACAGGTTTGATTGCGACGCTACAGGTATGCCTACTTCCCTTGATTTTGTGATAGTGTCAGTAAAATTATATTTTACATAAGCGCAATAACAGCTGAAATGCGTTTTCATCATGCACTTCTCTAAGAAATGATCAAATTCAGGTCAACTACATTCAAATAGTGAATTCTGTGAGAAGCTTACTACTACATGACATACAACATACTACTTGTATAAAATTACAAAACAAACTCCTCAAAATTTTAAGTTCAGTCATTTATTGCACCGACGTCCTAAGTGCCGTCGCCCTAAACCAAAGTGTACTACCCACCCAGGGCAGGAGTCCGACGGCGAACAGGACGACGGTGAGTCCGAGCAGGCGGCACAGGGCGCGCCACGGCCGCTGCAGCATCGGCCACACGTTTATCACCTCGACAAAGTGACAGGCGAGCAGGCCGAACTGCGAGCCGGCAGGACCCACCTGAGGAACAGAGACAGGCCGTCAGTGCATGCCAGGCTCATTGTATCAAAATACTAGTTATATTCCGAAGGACCACACAAGAATGCCTGTACAGTAAACTGACTACCAGCCTATGCCCTGTAGCGCTCGAAGACGGAGGTCAGGTTAATGTCTTAGGCCGGGTCGCACACTCCCCTGAGGTCAGTTTGCTGACTCTTTACTTCGCTCGGCCCTGTGGGGTACGAAGATGGAGAAGGCCAGGTTGCCGACTCAGGTCAGGTCACCCCCACTCCTGAGGACAGGTCATTGGCTCACCTCGGCTCTGTAGGGCACGAAGATGGAGGAGGCCAGGTTGCCGGCCATGCCGGAGACTATGTAGATGACGGCCACTCGCGAGGCGCCAGCCATCTTCTCCAGGTCACGCAGGAAGAAAAACTGAATCACCACCGTCAGAACCAGGTGGATGATCCTGCCGGAGACGAGGCATCAGAGGTCAGCGACACATGTTCGGATGGCGTCTCGACGGCTTCATAAAAATAATTGCTAACAGTATTTAGCAAATTTAGCCGTTTACAGCCATACTTCGAAGGTGACCCCATGTCTGTTCCTTATGCACCGTAAATTTATCATCGTTCCCTGCACAGAAGGAAAGTGACTTACATCATGCACGATCATTGGTCAATCATCATTTTCAAAGCGGCAAAGTAAACCACATTCATATGCAAAGAAGTTACTTTGGCTTGCTGAAAGCTATCGAAGACGGCGTTGTCATGTGTGAATTTGTGCTCCTTACCCGGCGTGAAGAAACAGCGACGTCCAGAGCCGATAGAACTGATCGGGTTTCTCCGGATCATAGAACGGGATCATCCCGCAGACGTCGTCCAGACACGAGACCTGCGGAAATGGAGAAATACGTGTTGAACGGACACGGATAGGCACAGTACACAATTCAAACACGGTACTGGAAGAGGAGAATAAGAAACAATTTCACTGGTTGTCATCAGTCTACCGGGACAAGCAATAACTGTCGACTTTGTGCAGGGTGGAAAGGAATAGGTACTCATAAACACTCTTGCCAGTTATCGGTAAAAGATGTGGGCGAATCTCGTGATTTGAGCTCTGCATTGGGGGTAGAGAAGCTCACTTGTTCGATTTTGTTTGTTTGTTTTGTTGGGTTAGACCTTTCCGGTCTAACTAGACCATTTCAGAGCCGGAAGTATGATAAGAATTAGGGGGAGGCATTGGTCTGGGCAGACACCCTAAAGAGTCGCCAGAGCTGAGCCTGTCCCACAGGACAGGCCGACCAGCCCCCCAAGTACTCACTGAGGGGCTGAGTACTTGGGGTACTCAGCCCCCAAGTACTCACAGGGGAGCCCCTGGGAGCAGCAGTGCCGCTCCAAGGGAGCAGCCCGCATGAGATAAAGTAGCCTGTCCAGCCCGGACTGAGGGTTGATGCGTGGAGGAGAAGGATTTAAATGTCCTAAGGATGGAAACGACGGACGGGGGACTTGTTCGATCCGACTCCGAGGTTGGCGGGAATAAATATCTCGTTTTTCTCTCTCCAACATCCATGACAGCGAGCCCCTAGTCGTACCTGCGAGCAGAGCGCAGCCTCCTCGTGGAAGAAGCCGTTGACGAAGTTGCAGTACTCGCGGGTGGCGATCTCACAGTGGCCGTGGATGCCCACACAGCACGGGTGGCCCACCACCTCGCAGGTCATGTGCTCCGCAGACAGACTGCCCTCTGTCGGCGAACGGGGGAGTTAGTGGTCAGAGGGGCGAGACAGACTCCTCTGTCGGCGACCGGGGGAGTTAGCAGTCAGAGGGGCGAGCCAGACAGACTGCCCTCTGTCGGCCAACGGGGGAGTTAGTGGTCAGAAGGGCGAGCCAGACAGACTGCCCTCTGTCGGCGAACGGAGGAGCTAGCAGTCAGAGGAGGCGCTACGGAAACTGTCCTCTATGGGAAACCGGCGGAGTAGTTAGAGGAATAAACGGACAGACTGTCCTCCACTGTTGGCGACCGGGGGAGTTATGGCCAGATGGAGGCTTTGCCTTTTCCGGCGACCGGGGGAAATCAACAATTGTTCCAGTACAGCATGTCCCTTCGAGTGAGCATTCGAACGGCTTTGAGACCGGTCCCTTCCCCACAATATTGATTCAATCGCTGTAGCGCACCGCGGCACCGGGGTGCCAGTCAGCGTTCGACTTTCTCAACATCTACTTATTCTCTCATACATGATTCTCAAAAATAGACCAACACTCGTTAGCCGTACCGGGCGCGGGGGAGGGCCGTTTGCAGATGGGCCACTGGGTGATGTCATCTGGCCACTCGTGGGGCGCCCGGCTGGCCGGCTCGGCACAGTAACTGTCGGAGACAGAGAAATATCTGTCAGCACACGGTAGTACCTACAGGCTTCTCACATAGCAGCAGAGCGGAGAGTACTGTCACGCGGAATAACGCCTCCTTCAAATGATAAAGACAATGTCAGAGCTAAAACTCACAACCTTTACTAAAGCTGGCTATTTTACCCGAAAAATAGTCACGACCAGCCACACAACCAGTCTGGAGCTTTGTTGATCCGGGTCAACAATGTTGCACAGTTAAAATAACAACAGGGCACACGTTTTGGGGCTGCAAACACGTTACCGCACCATGTTTGAGGTTATCAAGAAATGTTGATCAACAAAGCTCTGACGGCGCCGAGTTCTAACATCAGGACGTGACGAATTGTTAAGGAAACCGGCATGTTTTCGGAGCGATAATGATACATGTGTCGACTTCACAATATGATACTGAGGTTAGGACTTGGGAGGTTGTCCCCGACCAGTATACTCACTGAGGGTCCTGTCCACAGACTGGTCCAGAGATCCGGCCCTCGGGCGCCGAGCCACGACCGGACGACCACGTGTGCCACGTACTGATGGTGCTCTGAAAGATCAACAGAGGTCAGCAAAGGTCAGCAAATGACAAATGGGGTCAAAAGGTTGAGTTTCACTGAGCATGGTTACGTCAGGCTTTATGGCACAATCGTATGTCGATGGAAGGGAAGCGGGAACCGCTGTTTATTAGACTATTTGATCAAAATACGTTCAACTTCATATAAAGCACACAATGGCAAATCGAGTAGCCTGGTAGGGATCGTTTCCGTCTCACATTTAGCATTACGTTTATTTCTACTCGGAGCAATACTTATCCCAAAAGTTAAGTGAGGACAAGGGATGAACATTGAATATGGCATCCATCACGTGCAATGTGCATAGGTACTCGTATATCGCAAACATGTGCATATTTCAGATCGAATGCAACACGTACTCATTACTAGATGCCGGCAGCGCTCTTGCGTTGCCTTGGGCCAGAATTGGAGGAACGGTACTGAGGGCACACACCGGGCAAATCCACCGAAACCCAGACTGAGCTTGGACTGAACCTGAAACCAACCGAAACATCCCAAAAATGCTTGAAAGCACGCGAGATTGGTGTGGATATCTACCTACAGTAAGATATGAATTAACTGCACGTGCATAGTTCATGCCCCAGGCACCCCAGTGCAGTCATTTTCATGACATCATGTAGCGTGTGTCTAGTTCTATCAGTGTACCGACTTTTGTGTCGCTAGATCGACGTTTCCCGGGATCAGAGGATCCCTCGTCAAAACCGTTATCCGCCCCCCGCACGCGCAGCTTGCACCCCTCGGATAGTATCTCGCCGGAATGTCGTGATCAAATGTATTCTTCTTATGACCTGCAAGTTTTGAACCAGTTAGAGCTGCCGTTTACCCTGCAGGCGTGGCAACGTACGAAGGGTGCAATCGGCTTGCACGTGCATAGCTCATGCACCACAGAGTTTAGCTCAACCAAATGTGCATTATTTTGGAGGCCTTGCCTGGGACTACCATTGAACCGATTTTGAGGTTGATAGCTTAAAATTTCTTTGAGCCAGAGGACCTCACGTCAAAACGGTTTTACGACCCCAGCACGTGCAGCCTGCACCCCTCGCAGACGGTGACCCCCCTGGAAACTGGTTCAAGGTGTTACCGATGTGTCCCGCCAGTATGGCTTTGCCCGTGACCTCGGGTTGACCTGTAGCCTTGACAAAAAATTTCGTGTCACCGAAACTTTGAAGCGGAATAGCATGTGCCACGAAGCACCGAGCGAACCGAGGCCAGCACCAAAAGTTTACCTCGCCGGAGACGAATCAAACGGTCCCACTTTCGTCCCGATCGGTCCACCCATTTTGACTCCAGGTCCAAAAAAGCTTGGACAAACTCACATACTCACTCACTCACTGACAAACAGGTTCAGCCGAACTTTTTTTCAGCGACCCACCAATGGGAATTTCCGGATGCAAAAGCATGCTATCGCATGCTTTTGATCCTCCAATTCTGGATTACTCGCTATCTTTTCCAAAACGGCGCAGTGACAAACATCTTTTTTCATCTCACGTTTTTTTTGTGCACTTTTGAAAAAAGTGACATTTTTAAATAAACCACAGGAGCTAGGTTGCACGAAACAATGGGAGAGGTGGGGCTCTTGTCACCATTCTGCATTGAGTTACTGTATCCACACTGACTGATTGGTGCGAACATGCGATGATGTAAAAGATATGCAATGCAAGAGCAACAAACAGCGATACGCAGTGTACAATAATAAAGGCATGCGAACTGCAGGTACCTTGTATGTTGTTGAGGGATACACACTTACAAAGAGTGCGACAAGCATCTTTTGCTCTTGAATACAAATCACGGAAATTGCAGTAAAAATATTGAAATATTTTACCGATAGGTACCACTAAAGAAAAGTCAAAGCAATGCTTCACAATTTATGGCCCCTGACCTTGAGGGTTAACTGTTTTATTGTCAACAATTATTTTGCTGTGTCAATTCAAGACAGTTTATTCGACCTCAATTGAAATGTTGGTAGCAATTGTATTTCCCATTGCGACCACCGCCTTGCTAATCGCCGAAACGTAACATTTCTGGAGTTTATTAGGTGTCAGACCATATAGGGCTATTTCTCATTTTCATGTTTCTTAGTGCTACGGTGAGGATCACATTTATAACGTTTTAGGTTATAGATTTAGCTTACCTATAGATTTTATTTTAGCTTTCTAGACGCCTAACCAAGTCTAAGCCCAACGCCTCCTTATTGAATTTTGAGCGCAGCTCTTCATCAGAATACCAAATCAAAAATGCTGCGATAAAATTAAAAATCGAACCTTTCGAATCGTAAGATTCTTTTAGTTCCTCATTTCTGCATACATATGAGATTCTACATGGCCTGGTGATGCATAAAACAAAGCAAAAGAAAATCAAAAGGAAAAAGAAAAAAAGAGATACAACATGCAATGATCAAAAGAACGATTCCATTTAAATTTGATGGTACCTACTATTCATCATACACCCGTTTATGTTTCAAGCATCGTGTTATAATTGCAGATTTTAGTAATAAAAAATGAATAGTTGATGAAGTGTTTTGTTCCGTATTCTTAACTTAAAAGACATTTTTTTTTCACAAAAAATGTCTTAAAAAGAAACCGTTCGATCCAAAGCTAACCATGATGACAAAACTGATAGGTACTGTGGCGTGTAAATTCACGACACACATGTTGCGTCATTTTTACACTAATACGTGACCAAAAAAAACTTAGAAAAAAACATTAACAACAGCACAATGTTACATCCGAGCTACCACAGTCTGACACCATCCAGAGCAGGCAGAATGTCGGGGCATTCCACGATGCGAGAACAGGAAATCAGGCGAAAAGCGCAAGTCATTGAGACATCAGGCAGAAATGTCTCAGTGGAGCTGCCAGATTACAGCGCTGCCATGCAGCAGCAGCACGTACCGGGTTTCTCATTCTCGCCGTCTGCTGCTGCCCAAGAATATTAAAAAAAGTGATCAATAAAAAGCACAGCAGCACCGTCGCATTATAAACCCACCCAGATTAGTAAGCGAATGCACGGATTGGAATCAGTGGGTAGGAGCTGAATGTCGGGTTGACAACAGTTACTGCCTGCCTGGCTGATGGTGACTAACGATTGCCTGTCGTTTCTTTAAAAAATGTGGTAAATTAGGTATTAAGTAAAACATAAAACTCAATTTGTTAGGAACTAAATATAATGTAACATTGAACACCAAGAACCTGCTAAATTCATTGCATACGCACGGTTACCAAGCAAACGTCTTTGCTTTTTTATCTTAGCTGTAAAATTTGTTCTACAATTACTTACAATTACTGAAACATTTTTTCCCAGCTTTTGCTCAAAATGTCTATAGCTAAAATTTTCCATCTGCATAGATCTTCCTAATTGCATAGCATATATATATATATATATATATTTAGATGCAGAAAACAATTTCCATAGCATTGTAGAAATAACTCTACCATTTAATTGACACGGTCATTGTACGCTTCACCGAAAAAATGAAGTCTCAAGAATCTGTGAATGAATATTTAACAGCAAAAAAAAGGCTTGGATGTTTTCCATTTCGACTGTTTTATTCTAAGCCAGATAGATTGGAAACGAATATTTAAACGCTACCCTTCTTGTAAAACGCCAAAGAAATGTCACTTAGTATTATTGACTATCATATTAACCCGCGCCCGGCTGGGGGTCCTGGATTTCCACGCCCTGCTGGGGGGGGGGGGGGTGTTTGAACACCCCCCTTCTAACTCGGCTCCTGGGCCACGTAGCGATACGCGGAAGGCGGCGTTCGAAAGAGCGTCAAAAATAATGAGGAAATCACTTCGGTCAATTTTTTGGTCAGGTCAAAGGTCAGGTCACCAGAGGTCATTGAAGGCAAATTTTCGCCGATTTCCAGGTCGAATGTCGAAAATTTCCAAGAAGCCAACGCATAACTCGGGAACCAATAGAGCTACAGCGCCGCGGAAAAGCGCATTCGATAGCCCTATTAACGCCCTTTCTGAGTAATTTGCTTAGATTTGACCTAACGTCAACGGTTTTGCCTGCAGGGGGCAAAAACTGCAAAAATAGCCGATTTTTTCGGAAACAGTTTTTCTGCAATAACTTTTGACCCAAGCATTGTACGAGCTTACTTTTACCGGCATCGTGTTCCTCTCGTCAAGACGCATCGAACGAACTATAATTTGACCTTGAAAGGTCAACTTGAAAATTTGACCTCAGGTCAAGGTCATGACCTGACCGGAAAGGGTCATGTTGCATATCAGTCGATCCGTATCGTCGAGCTGAACACATCTAAGGCGTTTTCATCGCTCTAGCATGCCTCTATCAAAAGTTATTTGCGAAAAACTGTTAGATACCATTCGTGACCTAAGATGACCTCAGGGCATAAACAGGGGTCGCAGACACCATTTTCATGTTCAGTGTGTCTAAACCACTTGTAATTCAGTG
This sequence comes from Amphibalanus amphitrite, assembly GCF_019059575.1. Classification (NCBI taxonomy): domain Eukaryota; kingdom Metazoa; phylum Arthropoda; class Thecostraca; order Balanomorpha; family Balanidae; genus Amphibalanus; species Amphibalanus amphitrite. The sequence goes on from NW_024881968.1 coordinate 24,171, forward strand.
TTTGGGAGTGTTTATAATGTCTTTCGTTCAAAACAGGCGCATTTCAATTTTCTCCCATTGACTTATAATGGTGAGGTCGCAAAATTGACCTGACCTTAGGTCATCGATATCAAAATTCTTAGATATACATTTTGTACATGCTAATGCTCTTAGCAATCGCTGAAAGTTTCAAAGCGATCGGTCACTCGGTGTAGCTATGACAGACATTGAAACTTTTTATGAGGTGAGGTCACTTCGAGTGACCTGGTGACCTGACCTTGAATGACCTTGGTCTGAAAGTTTCACAACATGTGTAGAATTGATGTATGATAAGGTGTACCAAAAACGGCGGCGCTCGGCGCCGCCGTTTTTGAGATATTCGCGAAAAACCACAGGGGGGGGGGGTGTTCAAACACCCCCCCCAGCAGGGCGCGGGTTAACACTAAATCAGATACAATGTCGCAAAACATGCTCCGTAACATTTCGCATAGAAATGAATATCAAAAACAAATATACGCAGAAATTAACACTGATCAGTCAAATAAAATGTATAACAAAAGCCAGCAAATTAGAAGCATTCGTACGATCAGCCGGTGCAATTTCTACCAAGGCTGTGCGAGAAAATAGTTGTAACTATGAACGTTGTAAATAACTGATAGGTTATTGAAGTAAAATAGGCATGGCCGTGATATTAGAAAAAAAATATTATTGGCACGACATTCGACATTAAGTGAATATGCAACAGGTTCTCAAAGACTGACAACACTAATTTTGGGGGGCAAAAACTTCTTCTCGACGAATAATTGACAATAAGAAAGAAAAGCAAGCACTTTCCAAGAAAAACACTGGAGAGCTTTCCTATATGCCTCTAGCAACATCAGTTCTTGATTATATGCATTCAATGATGAGGAATACAATTTTATTGATTCAAATAACATTGAATTGCCGAGCAAATAATCAAGATAGTCGAACTTTTTATTTTGCTCAGATTCAAACATTTTTCGTTCAACCGAATAAGACCGAACACATGAAGAGGTTCATTCCACCGTCAAATCTCTCTGGGTGCGGTGCACTGGCCGACTCTGGTCCCCGGTCCCCCGGTCCACTCACGCTGCAGCCGGTCCGAGGGGCCTGCACGCAGCCGCTGCGGTCGTTACGGATACAGCAGGCAGTGTGCCGCTCTCGACTGCGCTCAGCTCGAATCTCCCTGTCCAGCCGCGCGTCCCGGCGCATACAGGGCGCGAACTTGGCGCCCAGGTGGATCAGGTCCGCCTGAGGGGACAGCCAGGGACGAGCGGTGTCAGAAGTGTGCCTCATCGGGATTTCCAGGAACCAGGTCAGATCAAGAGGGTGGGAACGGGCTGCTTTCAATGTTCTAGACAGCATGAAAAACAAGCATTCGCGACTGAGCTATACGAGCACCAAGCACTGTTGTGAAAGGCTTTTTTCTGGTTTCTTGTCGCATATTTGTCAAACAAAGCATTGGGTTATCAGTTCGACCCACTTTTGCTAAATGACAGTTAGCCACACAAGATCCCTCGATTGTTGTCCTTGAGCGTTGGAAATGGAAGCTCACATAACACAAAGGAGTAACCAATCCATTTGTGCGATTTCGTTACTAAAAACCGTAATCCTTTTTTACTTACCGCTCGCGGTCCGAACCATAGGTTAGCCGGTTCCCAATAGTCAACTTGTTGCAATGAAAGACTTGTGTCCATAACCTACAACGCAAAAGAGACGCGTTATTTGCTATCGTCTTTATTCGAAAGCGGTTTATGAAGCGATCTTGCTCGAAGGTAAGCTTCAAAGCACATTAAATAAGTTGCAATTATTGTGGCAATTATTGACATAATTAAAAACGCTACTGAACATCAAAGCTATTCGACACTTTCTTTTATTCAAAGTTTTGGGACGCTGTCAATAGTTGCATCATCAACACGCTAAAATCACAAGCAGTTTACATTACCATTTCCCTTCTTTCACTCCCATTCCCTCAACTCCATTCCGTACCTTCCCACTGATCTGCTGCAGCTCGAAGCCGAACGGTCCGAAGCCGTAGCAGCCGAGCGATATGACCATGATGAGCACCTGCACCGTGGTCACCCAGTAGGTGAAGTAGGGTCGGTGGTCCTCCAGGTCGTCCAGCTGAGAGGCCACGTCCGCCCGGCTGGCTACAGAGCGCCGCCACTTTCGGCCCCTGAGGGGGGCAGAGGTCAGAGGTCAGAGGTCAGAGGTCAGAGGTCAGAGATCAGAGGTTGTCCAGCCGGGAGGCCACGTCCGCCCGGCTGGTTACAGAACGCCGCCACTTGCGGCCGCTGAGGGGGGGGGATGGGTGGACTTATTTGAGGTGGGGGCACACGGGACAATGTCATACTGAAACGCATGGCCGACTTAAGACCGTTGAGCAACTCCCAGCTCCCATTCGCTACATGTGAACCGTTGGCTCGTTTGGTTCATGAAACATTTGACAATGAAAGAGAAGCAATTCAAATGGGCCACACAGCACACCTTATTTGTTATGACGTCCTAATTATTAATGCCTACTGACTAACGATGTAATGGGAGCTGGGAAGGCAGCCACTAGGGACTGCTGAGAGTTGCCGCCATTGAAACCTACCCGAACAGTTTGGCTGCGACCCCCCGGCCGTACTGCCGCCGGTTGCTGTTGTCGAACAGTCGGTCCAGCAGCCTCGCCCAGATGCGGCGGTGGCCCACCGAGGGCCCGGCGTCCACTGTATCTCCCTCAGAGGCCGTCCGCAGGAACCGGTTACTGGGGGGAGGGGAGAGATACACTGTCAGGGACCAGGGTCCACTGTATCTCCCTCAGAGGCCGGCCGCAGGAACTGGTTACTGCGGGGGGAGGGGAGGGGAGAGATACACTGTCAGGGTCCGGCGTCCACTGTATCTCCCTCAGAGGCCGGCCGTAGGAACCGGTTTCTGCGGGAGGATGGGAGGAGGGGAGACACGGGGTATATGAATAACAACTATGGGGAGGGCAGATATGTTGATTCGACAAAGGAAAAACGTGTCAGGGTCTAAGAGCCATCTAAATGTGGTAGTTCAAGTTGGCGTTTTAGACCAGATAGTTACGTAGCCAGAGGACGGTGTGAGGAGCCGTTGGGTCATTGGGAAAACATCGTGTGTGTAACAGGACAGTATAACAGAAGCAACGCAATGTCATAGGAAGTAGCTTTTGTCCGGGTCAATGCGTTGACACAGCAGGACTTGTGAGGCTGCTGTAAAGGCGGCCGATATAAGGAACTGTGTAGCTGGAGTTCGGTGGACTGTAATCGATACGAGCCAGACCGATGACGTGAACAGTGCTGACTGCTGAGGTACTGCTCCAATGGCGTAAGTCCACCAAATGCACGACATTACAAGAAGCGTTACATATGAAATGGAAGACTGTTACTCTATCGACTGAGTTGCTTTCATCTTTTCGAGCTATGTAAATTTTGTTCATGCTCACTTGTGTAAACTAAACTGTCTTGGAAATCTTTACGACCTCCACCTTTTCCGTTTTACTAACCCGAAAGCCTTCTCCCTGAGTGGGTCCCGGATGTCGTCCGGTAAGCCGGGGTTGGGAGGAACCTTGTCGAAAAACACCTGCAACACAAGAACAGCCAATTGTTATTTAACATCTCTATGAAGATCACATACCGGGGTATACGGCGAGGGATCGTCCCCGTCGGTAACGCCTACCTTGTGTCTATGAACTCCTCTCATCCACATGATTCCGTCTTTTTTTGCCTTGAGCAGCTTGCATTGGTATCGATGTCAACAGCGGAAGGGATAAAAATCGTTCGTCTTTCGCCTGTGGTTCATTGTAAGCACACAATAGAGCCTAAACTTGATAGTCGACACCATGTGGTGTAAGTGTGTGACCGGCACCAGTCGACCTCACTGACCTGCACCACAGATACTTACACCACATGTGGTGTACGTTTGTGACCGGCACCAGTGGACCACACTGACCTGAACCACAGATGCCTACACCACATGTGGTGTACGTTTGTGACCGACACCAGTCGAGCACACTGACCTGCACGACAGATACACCACATGTGGTGAACGTTTGTGACCGGCACCAGTCGACCACACTGACCTGTTCCACCGCTTCACCACATGTGGTGTACGTTTGTGACCTGCAACAGTCGACCGCACTGACCTGCACCACACAGCTGGGCCGCGATGCTGGACTGGCGGTCCCGCCGGCCACACTGTGTCTCACTGTGGGACCGCTCAGTCGAGCCAACACCTTCTGCTTCAGCAGGACTGCCGACGTCGAGGGACTGAGACAAGTCATCGCAGAAAATTGGCCGACGACGCACAACGAGGAAGCACCAGGGAAAGATACAAAAGTCCTTAGAAAAGATCACAGTCGGTACAAAAAGGGATCCTTGTACAAAAGTTTGTGCGATTAATGGTATTCAAAAAGGCACCGTGAAAAAGAGCTCGTAGTCCAGATTACCCGTCACCGTGCAGAGACCGGTTTCTTCACTGCAGAAGCAGTCGTCAACTCGAGCCACTGATCCTCAACATCTCCCAAAGCACTCGTCGATGCGTCCTGTGCGGACACATTTATCTTCTACCTTTCAGAGTCCTTTGAACAGTACACTGTTCTTCTGAGAGTCTTCTAAGTAGTCTTCTTTGAGTCGGACTTCAAACGGTTTCGAGGATAGTTTCGAAGTCCACACCGCTCCGATATTCTAAGCAGCACGCTGTGGCTCACAGCTCTCACAGTCCCTCTCACAGTCCATCAATCACAGTCCTCTCTAACACACACTCCTCAGACCGTCCTCCCGTCCTCCCGTCTCCGTCTCCCAGCACGAAGTGACGCGCTGCTCCGCCGGCCGCCGGCTCTCCCCATAGAAGCACGTGCCTCCCCACGGCAGTCTTTGTTGTGCCACCATCGACCGGTGGCCGGCACGCGGGCCGGTTAGAGCCGCGGGCAGTCGACCAAGCGCTCAGCTGACCGAGACCCCCCCCCTGAGACGACCGGGCGCTGGGGGGGGGGGCGCCCGGCCCTGAGGGGACACTCCGCCCCGACCCGACCTCCCAGGGAAACGCCCGGGCCTCAGAGATCGAACACCGCTGATTACCGCCGGCATTGCGTGTCCGGACGGCGTCAGGGCGAGTTCCAGGAACCGACTGTGTGGACTACTGAGTACCGGGAACCACTTAGTGAGTCAGAGGACAGGACATCGGTGGACTAATAAACAGGGCCGCTGCTGGTCAAATCAAATAAATCAGCCGAAACGCCGACCGAGAGAGTTAACGGATATTGACTCACAGCTGAACGGGAGAAATGAGTCAGAAAAATCGGATTGCCGTCGGATGTCACCGCATGTGTGCATCAATATTCGACAACCAAATATCTCTCCTAGACATCTTTAGTTTTATTGTATTTGTCTCTGCTGCCACACATTTGCAAGGTAAATGACGCCCAATGATTGTCCTCGTATTTATCATCAATTTCCATCCTGCAGGGCCATTCTGTAGCGTTCTCAGAGCTACCACAAAGACCGGGAACTATAATGGTCTCCATGACCTCGACCTCGAATATGGACACCGATAATCGACCTTGAGTTCTGAAACAAAGGCACAGGGCTGTTTGTCTCCGGAAGAACTAGCCAGTCTTACACGGATAATGATGATGTGATGAAAACAGACGCTATACCTAGGTAAGTTCGCTGAGGAATTGGAGCACTACAAGTACAATCTGCAATATATGCTACATGTGGCACCTTCTTATACCCCTTATATCGTCAAAAAGATTAGACACTACACTACCTGGCGCGTCGGCAACTTACGTGTAATGTGCAGCACTTCACTAACAAGAGATTTCCTCCCTTAGCAGCACGGCGGTGTTTTCTTTGTGGTGCAATACTCCTTATCTTACGTCAGTGTTACAAATGCTGTAACAATGTCCGACATTGCGTCACTGTTACATGCTCCGTAATTAAATAACGCAGCAACAGGATCGCCGAACCGACACTGCGACCCCTGGGAACACCGCTGGAGTTATTTAATATCCCAGGAACGCCTAATTGGCATACAGAGTGGCACTGCAGTGGCAACGGGCCTTATTATGGTAGCTGCAACGCAGAGACGGGGAATATGATCTTCAGCAGGGCTTGCAACACCATCAGAGAGATGCTTCTCAATGTTTTCGCAGGCCACCCAGCTCCAATACGTTGGTCATAATTTACGGGATTATTGTTGAAACATTTATTTCTCAGAATTACATCACATGTGACCTCACCTCACTCACTCGAAAGCACCGTTTGAATGCAGTTTTCTTGAACACCTGACTCACTTTTACAAACACTGCCAGCGCTCAGTTTCCCAGAAGTGATTTTGTCGCCGGACCGTGCTGTTGACTCGTACCGTGTATAACGTCAATACAGTGACACCTGCTCGGGAACGGGCTCGGGGACTGCAGGGTCACAGTGATTGTAGAGGTAAACTGTCCAGCCACCAACAGGCTTTCGAGGAATGGGCTTTAATGACGACGTTACCGGCTATGTTATTGGCATAACATCCGACTCCATAGCTGTCAGGGCAGGCCACTGGGGCTCGGTCACTTTCCCTTTAGCGAGGGCTGAATCCAGTCTAAGGCTTTACCCGTATATCTGCTTCGGCTAGGATTGGCGAAACAATCCATGTTTTGTAGCTGCGTTTTCAACGTCCCGAGAAATGCAATAGCCACTGATAAAATGCAATTTTGATCACCGACAGTTGATATGAAATTCAGCGTCAGTACAGCACTGTAATCTGCTCAATGTTTTGTCCTGTATCCAGAAGATCGCCCCCCCCCCCCCCACTGCCGTCGCCGCGGGGTGCGACGGCTGATGCCAGCGAACGGTAGGACGGTAGGTATGCTGTGCCGCCGACTCCAGAGCACTGCGGCACAGTCTACCTCACAGTGCGGCGGACTGCGGCGGCCGCACTGTAGGCCGGCAGCCCGAAAAAGCGCTAGAAATTCCCCCAAACTGACTCTCCGCAATATGAACAAAATAGGTATCATTTAATCCCAAATTGATCGAAGAATACGATTCCGATGCCAGTTTTTCCCTAAGGTCAAAATTGAGGTCGTCAGTTGTCACCAAACACAAGACAATTTAGACTCTCTAGTGGCCACCACATTTACCGATTTTCATGATGATCTTCAGTGGTAATTTATTAGCTGACCAATCGTCGTTTTGAACGAAATTTCCTCACAGACTAGTTTAGGGCACTGTTGTTCACTGTGCCAACATCATTCTTACATATTGCATCGCTTTTCTGCAAGATAAGCTAGCTTTTTGCAAGCAGCTGCAAGACGTAATTAAAAATCATTTCTAATTTTTTAATTAGACTTTTATAAAAATGTGATTTCGAGCAGCTAAAAATGAACATTTTATACTAGCCTCTGATTACTCATCTTTCGTTCCATATAGGTGCTTTGCTGCTTTTCCCTGCTACTTTTCGAGATATGCGCAAGTAAACCACATGATGTAGGGGCAATTGTCACCTCGCCGCTCTACTGAAGGCCCGGCGCTCTTTAAAGCGCTGGAAGTTTTGAAAAACAAACGCGTATAATCAGAATAGAATATATGTCCCTGAGCTCAGAATTGATCAACGCACACAATGCTGTTAAAAATTTTGGCCCAAACTAAAAAATTCAGTCGTTATTAACCCCCAAACACAAGTCAGTGATAATCAACAACAACTTGCTCTTTAGTCAGACTTTTTGAGAAATGTTATTTCGAGCCGCTAAAAATGACCATGCCATACAAACCACTAACCATCTTTCTGTCATGCCCTACTCGCAATTTTTGCTAATGCCTGCTACTCTTCGAGGTCACGTGACCTCACCAATAAAAGTCAATGGGGAAATAAGGAAACTGCTGTTTTTGCGCAAGAAATGACCTCAAACTATCTCAAGCACTCGGAATCGTGATTTCATGCACTCCTTGCAAGATCCGATGCTTTACTTTTGCATTTTTGACCTTCCGTGACGTCATTTATGACGTCATTACGGTCATAGGAGTTTTTCGTCAATAACTCATGATCAAATTGAGCCAGCGACTCGGGAAAGCCACCAATGGACTCGGGAAGACCTCCCGAATCGAATGATATGCAATACGACTTCCTTCGATTAAGTTCGTGGCCTGATGGGCTCTGAACTGACCTTGACTCGAGGTCAACACCTTAAGTTGACCTCACCCGGACAAAAAGTATACCATTCGACGCGCCTGAGCCAGGCGAACACGATGGTGCCAAAATCGCTGCTCTGCGGCCATTTTTTGCGAAATTATTTACCAAAAACTAAACCCTACCTTGGGCTTTTTGACTTCACCTCAGAGGCTACCGGTTGACCTGGGACCTTAAAATCGGGTATCAATCGTTTCGTCTTGAAACGGCGCACACGCTTGTTTTTTCCGCGAGGCTCTAGCTCCATTAGGGGCGAAACGGCGAAAAGGGGTCGTACCAATCCTCCCCCTCGGCTGGCCGAGGGGGGGGGGGGGGGGTCCGACAATAGGTCCGGCGAGGGTTAAGCAGCCCCACGTCGTTTTTAGCATGTTTGCTTGTCACTGAGATCAACAACTCAATCACAGATAATTTCTAGCACTTTTCCGGGCCCCCGGCCCAGTGTGGGCCGCCGAGGGAAGCTCAGCGTCGATTCGCCAAAGGCTAGAGGATTTCTGCTTCTTCAATTAAGCAAATTGAATATTGCAAAAGCAGTACATACATTGAATTAAGTTTTAAAAATGACATCATTACAAAAGGGAAGGACGAAAACACAGCTACCAACGCTTCTGTTTCAGGTCACACTATTTCCTCCGTCCAAAACAAAGCAGTGACGTTGTAGCCTTGTTAGCGACAAAACGTGCCGTATTGACCACTTATTTCATCCTCAGATAGTTTCCAACAGGTAAAAGAAGCCAGCAAGTTTCCTTTCTGTCCGATATTTATGGAACAAAAGACCCGTGAAAGACGAAAGCGAGGAAATCACAAAACATAGTGCTCGCCACCCCGTTGAGCCCAAACGCAATCATTGCCATTGTTGGACAAAGAATATGTTCACGTTTTCCAAGGCAATATCACATTATTGTGACCGAAGAGCGTCGAACTTGGGCAATGGGCAAGCACAAAAATAATCTTGCAGGTATTTATTGCTTGAACACACAAAGGAATACATTACAGCCTGCCAAAAATGTGCAAAATGTGTTCTGCATTACTGCTGTAACAATCAGTCCTTATTTCTTCTGGTATCTAGCAGATACAGATCGATGGAACATTGAAAAAGTGATGTAAATTTGACACTATAAATTTGGGTTCCTATTGTTGCGGTTCGGCGGATGAAAATTTATAATTGTTAAAAACATTCAGTACACAAAACGTTGGTTACTGGCCACTTAGAAAGTCCCATCGGCTTATTAGCCATATTTAACAAATAACAATCATCTAGCGCAATAGAAAACCACACTTTCTACCTCATGAATCCCATTATTTTGGACACCTCGTTGACTTAAGATGGCAAAGTTTTCAGCTCGTCAATCAAAAACCCCGAATGTCCGGAACGGACGCCGTCTCCCGCCAGTCTCAGCCACCGCTGTCTCCGCCTCCCGTCGCCCCGGGGAGTTACCCACCGCCGTCTCTCGGCGCTGTTTGGCCCCGGGGCACGTGCCCACCAACGACTCCACCGTCGGGCCGTCGGGTCTCCCGTCAGACACAGCCCGCTACCGACGACGACAAAGGAGCGCGTGCGCCACCACCGCCGCCGCCGCGCCGCCGCCGCCGCCGCCGCCTTTGTGCTCTGACGGCCGGCACCACACGCGTCCCGGCTCTAAATGGCGCTATAACGCCAGGCCTCCCGCTCCGGGGCTTTGTGGAACGCACTAAAACACGTCTCCGAGCAAATTTGGCCATAGGACGAACAAAGACGGGATCGCAGGTCGAGATCTTGTAGGTACACGGGGCTGTGTAGGTTGACACTGTTTGACGAAGTGTGACAGGTTTATTTCGTTATCTGCCGATTGGCAGCGGTCATATGGATTCAGTGTTGAGCTTTTGTCGTTCAGACTTTGTCAGACACAAGTAGCAGTCTAGAGTTGAAGGTATTGTTTTCTCTGTAGTCAGCTGTCATTTGTTGTTCCGATTTTGTTTGCACAAACTAATGTTAAATAGTTATTTGCAACGAAAAAACAAGTCGTACTAATGAGCTCGTGCTTGATTTGCGAGTGCCAATGTTGGAGTGTTAAATGGTCAAGATATCGAACAAAGCGCACTGAAGTTTTGAAGAACCCGAGAGCTGAAAACACTAGACAAGAAAGGAAATAATGAGGACAATCTGATGAGCAGAATTAAACTTCAGCTCTACTTGGGTTGCCACTTTTTAACGCCGATATATTTTTTTTTGTAACGACGAACTACCTCCACCCAAACCCTTACCCAGAGGTCACTGTCAGTCCCATCCCCCCCCCCCCCCACACACACTTATATCCGTCCACTACATTTTAGCATTCAGCAGTCCGCCGTAGAGCAGTAACAGCGTTGACAGACTGTCACCAGGTGACCGCTACCCACCTCATCCGCCACGGGCGGCGCCGGGTCTGTCAGAGGGTCGGTGCGTCTCTCCAGGGGCAGAGCGCCCTCCTCGGCAGAGTAGAGAGGCGGGGAGCGCGGCCGGGCAGAGGGCCGGGGGAAACTGCGGGAGCGGGTCCTCTGGGACGAGCCGCCCAGCCGGCCGTGCGCCACCCACTGCCGAACAGAGGGGGCAAACGGGTGAGAGAGGGTTTAGTAAAGTGATACCCAACTGCTTCGGGAAGTTAAGTCAAGAGCAAGTGGCATCAAACGTTTACAGTATCAGCAAGACGTTAGAAAACATCCCACAAGATATTTCTAAACTTTGAGATATTTTTTGAGTTATTCGAAATGAATACCAAGAACTGATATGGGTAAGAAGCCTCTGATGCTGAAGCAGGTGCTCGTATTTGGTATAGAACCACTACTCAGTGCCACCACAGTCGCAGTGAGCAATAAATGCTCTATATCTGACCGATTGGTGACTCTGATGACCAATTGGTGACCGACTCGTGAGTCGTGACAGTCGTGACCCCCGTTGCCCGTTGTGTGACGCACCTGTGACAGGTATCCGAGCCCCCTCCATGTGAGTTGCGCCACGTGCTCCTTCCTGCGGCAGGGGGCGGGCGTCGCGGGCTCCGGGCCGTCCACCATGTCCACCAGGTCGGACAACGAGCGGCGCCGGTACGACGGCGGCTCGTACACCGACTCCTGGGGGGGGGGGGGGGGGCACGCAGGGTTAGACAGGGAGCGGCGCCGGTACGACGGCGGCTCGTACACCGACTCCTGAGGGGGCGGCACACGGGGTTAGAGGGGGATTCGGAAAATTCAAGGTCCTTACGTCCATGGCCTGCCAGGACCTGCATATAGCTCTACAAGTCTACAGTCAACAATGCCTATCACATAAAATTGTTAAAGGAAACGGGTAAACAGCCCAATAGAGAACATTCAGCTAAATGGGTAAGGAAGAACCAAGCACAGAACACGACAGTGCATGTGCGGCGGGTTAGACGGTTTTCCACCTTTTTTGTCATCAACCCGCCTCTATCTGACCCTTCATCCCAAAATCCTCCCTGATAGCACCCATGACCGCTTTGCACCCCTCTTTGACCTGGCACCCCCGCTATCTGACCTGACCGCCCCACTCTCTGACCTGGCAGCACCCCTCCCTGACCTGACATCCTCCACTTTGACCCGACACCCCCGCTGTCTGACCTGGCAGCACTCGGGTTTGAGCCGGCCATAGGCGCGGCAGGCCAGTCGGCGACGACGCTCCCTCCAGCGCGCCCGGTTCCGGTCATCGTCCGACTCGTCCAGACCGAAATAGTGCTTCGCCGCCTGACGCATGTAACTGAAAACGAAGAAAGAGCAGTGAGGAAGACAGGAACGGAGTGTGCTTACTTTTGCGTTAGACGGTACAGCTAAAGAAAATACTAAATTAGATACACTAATGTAAGCACAAATGCGAAGAAACAAAACATATCAGTAGAATAAATTTTTATAACCTCTCTTATCACAGAAATATTTATACAAATCTTTCAAACAAATCTCATCAGTGTGCAGCAAATCCGTTGTAACCATACATATCCGCCTATTCTCTCTCCATATATAATTATATGCCCTGCCAGTCTGACCTTTTGACCATGTCGACCCGGCTGGGCTGGTGCAGCAGCCGAGGTCGCCGACCCGCAGAGTCTCTCAGGTTGACGTGACCCCCGGGGGCCGAGTGACACCGCTTCATAGGGCGGCCCTCGTACGGTATAAACCTGGTGAGGGGTCAGAGAGGTCATCATAGGCCAGTGTCCGGCGATCAGCAGAGAATTTGACGTCTCTACTAACATTGAATTCAGCATTCAGATAACAAATACATAAGCTTTTGACTGACATACATATTCCTCTCAGGTTTAGTTTATGATAAGCTCTGGCTCTGGCCTCGTCAATCCGTCCCTATTCAACTTACTGAAACAAAACACTGCTTTTTACAATTACATTCAACTGTCGCATGACCTGACCCTGGCCCGTCACCTGGAACACCCAGCCCTTTCACCCTGTCATTCCTCACCTGTCCTCCCTGGAAGTGACCCTCACGGAGCACTGCTCCCCTCCTCCCAGGCTCAGTTTGGTAGGACACGGCGGCTCGTCCTCCCCCAGCGGCCGTTTGACCGGCCAAAGGTCAGCGTCCGACCTCAGAGGGTCACGGTTCTCTCCTCCCAGCATGGCAAACAGTGGGTTCTCGATGATAGAGCGGTTGAACGCGCTGCCGCGGCTCTCCTGGGGGTCAGGTCACGGTCACAGGTCACTGGTGGGTCAGGGTGGAGCGATCACATATGAGGAAGATCAAAGATAACTCGCCCCTTGAGGTAGCTCTATCAACTTTAGCGATGTGCACTATCTCGTCTGTCTTTGAGGGTGATTAACTACACTCAAAGCCGGTTGTGCGCAAATTTAAATCCATGGCTATTTCTGAGAGTTGAAAAGGCCGAAATTAAATAAAGTGTTGCAACATAAAGTGAACTGCTCAAAGACACCGCGGCGTTACAGCAGCAGCCTCTCTATATCGTGTCTATGTCGGCACCCAGTACCCACCCTGAATGCGCGCCGGTAGCCGTCTGCGTCAGCTGCCCTCTCCTCCGTGACGTCACAAGTCACGTGTCCGGTGACGCCGGGGGCGCCGGCTAACCGGCTCATCGCGCCATCGCACGCCTGAGGCAAACAAAAAATAGGTTTAAAGGGACCCTCCCACCTTCAAAAAAGTTGATGAATTGGCACGAAAGTGATGTCGCTCGGTTCAGAAAGAGCGAAAACGAATATCTACCAAATTTCATCGAAAAATATTCACCGGTTTTCAAGATATTAGACTTTTACTTTTGTTTACTTTTTGGGATCTCCGCTGTTCCTAGCGACTTTATTTGAAAGTGCGGCATTTGTTGCGCGCAAGGCAGCATATACCACCGCGTGCTACCAAACGTTTTAGTAAAAGATTTAAAAATCGTTATATCTCCGCTGACGTCACAAATTCTAAGGGGGCATACCAATGCACTAGCCCTTAGAATCCGGAAACTGCAAGTTTGAAATTCCATATCTCCGAATTAAAGCATTTGTCGATGTTGTGAGTGCCCAAACCGGTATTTGCAGGCCATGGCCACCAATTTGGCTATCTCAACTCAAAACTAATGTTAAGGTGGGAGTGTCCCTTTAAAATAATATGGCCCGAGATCTTGCTAGCGCGTATCTAGCACATTCACAACATACCTATGAATGGATTCAGACCATGCAAAGAGATGTTGATAGCTCAAATTATATTGCCACATCACTGCCTGCATTCCATACAGTTAACCCAGTGAGCAATGAACTCAGTCACAGACGAGGTAAAATAACAACCGGTTGATTCCTTGAAATTACTTTCTTTTTCAAGTAGGCAACCTCCTTTATGTTGAGGACGCCTACTTCTGTTGCCCTTACCATAATTTTCCAAATTCACGAAAGCACACCGTCACCTAAGATCAGCCATCGGCTGTAGGGGAAGTTGGGGCAATGCCGGAGTTGGGGCAAAGCCGAAATTCGAGATATTTCGAAAACCGTAAGACATGGATGCCACCTGTCAGTGATGCTCTGAAGCTTAAGTGACTACAATTATCGCATGTTTGTTACGAGTCGTCATTCGGAATACTTCGACTGTGAGGGCGCCAAGAGCGTTTTCAAGGTACGTTTCCCTTGTACTACATGCGCCTTTGAAGCTGCATTTCTTACTCATTATGCTACCGTTTGTCTGGCCAATTCGGTCAAGTAATCTTTAGCATGTCTTTGCATAAGTGTGCTGCCTATTTGAAATTTATACAGCACGTTGAAAAGTTATGGGCCTGCAAATGAAAGTATGGCAGGCTGGGGTAATGCCGAAAACGTGCGATTACGCACGTGTTAAAAGCACGCTACGTGGACTTTACTGCTGTAGAATAGCAACGCGTATTTTTAGTCACACAAACTAGGGTTACCCGCGTGCTCCGCAACGCGAAGGGGGGATTTTTTGACCCGTGGGTATTGGGTTGGTCTGTGTCGATTTAGTTGGTAGATATCCATTTCGTTCGATTGCTTTTTGACGGCCAAGCATTTTGTAATAAAAAAGATGCATCGCATCGAGGTGCCCGTGTCGTATTATCATGCGTTCTACTTTAGAATGATTCGAAAACTGGCGTGAAGCCTTTTGAGGGCCATCGATGAATTTCGCTAAAAATGACGATGTGATGATTTGGAACATTTACATTTTTAAGGATACTGTTGCTAATCATGCAAAAATGAAGGGTGAATATTGGACAGAATTGAATGCTCTATCCAATGGTACCATATTCAATTGCCAAAGGTATCAGGTTATGCAGCAAACCCCGTGTGATTAATAAAGTGGCACAAAATTGACAAACACTATTTTCTCCTGTGATTTGCACCACCTTGATTTGGATCAATCAGCTTTTCACAATTTTTATATGAGAGGCGGTACCTTTCTCTTGCAAATAGGCGTTGATTCAACTCGCTCCATTTAACGGTCATCTAAAAATAAAATTAATTCCAAAATCCCTCAAAAACCGCAATTTTTCAAATAAAAGTGCCCTCTCCGGTGCACGTGGCGCGTGCTATCCTCTGCATTGCACACCATTCAATAGCCCGTTCCATTCTGTACACGATGCTGTTTTCCCCGTGCCGGTCGGACCCCTGGTCACCAAGATATTGCACGGGAACTGGACCCGTGTCGGCCAAAATTAGCCATTTTCGCCCGATTTCGCACGCCGATTTATACATGTAAAGTCTATGACGCGAATTTGCACTTTTTGAGCACGCGCCACGCGCTCCCTATCAATCCGATCGAGCTGAGACCCCTCAAAGGCACGTCGCGCATCCTTGATCTATGAGTTGTGCAAATTTCATCGGGCTAGGTGCAACGGTCTGGCCTGTAGTCCACGCAAAGCAGCACCAAGTCGGGACCTCGGTAACGGACAGACGCACCCTCCTCAAATAGTAATATAGACTAGGGTTACCCGCGTGCTCCGCAACGCGAAGAAGGGTTATTTGTGACCCGTGGGTATTGGGTTGGTCTGTGTCGATTTGGTTGGTATCCATTTCGTTCGATTGCTTTTTGACGGCAAAACATTTTGTAGTGAAACAAAAAAGATACATCGCATCGAGGTGCCCGTGTCGTATTATCATGCGTTCTACTTTAGAATGATTCGAAAACTGGCGTGAAGTCTTTTGAGGGCCATCGATGAATTTCGCTAAAAATGACAATGTAATGGTTTGGAACATTTACATTTTTAAGGATACTGTTGCTAATCATGCAAAAATGAAGAGTGAATATTGGACAGAATTGAATGCTCTATCCAATGGTACCATATTCAATTGCCAAAGGTATCAGGTTATGCAGCAAACCCCGTGTGATTAATAAAGTGGCACAAAATTGACAAACACCATTTTCTCCTGTGATTTGCACCACCTTGATTTGGATCAATCAGCTTTTCACAATTTTTATATGAGAGGCCGTACCTTTCTCTTGCAAATAGGCGTTGATTCAACTCGCTCCATTTAATGTTCACCTAAAAATAAAATTAATTCCAAAATCCCTCAAAAAACGCAATTTTTCAAATAAAAGTGCCCTCTCCGGTGCACGTGGCGCGTGCTATCCTCTGCATTGCACACCATTCAATAGCCCGTTCAATTCTGTACACGATGCTGTTTTCCCCGTGCCGGTCGGACCCCTGGTCACCAAGATATTGCACAGGAACTGGACCCGTGTCGGTCAAAATTAGCCGTTTTCGCCCGATTTCGCACGCCGATTTATACATGTAAAGTCTATGACGCAAATTTGCACTTTTTGTGCACGCGCCACGCGCTCCCTATCGACCCGATCGAGCCCAGACCCCTCAAAGGCACGTCGCGCATCCTTGATCTATAAGTTGTGCAAATTTCACCGGGCTAGGTGCAACGGTCTGGCCTGTAGTCCACGCAAAGCAGCACCAAGTCGGGACCTCGGTAACGGACAGACGCACCCTCCTCAAATAGTAATATAGACAAGCGGCTGCGCCACTTGCTTTGCTGCGTGGTAGGAAAAAATGCGGCACCAGCCAATTTGCTTTCGAATGGTGTTTGATTCATGTCGATGTGTCGTCTAGAAGCATAGATATGGACGGAAATGTGAAGAGAATTTAAAAAAGAACTGTTCTGAGGGCGTTGTTGGATGAAATTTGGGTGATACGGGGTCAAGACGGGTCAAAGGGGTCAGCCCCGGTCACTTTGGGTCAGGCCAGGTCACATAGGTCACCTCTCGTTCGCTGGGATCAGCCCGGGCCACTGTTCTGCTTTTGCCTCCACCACTACCCCTACCCCTACCACTACCCCTACCCCTACCCCTACCCCTACCCCTACCACTACCACTACCCCTACCACTACCCCTACCACTACCCCTACCCCTACCACTACCCCTACCCCTACCCCTACCACTACCCCTACCCCTACCCCTACACCTACCACACATCTACCCCTACCCCTACCACTACTACTACCCATACTACTCCCCTACCCCTACCCTAACCCCTACCACTACCCCTACTTCTACCCCTACCACTACCCCTACCCCTACCCCTGCTACTACTCCTACCACTACCCCTACCCCTACCACTACCCCTACCCCTACTACTACCCCTACCACTACCCCTACCACTACCCCTACCACTACCCCTACCCCTACCTCCTACCACTACCACTACCCATGCCTCTACCCCTACCAATACCGCTAGGTCATGTCAGGTCACATAATAATTGGATCCAATCAGTACTAAAATATCAGATTTAAAGTGTTCCCCAACCCTGCCCCTATTCGTCCCATTCCATTACGCTTAATCGTATTTGTCGGAAATGGCGCTTTGTGGCATATGTGGCGCATTGCGACAAACGCGGCGCATTTTCACCCGGCGATTGAGCATGCATCCTGGCACCAAATTGTACCCGTATCGGACCATATTTTACAAAGTTGTGCGATTTGTGGCAAAAATGACGCCCTGTGACCAATGTGACGCATTGCGGCAAAGCGGTGCACTTTAAACTTGTATCATAAATTATTCTCATTGAATGAAAATCAACACATTCTCTCGCCACTTTTTATTCAAATTAAAAACTTGCCCATCCGCCAATGCGAGGCACCCGCCACCGATCGGCATGCATTTAGCTCACAAAGTTTGTCGACCCCGGCTCTCAATGAAGATATACGAACCGATCAAAATTTCATTGGCGTTCTTCCAGCGCGCCCCACGCGCGAACCGTGCACCCCAGCGAGTGGAAACCTAGAAAAGGCGCTGACCCGCTCTGTCACCTATAAGGTGTGCAAATTTCAACCCCCTACGATATACCGTCTGCCCTGTAGGCCGGCTAAATTGAACCCACTACACGGCGTGGCGGACAAACAGACAGACAGATGGATCCTGTTCAAATAGTAGTATAGATTACACTTTCAACCGACACAACGGCCTGTTACCTATAAGGAATGATTTACCTGGCATGTTCTTATTATATCACACAATTATAACTTCCAGTGTGCACCGCGTCCTCAAGCTCTTAAAACGCGTGTCAGCTTTGATGAATTCTGGATAAAGTTTGAGATAAAATGGCAAAACATCAATGTCGGCATTCCCCGTAGATAATTTCTCCCATTTTCGGCTTTCCCCGCAGTCCGGGGCAACGCCGAAAAAGTCACTTCTTTGATATTTTTAGTTTGTGCGCTTAACGGTATGCGAATTCATCAAATGCGCCTGGTATGTTTGAAAGGCAAAAGACTGGCCTCTCGAATGACGCCAACAAGAATAGCTTATGTTGTCTACCTTGCGTGCTACGGGCGTCAGAAAAAAAGTCTTCGGCGTTCCCCCAACTTCCCCTATTCAGGTTACCCAAAATAGTTAATAGCATCCACAAGTTTATGATAAATGATCTTGATCATTGATCACCTGACCTTAACTATTGTGCTCTAATATCAGGCTAATGCTGCCACGTTACATTTCCTTTAGGTCAGAACATAAAACCACGGGGTACTACCCCACCCCATGGCCATGCTGAGCTGTGCAGCCCTATCGACTCGGCTGCTCGACCCTGGGTCTCCGCTATGCCCGTCCCCTGTTGCTAGGCGCGGTCCGGGTCTCCGCAGCTGAGGTGGTGCCGCCGAGCGCGTGCGTTCAGCAGAGGCACGCAGTTCAAGGTCATCCGCGGGACGAGGCCGCGGGCGATCGATGGCAACGCGCAGGGGCGGTCTCAGGGTGATAAAGTAGGGAGGGAATAAGGTAAGGAGAGGCGGCCTCAGGGAAACAAACTAGGGGGTGTGAATAAAGAAGCGGTGGGGAAGGAGCTCAGGGCAACCAATATGGGGGAGTTATGTGTTCAAGGGCTCAACCGTGTATGACAAGTGAGTAGATATAATATCATTCGAGACAAATATAATGTTACCGTTTAATGTTTATTTCCTTTCGCTACAAATGCCTCACGTTATTGACGTAACAAATTTATTATTTAAATCAATATTTGAATAAAGATGTGTCAACGAAATTTCGGTTATCCTGTTTACCTTGGGAAAATGTAAAAAACGAGCCAGAGCTCGAAAAGTTTTATTTAAAAGTTTCTATCAGCCTTGGTGTTTACGAATTGCGAGCACATGCACGCGTTAAACTACAGCTGATCTAAAGCGAACATCTTGTAGTAGGAACACTGCAAATGGGATAAAGATAACGGTGTAGAATCTCGTTCCGACACATTTAACAGCCCCCATTATATATCACGACACAGACGGAAGGACCGCTGACCGTTTTATTGCAGGACGTAAACAAAGGCTGTTGCGTCACCGGTTATTGATCGGCGTGCAAGTGATGTGACCCTGACCTCGACAACGTCGCCACCCGTCCCACCCCGTCCGCAGCTCGTATAGCCATCAGAGGATACTATTTCTCGAAACTTATTACTGAAACTAGCGAACCGTTTTTTTTTCTTTGAGAATGCCGACGAGTCTAATTCAGTTTCGTGTCAAACGAGCTTTCCGGAAGCTCTTATATAACAGGTCACTGACGACACGCTCGAAATGCATACGAGTGGCGTCTGACTCCGCAGTTAACACCTTCAGCTCTCCCATTGACACCTGATGAATCCAGATATCAAGCTAACTAGTAAAGCAAAGCCATGTTGGCCTAACTGTCTTGTAATGGCTTTGCCGTAAAACCTTTCCCCTCGTCAACACAGTGTTTTTAGAATGTGCGACTCGCGAAAGCTTGAAACGCGGTCCGCTACCTAAACATTGTTTTTATTACAACTACTTGTATGTTGTTATTTTTGTGACCGATATATCAACATTCACGTACACAATTTATCATACCATGTCGGGTATAGCTAACATGCACTATTGAAGCCTAAAAACACCTGCCTAGTGCCTACTCACCTTGGCTTATCCGTGTTGGCAGCCGGTGAGCTCCCTCTCACCAGCTCACGCACCGGTCGGTGAGCTCACCACTTCTCACTCCTCACTCCTCCTCACAATAACACGGTGAGCTGTTGGCAGCACCCGTATCTCTCACAGTCCGCTCACCACACCCCGACGAGTCGCCTCGCCGTCCAGCCGACGCCAGCGACGATCGATCCTACGCGGCCGCCATGACAGTTCCAGGCGCCTCGGGGCATTCTGCTTCCGTGCGGCGAGATGGCGCGGTGTGTGGCTTCGGTTTGGGCTAGTGTCGGCTCAAAGTCATGGCAACAGGTATTAGAGGAAGAATGTTTGGCCAGCTGTCTGCTAGGAGGTGGGTGATTTTATTCGTTAATTGTTTTTGTAGCAAGGATTGGAGTGACATCTAGTGGCTAGATAGTGAAACTCGATCTACATAATGCAGGCACATGCGCGACAAAGATATTAATGCGCCGGCCATTTGAAAAATCTTACATAATTAAATGAATACTTCTACCGGCGCAGGTTAACAAATATGTAGATCATGTTTATTTTCCCAACTATTTTCTTCGCAATAAATTTCCGTTTTGTGTGTAGCTTTCTTCACATTGCAAGTTTTGCAAGAAAGGGATTGCAATAGGATTAATTGATATAATTAATGGTCAATTATATGTATTGGGACCGGATGACTTGTGGCTCCAATACATACTTCATTTTGCAGAAAGACGACATTTGAGGAAGGAAGAAGACAATAATCAAGTTGCATTTTTTATTTGCGTCTAGGACTAATATATTCTTTGTACTGCATGATAAGCAGTGTCATTCAACATGACATCGTTTCAAAAGGGAGCGTCAACAGTTATTTGAACATCTACGTAACAACAAAACAGTCAACAAATAACAAGTTTGCGAACTGCATTGGTAACAAGTTAACAACGACGACTGGTCAACTTAAAAACTGAATAACAACGCGTGTAACAAACAACAACCCCGAAACGCAAAACAGCGACATTAGCTTTACGCATTTAATTTAAACAGAAGGTGAACAGCTTTCTGTCCAAAGTTGCCAGAACAATGTCTGCCGCGCCCACCCCAACCCTTCAACTAAAATCCCACGCAGTTCAATCCACCTTGTGGATTCTGTCAGGATTATTCACTGAGCAATAATACGTCATACGCATTACACTCAGTGTCCTTATATTAACCTGATCCTGTACCCCCATCCCGACATTAGATTCGAATGAAGCAAATCCGACATAAACTATCGAGTCGCCCCTATGCCTGTTGAGCTAGATGTTGAATTGGACCATCTCGACATCACCTGTCGAGTATGAACACCCCGACATCATCTGTCGAATATGAACACCCCGACATCACCTGTCGAATTGACCATCCCGACGGCTCTCACATTGCACCGCTCCCCTAACTACCTAGCTGTCGAACTGAACGGATCCGGGCGCCACCAAGGTGAACAGGGACACGGGACAGGCGCTGTAGGTCGCGCTGCAGTCGTTGCCGAGCAGGCCGTGCTCCTCGGCCTCCAGGTACACCTTCAGATCGTCGTGGTGGCCGTTCGTGTGACGAGGCCTGCGGAGGGGAGATAGAACATTGGTCAATGAAGGGGTAGGGGAGGGTTCATGAGGGCTATCTTTTGTGTTGCGCGACATGTGAGGAGATAGACAAGCGGTTAGTGGAAAGGGAGGGGCGGTTCATGAAGGGCCATCGTTATAATAGTTTTTTCTTTTTTTAGTTCGCCGTCACGTTATCATATGACGCGGCATGTGGAGGGGATAGATAGACCATCGCTCAGTGCAGGGCAGGACAGTTCAATAAAGGTCGCCGTTAGTGTGGTATAGTCTTTCGAGGAACAAGGTCAATGGCCATTTCAGAGCTTCTTCACATGGGTCTTAGGTGGAGGCTACGCCTTCGGTCAGTCCAAGGGGAGGGCAGCTCATAGAGGTTAGCGTCAGTGTGGTGACATGTCAGAAAGTGAGGCAAGGATAGGGGATTAGTTCCTTTCTGGGGTAGTTCTTACTCCACCTGCTTTGATAGGAAAATAAAAATTAAAAGGTTTATTCCTAGGGTTCTCCCAAATTTAGCCGACTTTTCACGGGAATTAATGGACATAGTTTGAAAGACACCAAATTCTCATTAAGTTAGACGACCAGCGAAACTCGTAACTGTTGCGCCGTCCGTATGCAAATTCGCTCAGCCAGTGCCCCGTTTCGGGTCGGTCCATCTCGTTTCACATTCTCCTAGGTCAGTGTGCAGAAAGGGTGACTGGTCAGTTTGCAGAGAGCTGCCCCAGTTCCGGGCACATAAAGGGTCACTGCCCTGAGCGCCACGAGCAGGGCGTCAGAATTAATTCAGAGATCCAACGGGTTACGGTTCGCCGCGTATTGAGTTATGTAAAAGACGTGTAGGGTGCATCGTGAGTGAGATCACTGGATATTAAGACTGGCCAAGACAGGCGGCATTCACTACCACCGACATATCGAGATTAAGTGCAAATACGTGACGAGAGTTGGACGACTCAGACCGGCAGTGACTGAAGGATGCAGCTTTTGAGACGCCTGGACATGAGGAATGGCAAGGGTGTGCCGAGAGAGCTACCTGTTAAAGAAAACATGAATACAGTCTCCGAGCTGACTTGATTTTCGCCCATCAGTAAAATTCACAACTGCCGGTCAGCCGTGCAAGAATGTGAATTTATTTGAAAGGCTCAGCATGAATGTTGACCCACATTTCAACTGGCAAAAGTCCACAACTTTCGCGCAGTGACCCTTTGACAATGCGTCGCTTGTATCGTAATCCTGAATTAGATAGGCATAAGCACTGAAGTTGCCGGGTCACCGGATAAATCTCCGTTCGTAAAATGCTGATACCTTTTAGAGAGCGATGAATTAATATACAGGCAGGAACTAATTTTCATCTCGTCATTCACGATTTTTCATTCCAAAATCGCTCATTAGACTAAAGTTAAACATTGGTCACTTATCAGCTGTGAAAGGATATTCCCGAAATCAAATATCACTTTCACCCAGGGGTCCAAACACACACAGGTGGCCGCATCTGAACACATCTGAAAGCGCCTTACGTTTGTCTCCATTCTTTTACCCACGACTAAACACCGCTCTATATGCAGAGCTGCGTCCACAGGCAGGGACTCCGCCTCCTTACGTTACTGAGAGAGATACAGAGAAAAAGACAGAGGGAGATGTAGGGAGACGCGGGCTATACATCAGCCCTGCGCGCCGGCCGGGGCCGTCTCCGATACAAATCACGGCGCCACTTTCCCCTCGGTGACTGGGTGGGGGAGGGAAGAGGTCACATAATGTCCCGGAAGTTAGACGGGACGTACGAGCCCACGAAGAAATTATTTAAAAGCCATCCCTCTAAAGCATTGTAATGCCACATCTTAACCGTATGTAGATGTCCGTTGAATCACGATGACCATATAGATCTGGTTCGCCTGAAGAAGGGACGGACAGTAAATTATACCCACGGGTAGATATCGCAGCCAAGCCACTTACACCAGCGCCATGTTGAGCAGCTCTCCGACGACTCCGTCGTAAACTAGAGGTGTGGCAGTGACCTCACAGATGGCGCGCAGGAGGCAGGACCGGCCGTCTAGACCCATACTGGAATCAGAGCAGGGAAGGACCGTCAGACAATGGTTACAGTCCGCGGGTCAGTAAACGGTCAACAGCTGTACCTACAGTTGCTTATTAGCGGTGAGCGGTTTCGAGGAAATGTCTGGAAGTCGTTTGGAGAAGATGTTGTGGAGTTATTTTTGACACCGAAAGACCTTCAAGTTAAGAACCAAGAAATTCGATTAGGATCATGACATTGCCACTGCGGAAAAAATAAAAGACCACATGAAAATGGCCACAAGAAACACATTCATCTTCAAGCAAGGTCCACGAACAGATCATCTAGTAGGTACAGCCTTCCCGACGCCCCATCCAGCTTCTGACAAACTCACATGGAGAAGACGTTCTCGAGTCCCTTGTAGATCATCTTCTTGTCGCGCACCATCCTCTTGTTGCGGTGGTGGACCATGCGCTTGCTGCGGTGGCTGTGCAGCACAAAGTCGGTCTCTCCGGCCACCTCCCTGTTGAGGGCGTCGTAGGGGGAGTGGTGGTAGCCCAGCTGACGGCGGTCGTGGTGCTCCTCCTCCTCCTCCTCCTCCGGGAAACGGTAGAGGAACTCCGACTCAAACACCAGATCCAGCTCTGTGGGATAGGTGGGGGAGGTGTCAGAACATCAGAGTCAGCTCTCCGGGAAACGGTAGAACTCTGACTCAAACACCAGATCCAGCTCTGTGGGGAACGAGTGGGGGAGTGTCAGAACATCAGTGCCAGCTCTCTGGGAAACGGTAGAGGAACTTTGACTCGAACACCAGATCCAGCTCTGAGGGAACGGGTGGGGAGGGAGGGTGTCAGAATGAGACACAAAAGGTTCACCTCCGTAGGGAACATATAGCGGTAGTGTCAGAACGCGACGCTCGAGGTCCAGTTTTGTTTGGGTTAACGGGAGAGGAGGATGTCAACAGACAAAACGCGTGATCCAGCTATGCCTACAGTTACTAAAAGAATGATGTGACACCAGTGACAGTGTCAAAACACAACGAACAATGCCCAGTTCTGTTAGGACGGATGGTGTTTTACTGACGGTGGAAATGTGTCACAGATCTCGACAGGATGTTGTGTGTACCTATAACATGTCATCTGCATTTTGATGTGACTGACTGTAAATAGGTGCGATTTCATAGCCACCTCCTCCCGCTTTGCCCCTAATTCCGCCGTGTCTACACCTCCCAGAAGCGTGTATCTGTCAGTTAGCGCTCTCTCCGTCCAAACACCAATACATCACGGCTGCCGACTCATCACCTCCAGTGGGCGATAAATATTCATCTCCGGGCCTCCTCTGCAGAGGGCCGGCGGGAGGCCGCGGCCGCGCGTGGCACTGGCTCCTCCCGCCCGGCAACAGGCACCCGCCCGGCGGTCACCACGTGACGCTGGCAGTGCCGGTGGAAAGTGGCGCCGTGATTGTATCGGAGACGGCCCGGCCGGCGCGCAGGGCTGATGTATAGCCCGCGTCTCCCTACATCTCCCTCTGTCTCTTTCTCTGTCTCTCCGTAACGTGGCACGTGTCTCCAAAGCTGACGCAGCTGGTGTTTGGTGCGGCCAGAAAAGAGTGGCAACAACAAACTTTCAGATGTGTTTAGATGCGACTGCCTTTTTATGTTTGTACTTGTCCAAGAGAGTGATAAATGGCGTCTACGGTGATTTACACGTTCCAGGGGTTTCAGATAGTGTCGAAGAGTGGAATACAAACACAGAAATGCTTCGGTATATCGCTGACGTTTGACAGAAGCGACAAACACCAAGCCTTATTTACTCTGCCTCCCGCTGATTAGTCCTTATTTACTCTTATTAGTCTCTGCCTCCCGCTGTCAACTCCTACCGCTTCATTTCGTCCCTTCTAAAACAGCATTTCCTTCTCTCACCCTTCATTTTGCCGTTAGCCTTCCCACTGGGCAACCAGCCAGCAAAAGCCTATGTCATTGCCCTCCTCCCCAGCCCCTGATCTATCTACCTGTACCCTGCACCCCCGTTTCTGACCTATCCTCCCTGACCCATCCTCTCCTTTAACCTCCTCTCCCCTCTTCCTACACTCCTCCTCTTCTCCCCACCCCTCTCTTCTATTTATCCGTACCTTCCTCCTCGTCCTCTCCCTGGTAGAGCAGCCAGCCGAAGCGGGGCGCCAGCGACAGGATGGCGCCCCTGGGTACCGCCAGGCTGAGGTCCTCCAGGACCGTGGTGCGACGAGAACGGTTCAGCAGCGCTCCGGAGTCGTGGACGACGTCCAGCGGTTCAATATCCAGCATCGGGGCCCTGGGGGTGTAGGAGTCAGAGTCAGAGTCAGAGCCAGTCAGAGTCAGAGTCAGAGTCACTAAAACAGCATCAGAGCTCTGGGGACACAGGTATTGGAGTCAGAGTCAGTGTCACTAAAACAACATCGTGGCCCTGGGGACACTGTGTCAGATTGAGTCAGAGTCAGAGTCAGTGTCACTAAAACAACATCGGGGCCCTGGGGACACAGGTGTCAGTGTCAGAGGCGGAGTCAACAACACAGCGTCGGGCCGTGGGGACACGGTGTCAGTGTCAGTGTCAAAGTCAGTGTCAAGTAACAGTATATCAGGGACAAGCCACACCGGATAGAGCAGACGCCTTATTTCATGCACCTTATTTTTGATACGGTTTTGATTTCTGATTTAACCCTCGCCCGTATAGGGGGGGGGGGGGTCGAACGGACCCCCCCTCGGTTTTTCGCAAATAACTCGCGTAAAAAGCGGCCGATCGCGACGAAACTTTCAGTACCCTCGCGCTAATCAATTTTACACCTACCCTGAAATTTATTTTCATGACCCTGACCCTAATGACCTTTGACCTGTGACCTACTTTTCAAGATCATGTTTGGCCGGAATCGCGATTCGGCGTATGTCGGCTCGCATTAGCCGCGCGTTTGCAGTTTTTCCGTGGTTTTAAGCGTTCAAACATAGGATATGATGTTGCTCCCATGCATTAGGGTGGGTGTCAAGGTCACCGGAAGGTCAGGTCAGGTCATTGACCTTTGATGATCTCGGTTCACTTTTTCGAGTTTTACATGTTTCTAGGCCAGTTTTTGGAGCTGAATTCGAATTTAGCAACCATATGAACATTTACGAAGTAGTTTTGGCACCTTCGTAACATGTTACGAAGCTGTCAGAGGCGGTTGCCACCTACTACGAATACCCTTACTGGTTGACCTGGCCTGACCTGACCCGACCTGGCCTAAATGCATGAAGACATCACCTGTGATCAAAACTAACATGATATTCGTGATCAGCACCCCGAAAAACCCCATAGCAGCCACGCTTTACGACTTTCTAACAGGTCCCGATTTTCCCGACTTTTGGGTCATTGACCTGACCTGGAAGGTCAACCGATAAGCTAGGACCTTAACCCGCGCACCGACGGGGGTCTGCGCCAACTTCGCACCGACGGGGGGGGGGGCGGATGACCGCCCCCCCTGAGATCTCGAGAACGACGCAAGATAGCGACAAGCGGTAAACGGCATCGAATACGCACGGCCAAGATCTACAATTTTTACTAAGGTCATTTTCAGGTCAGGTCAAAGATGACGTCACAGGGGTCGAAAAAGTCAAAATGGCGGCGCTAGATATGGAGAGTTTTTCTCGAATAACTTTCGAATTAGTCAAGATAGGAACAAACTAAGGACATCATCGTGATCCTCTTGTCAATCCGCATCGAATGATATATATGGTGACCTCGAAAGGTCAAGGTCAAAGGTTGACCTCAGGTCACGTGACCTCGAGGTCATCATGTATATCATTCGATGCGTCTTGACGAGCTGAACACAATGAGACCATCCACGCGTCTGTATCTTGTTCCTGTACGGAGTTATTGGCCAAAAACCTTTGGTGACCTTTGATGACGTCACATGGCCTCACAGCTGCCCAACAGCAAAACAGACCTCAAGGTAGTGAAGGTTGATCGTATATGAAGTCATGTATGGTATATGGGGCCATTCCGACCCGTTTTAGTGGTAAAAACAGGGAGTTGATTTTTCCCCCATTGACTTATAATGGGGAGGTCGCGAAATTGACCTGACCTTAGGTCACCGATATCAAAATTCCGAGATAAACAAATTGTAGCTACTAATGACCTAATAATATCCTGCGACTTTCAAAGGCCTCTGACATCTACTGTAGCTCTGGCACGGTGACAAAGTTGCAAAAAAGTGACTTGAGGTTGGGTCATTCAAAGTGACCTGGTGACCTGACCTTAAAAGATAGGAGGTTCAAACTTGCACACCATGTGTAAAATTGATGAGGTTATAGTCATACCAAATTTCGCGGCGCTACGCGCCGCGGTTTTCCCGCTATTCGCGAAAAACCTCAGGGGGGCGGATATCCGCCCCCCCGTCGGTGCGCGGGTTAAAATTGGGTATCATCGGCTTCCTCTCGTCACGGGCAACACGCTCGTTTTTTTTTCCGCGAAGCTCTAGCTCGATCAGGGGCGAAACGGCAAGGGGATCCAACGGACCCCCCCCCTTTATACGTTCGCGGCTGGAAAAAAAAACACCAATACGGGCGAGGGTTAATACGTTATTTGTGCTATAAAACTTCTTGTGATACGTTTTCACGCAAAACAAGTGGTATGTAGGGGAAGTTGGGGGAACGCCGAATACTTTTTTTCTGACGCCCGTAGCACACAAGGTAGACAACATACGCTATTCTTGTTGGCGTCATTCGAGAGGCCAGTCTTTTGCCTTTCAAACATACCAGGCGCATTTGATGAATTCGCATACCGTTAAGCGCACAAACTAAAAATATCAAAGAAGTGACTTTTTCGGCGTTGCCCCGGACTGCGGGGAAAGCCGAAAATGGGAGAAATGATCTACGAGGAATGCCGACATTGATGTTTTGCCATTTTATCTCAAACTTTATCCAGAATTCATCAAAGCTGACACACGTTTCAAGAGCTTGAGGACGCGGTGCACACTGGAAGTTATAATTGTGTGATATAATAAGAAAATGCCAGGTAAATCATTCCTTATAGGTAACAGGCCGTTGTGTCGGTTGAAAGTGTAACTTGTGTGACTAAAAATACGCGTTGCTATTCTACAGCAGTAAAGTCCACGTAGCGTGCTTTTAACACGTGCGTAATCGCACGTTTTCGGCATTACCCCAGCCAGCCATACTTTCATTTGCAGGCCCATAACTTTTCAACGTGCTGTATAAATTTCAAATAGGCAGCACACTTATGCAAAGACATGCTAAAGATTACTTGACCGAATTGGCCAGACAAACGGTAGCATAATGAGTAAAAAATGCAGCTTCAAAGGCGCATGTAGTACAAGGGAAACGTACCTTGAAAACGCTCTTGGCGCCCTCACAGTCGAAGTATTCCGAATGACGACTCGTAACAAACATGCGATAATTGTAGTCACTTAAGCTTCAGAGCATCACTGACAGGTGGCATCCATGTCTTACGGTTTTCGAAATATCTCGAATTTCGGCTTTGCCCCAACTCCGGCATTGCCCCAACTTCCCCTAGTAAAGAGCAAGTAGCATACGAATATATTCAAGAAGCAATTACATATAAATAAGCGGACCGGTTTCGTCTATCCAAGACTTCTTCAGCGCTTTTTCAGAAGTCTTGGATAGAGGAAACCGGACCGCTTATTTATGTGTAATTGCTTCTTGAATATATACACACCTATCCGTGCTTCTATCCTCAGGATACTGAAATCCTTCTCCTCCAAGCCGCAACCCCCCTCCGGGCTGGACAGGCAACTTTATCTCATGCGGGCTGCTCCCTTGGAGCGGCGCCGCTGCTCCTGAGGGAGCGCACCCCGTAGCCGGGTGCAGTGAGTGCCTTGGGGCTGGGTGGCCTGTCCTCTGGACGGGCTCAGCCCCGGCGACTCACTAGGGTGCCTGCCCAGACCAATGTCTCCCCCTAATTCCTATCATCCTTCCGGCTCTGCAATGGTCTTGTCGACCGAAAGGGCCTAACCCAACAAAACAAAAACAAAAATTGAATATATTCGTATGTTACTTGCTCTTTACTACATACCTGTCCAATATATCTAAAACAAGTGGTATAACAGCTCAGGGACGTGCAAAAGCTGAGGCAAGGCCAAGGTCACCGCTGAAGTTACTCAACACCGACCCGCACCGCTTCGCTTCTCCCACCCTTTGTTTGTGACCGATATTCTTTACTGTAAGTCTTATGATTTTCTCTCAGAGCTGTTGCTGAAGTCAATGTTTTCTTTGAAAATCCAACAAATTTAGCAGATGAAACCAATAAATCAACAAATCATAGGTGCCATCGCTTCATTGCAATATTCACTATAACCTTTTTCGAATTGTCCACTTTAACCACTAGTGCTTTTTAGAACCTACGTTCATGACGCAAAACTCATTCGCAGGCCGCAGGGTCCTAAAAATTGCTACGAGATAGCCCGCTACTGATGCCTGAAATACGCCTCCTAAATTGCCTGAGAATTAGCTTGGCATGCGGAGACTTTAAGCGCACCAGTTCTTACAACATTTAATTAAGGCTCACAAATACCAACAGAGCCGCGCCCGCGACCCGCCGTCAGAGCGGCTCCATCGGAGCTCAGCGCGTGTGGAATGTGGCGCGACCTAGATCGTTTCCAGTCCACATATTTTACGAGGATGTGCCATTAGGCCCGAGGCCGCGAGGGCAGGAGAGGACGTTACACAACCGGGAGCACTTTTACTTTTACTGGTGGACACAACGTGCGTAGACGGAGACCCGGCTCTGGGGAAGGACACAGAGGTCTTCTGGAGGTTTGACGTCGGTCCTAGCTACAACGTTTGTTTTTACTTTAATCCTGGACGGGGCCCGGCCAATAACAATTTTGGATGGAGCATTGGGGACCTGGAGTCGGCAGATACGCTTGCGTATCCACTATCCACCAAATTCCAGTGTAACCAAGGGATGTGTAAAGATTTTTGTTGCATTTCCGATGCGTTTACGGTAAATTGCCGAAAAGAATTGATGAAGTACCGCCGCCATTGAAGATCTTGTAAATGGCGTAAATGGCTGAGCTCGACAGTCGACACCTGGTAAAACTGGGACGTGGAGCGCCGATACGCCAACTGATGGGACAGAGCGACGGCATGAAACGCACACACTGGCAAAGGGTGGACTGCGGACTCTGCACTTGTGCAGGTTAACCTAATTAACGACGAAGAGGCAGAGGGTTAACAGGAGTAACGTACGATCTATCTCTACGGTAATAAGCGCGATCTGCGGAGACTATTCCACTGCTTTGTGGACCCAGCTACTCACAAGGTGTGCACGCTGCTCTCCGCCGCCGCTGCCGCAGCCAGCAATAACACCGCCGCCATCCGGCAGACCGTTCCGAGCCGCTCCATGTCTCACGCTGCTGCGGGGACCGTCCGTCCTCTCAGTCCTCTCCGCAGTGTCCTCCGAGCTGCACACGTGTTCCTCCGAGGCCGGGTGGCTGACGTCTGACTGCCCCGGTCACAGAGCCGAGCCGCCCCGGGACGGAGAGAGGACGGGGAGCGGGGCAGAGCGGGGAGCGGTCACGGGACAGCCGCTGGTCCCCAGGCGGGTCTGTTGGTCCTCGGACCGAACGGGGCGTGACCACCGCCGGTCCGGAGTGACGCAAACACAAACAGCTTCAGTTAGACAGCCACCGCGACAGTATCTAGTTACATATAGTCAAATTCTTCGTAGGGCTTCCTGAACAATTCGTACAAAGCTGATTGTTCCACTATTCTGCAACCCAAAGAATTTATGTTCCTACAAATGTTTATCTTCAAATGAATGAATCTGTTTATGTTTTTGCATGCCTTTTTAGGCCACCGTTCTATTCACCTATTAAAAAGTCAAATTTTGGCTGACTGCTAAACATCATAAGGATAAGATAAGACAGAGAGTTACAAACGCAAAAACAAGTGAAAAATTAAAAACTTGGTGATTGCATACCGTTTTTTTTGCCCTCCAAGTCCAAGTAATAGACAATTATCAACACCTTTCCAGTTCAAAGATAAAAACACAGAGGGTTAAATTCGGTTTTCCCGGAACACAGGGCATAACCTTCACCCGGATGGGGAGAGGGGAGCGTTTTTGGCCACACCTACCAGTTCTTTGCACGTTCTTTGCATGTGTAAAGAAAACCGCAGCGTGTAGTACCGCGAGATTGGTATAGCCTATATGATGCGTCAATTTCGCATCTTGTGTTGCATCTTTTGACCCCAGGTCACAAAAAGTCAGCTCGTCAAAAGTCGTTCAAGTGTCAGTCAGCCATTTGACCGTGAGACTTTTTCTCGCCACCGGTCACCAGGGTTGGCAGTGTGTGGGACCGCGGCGATCAGCCAGTGAAGCGGCTAACGCTTCACGGCAGCCTCAGCTCACAGTTCCCACATTACTATTGTTATCTCCCTCTGACCACATTACTATTGTGGTCAGAGGGAGAATGGATGGGATCAACAGTTCGGCTCAGATTGTAATAGACGGCTTAGACTGGCAGCGGCTCCCTCAGATATTACGCGCATAAAGATATGTGTAAAGCTGAAAATGTGTAATTAGTATCCAAAGAAGACATTAAAAGTGCGAATTTGTTTTCGCTTAGGCATTTATACTTTTACCAATACTTCCTCGCCTTTAGCTTAAGTTGGAACTACTTAGCTTAAGTTGGGCATATTATGTAAGTATATCAATTTTGAGGTATGTTTTTGTAGTGTATTTTAGCGCTGCCATTGGTCACAACGGCCTATTTCTAGCCAGTCCGACTCACAAATCAGTCTCAAATAACTGCCAGCACTATGGCATATTCTGAGTAGTCTCTCTGTTAGGTATGTTGATTTATTTAAAACTTTGCGTAGAATCTTGACGGGTTTAACTAGGTCGCTTAGTTTTTAAAAGTCAGATTGTGTCTACATTTCTGCATGGCAAGAAGCACTGTATAATGTACAGCCAGACTCGCGTCTGAGAGGAACCCATTGCCGACAGCGTTTCCTTGGTGACAGCCGGTGAACAATGTCACAGTGTGACAGCTACTGCCAGCTGGCTGATCCGGTCTACCTATGTGACAAGTTGTTGTCCGTCCTTCTCCAAGTGACAGTTCAGGTGACAGTTCAGGTGACAGTCCTGGTGACAGCTCTGAGTTCAGCTGACAGTGAGCTCTGTAGTCTGTATCCCACCCTCGGTGACAGTCCTGATGACAGTCATGGTGACAGTGCAGGTGACAGTCCTGAGTTCAGCTGACAGTGAGCTCTGCATCCCCGCCCTCGGTGACAGTTCAGGTGACAGTAATTTCTGTCAGTATCCCACCCTGGGTGACACTCTCACGTCCCATTCAAGATGTGACACTCCCAAGTGGCCAGCTCTGTGGGTCAGCCCCTATCGCCCCATCAGTACCACCGCCGCCGCCGCCGCTCGGACCGGGGCGGGCGGGGCGGACTGGGTCTCAGGCCCGGTATGGGGTCAGCCAAGGGATACCATCTGGTCACACTGTCGCAGCAGAACGTCCCAGACACCCGGACAACGCGCTGACCCACTAACGGAGACCCAGAGCAGCCGAGTGGCTGAAATATACCCGGAATCATAAAAAAACGAGACGATACCAACAGATTTCTGGGATATCTTTGGAAGTAATTGTTTAAATTGTAAGTTTTTAGGGAAAAGAATTGAAACAATTTGAAAAAAGATGTCTTCGGTTTCTGAACAGCGTTGAGGTCACTTAGCAACATTATTTTTATTCATTTTTTCCTCACCAATATCCTACAAAACAGTCTGAGAGACTGCTTATTGACTTTTTACAGAAGATAGGGTTTTGTCTCGTAAACACAAACATGTTGCCTAACAGTGCTATAGCATTTCAACATTGAAATTGAGCCGGGATTAACTCGCAAGTCTCACACCCTGACCACAGCCAACCTTGCGCAGGCTACACCGTGCATCCGTACATATGTACAACTTTAACACCGACTCAGTAAGGTTCAGTGCTAGCATTTCTCGGCTTCAATAAGCCTAGCGATTCAGCCCTGCCCCATTCATCCTTCTCCACGCGGCCCGCACCGCGACAACGGTATAAGTTCACTCCTGCAATACATCACTCTAGCAGCGTCGTTTGTAAGTCGCGCGTTACCAAACCCGGCCTATCACTACCTGCACGCCAATAACCAGGTGAATCACATTAGGGGGTAACGCTCTGCGCGCGGGTCCGCCCGGAACGCTGACATACTATCGTAGGTCACCGGCCTGCCTCAGAGGACGCGCCGCTCCCCGCCCGGCAGACAGTAGTGCCCGAGCTGCATGCTGTTGACCCGCTCCGGGTCCGGCAGTGGAGTATGGAGATGGGTTCGCGGTACGACGGAGACAACTCTGTGGTTCACAGAGAGATGGGGTCAGGTGGGAGGGGACAGGCAGTTCCGCACGGAGACAGGGTGGGGACTTACGGAGACGGGTCAATGCTATACGGATACGGAAGCAGGGAGGGAAGTTACGCAGAGAGGTGGCGACCTATGGAGGCGAGACGAGGACCTATGGAAAACGAGACAAATACGGATACAAACAGTGCCGTAAGGGAACGAAACCATATAAATAGACAGAAACGGGACACCGGACAGGCCTATAAAGAACAGAGCTGTACAGAGACGAATCTTCGCTCATCGCCAGACAAAGACTGGCACAGTATGAGGGCTCGTGTCGATCGGAGCGCACAGTGTGACTCGGAGACAGGTCTTTTGTGCCGTAAGAAAAGGGGTCGCGACGGGGGTATATACAGGGTGATCGAAAAAAAGTGTCACCCCTAATTTAAAAGCCATATAACTCGCGATTGGTTGGTCGTACGACTTTGCGCCAGGTAGCATTTGAAAGAGCATACAATTTCCTTTCGAATGGATGTAAATATGCATGGTTTATGCCGCAAACGAAGATGTAGCTATTCAAAAAGTATGTTAAGGACGCAATTTGTCGTGTTCAAAAGTTTGGTTGTGCAAATTTGTAAGTTTTTGACAGAGTTTTTGATCTGACAGCTCACGTGACAGCTCACGTGAGCATTTTTCTTGACTGTCCCATGGTTACCGCTGCATAAGATTGATAATCCGGTAGTGCAGGTTGTCGCAATGTTTCGCTAGTTACCGGCGAATTTGTGAATAATGAGGCCGCATGTTTGCAAGGAAGATCTGATAAGGTCTTCCTTGTCTAAGGTCAGCTGAGAAACGAGTCTAAGGTCAGCTGAGAAACAGTCTGCAGTGAACAGCATACACTCCATGTGTAATGTGTAAGGTGTGTGTCATGTTGAGTTACGATACTCATTGTTCTCGTTCAGCGGTGTCCGATCCCGTTCGGTGAATTTCGTTTCACGTGAAAGCCGCACATTGACTGGTTTTTGAGCCCATGGGGACATGATTTGGAATAGAAAACAATCATGAATACATTCAATTGAAAAGAAATTGCCTGCTCTTTCCGATGCTGCCTGGCGCGAAGTCATCCGACCTACCAGTCGCGAGTTATGTGGATTTTAAGTTAGGGGTGACACTTTTTTCGATCACCCTGTAG
This sequence comes from Amphibalanus amphitrite, assembly GCF_019059575.1. Classification (NCBI taxonomy): domain Eukaryota; kingdom Metazoa; phylum Arthropoda; class Thecostraca; order Balanomorpha; family Balanidae; genus Amphibalanus; species Amphibalanus amphitrite. The sequence goes on from NW_024881968.1 coordinate 59,307, forward strand.
AGCTCCACGGGAATTGGTGCAGAATGCATAAAATGCTTCACCGGCTCCTCGATTTGAGACATTCACCGTACCCTAATCATATTTATTCAGCGTGCGACAACAAGAAAACATTAATACGTATAAGACGTGAGCTGAGCAAGAAACGGCAGAGGAACGGCAGAGTGGGTCAACATGACAAGGCTATGAGGAAAGGGTGTGCTTGAAACGCGCAGAGTACGTGTAGTGTGTACGTACGTGAGTACGTGATACCAGAGTATGGTTTTTGGAATATGATATGTGATTGAGGATATCATTAGATGATAAGAAACAAGTGTATGACAAAGCCTGCACTGTTCTCTCTCCTCTCTCTCTCTCTCTCCCTCTCTCTCTCTCTCTCTCTCTCTCTCTCTCTCTCTCTCTCTCTCTCTCTCTCTCTCTCTCCATCTCCCACTATCCAACCCCATCGCGGCACAACACCACCCATCTCATTAGCCCCTTACTCTGAGTACACCTGCACCGTATTAATGGCCACGGATTGACGCGATAACTGCGCCCATCTCTCGTCGATGGCTCCTATACATTGACGTCAGAGACTGGCCATTAATTCAGCGCCGCCACCTATTATCGGTGTGAGGTCCTCCGTGTGACGTCATCAGAGGTGGGTTTCTCTATCACGTGACCCGTGGAAGGGAATCGTTCCGAGTGGTAACTGGTAACGGATGGGAACGGTCCCATCGCCTTATATGTGGACAGGGTGACGGCGCACATATTCGTCTGCTCTTTGCGCTTATTTGTCTGTCTCGATAATCCAGCTCAGAACGACTGGCTCTATTCTTTGATCATATGTGTCTGTATGTTCTTTGGATGATTTTAGATGTTTTTCACATATCATCTGCTAACAATTGCGATAAAGTAACGGTTTTGTTGGAGTACTTGTTAGGCGATTAAATGGTGGTATACGAATTGTCACGCAAATTTCCTGTCAGCTCTAAGTTATCCGCAGAAACAAGGGTCTCAGCGATGCTCTTAACTACTTGCGACCTAAACAATGTCCTTAATTGCTCGAGCGGCCACGACTGACCACCGGTAAAAATTACCACACTTCCCAGCCCATGCCACCACGCGAGTATCCGTGGAATCCTGACGTGCCGTGCCTCCTCTCTCGTGTCGAATTAATCCGACGGCGTGGGACGGTCACTTTCCCACTGTGAATGGGACCGCCCCCGGGGAGCGGGGTTCATCTGTCCCCGTACAGTCCGTCCGGACCGGTCCGGTCCGGTCCGGTCCTGGTCGGGTCTGGTCCTGGTCCGTCCTTGGTTCTACTCACACACAAACTCACACCGGGAGAAAGGCAGGGGTGGTGTGTAGCCTGAGTCGGGGTGTTCTAAAGGAGGGGGCAACAGATCCCATGCTGTCACTGTTAAAATGTTTCTGTTGCACATATAGTAAATGCTAAAACTGTTATTTTACCGAAAGCAAGGAGTTAATTTTAATGTTTTTGTCTTCTGCCTGTTCTTCTCGTCTGATCTTTTGGTTTCAGCTGCTCAAAATATTGATGTGCGATTAAAGATCGACCTGTAACTGAAGCCGTTCTGGTTAGCTGGCTAGCTCCCTCACCTTTGATGGCTCATGTCAGTGATTTTATGTTCAGTATTTTACGCCGTTAGGTACATTTAATTGGATTTTTTCTCAAACGTTCACCGTTAGATATCAATGTCGTAATCATATCGACACATGTTTTTATTCACTTGTCATAAAAAACACAATTACTGTATCCGCCGAATCAGGGAGCGGCGATTGATTTCTAATTAATGCGTCCACCAATCGGCGCCGGCCAGTGACACCCAGAGTCTCTGCCCTCCTCTGGCCTGGAGAGAAACCCCGGCCCGGGTACTATTTTTAGCCACACCACCCACCGAATTCATGTTGGCTGCGCGCGTTATGAGTCTGCCGAACAGGCGAGCTACAGTGACTTCAGGATTGATTCCTGAGGCCGCTGGCGAAGGTAGAATAAAAAAAAAACAATGATACCCGTAAATTGGTATCATACGAGTATGAGGCTTCAAAAACGTCATACCTAAACGCTATTAGGAGCAGCGCTCGAAAATCCTGCAATTTTTTCTTAAAGGCCGTGATGCTTAGGCATTGTGCCACTCACGACAGTGGACGAGCGAGCCCTCTTATTTCATGTAAAACTTTTACGCGAAAAGTTTTACGCGAAAAAACTCATCGAAAATATTGGCAATATTTTCGATCAGTTTTTTTTCTCGGTACCCATACTTCAAGACGAAGATACCCTGCCTCAGCGGAACTCGATCCACACATGGAGTGCTGCCGTCTACGGAGTGTCACTTTAGCTGGTGGTGCCACCTGGGTACGGTGCAGGTTGTCGGACCTTCCTCAGGTCTTGTGCCACTAACAGTTCAGCGTCTTTTCACTATTCATTAAAAGTCAAAACGTTTACAAAAGCACGTATTGATCGGTCATGCTTGCCTTGTTATATTCGGACGTTTATTGAATGAATTATGCGTGGTTCACACCGGATCCGTAATGACGCCGTAACCGTTACGGACGTAATGAGCTAGAGATTTCTCAAGATTCCCCAAGCATTGCGACTTTTGTAGACGAAGTTGAAATGTGGCAACCAGTCGCCGTAAACTGGCAGCGTCCACCGTACTCGTTACGGAACGTAACAGAAGTTGGGAATATATATTCCCGACCGGGGCTGGGAAAATGCGTTTTATTCACCGAGGTTTTTGTGCGGAGGACCGAGTGCCGGTAGGCACGAGGTCCGTAGCCAAAAACCGAGGTGAATAAAACTGCATTTTCACAGCTCAAGGTTGGGAAGAGATTTACCACATGCCGTACCGGCGCAATAGTTAATATCATATTCATTTGATATTTTACACTTTAATCTTAATATTGTGTTAATATTATACCTATCAATACTATGTTCATATTTATAGTCACCGTGATTATTATTTTTTGTTTTTCATTATTAGGCTGCGTTGAGTATGAAAGATGAAATTCCTACTTCCCCCTTATTTAGGGTTTGAAAAGGCTGAGGATGAAGATGGTGAAGCGCCAGAAGTTAGAATAAAGATATGGAGTCCAGCAGGAGTGAGGAAACCGTGATGAAAACTAAAAATTGGGTGAAACGCTGAACCAAACGCGTCTTGGATCCCAGCTGGAACAATATCAAATGTTTCATTGTGGCACGTTAAGATGCTTCACGCATTTAAATTGTTCGTTTTTTTTTTTTGCGTGCATTATGTAGAAATAATTATTATTCCGAACATGTTCTGCAGCAATAAATGCATTGGCATTGGAACGATAACCTTGTTTAGTTGAATTACGTTGACAGCAAAAGTATGTAAACACGCAGTCACTCACTTTTGCTGTTGCTGTTAGTGAACACACAATTCGTAAATATCTTCTTTGAAATTGGTTCTTCCGCTCAGAATATTCAGTAAAACTTTGTCTGGGAAAATCAAAAAGCCCTAGGGCCGAATCGTTTCCCAAATACCTTCAACATTAGCCGAGGCGGGCCGAAGCCATTTCCCAAATGCACGTGCTAATGTTAAAGGGATATCTCGGCATGTGGTAAAATTGAACTTTTCGGCTCGACCGGCCGCCGTAATGACTTTTATCGACATGTATCTCCAAAACGGTTTGACTGTTTGATGAGCGGTCTTCTTTGGGGAGGGGCTGCATCCTTTCTACCCTGAACTGTGCTATTGATATCACTCATGAGTGCCTGTTACAGCACGTGTCACGTGCGACGAGAGAGGTTCCAAAAGAGCTCGTCATACCATAACTCGGGAACGGCTGAATGGAAACGGTTCAATATTTGTTTGTTGTTTTGGCTGGGTGCACACTACACATCCCGTGACCTTAGGACGATTTCGAATTACCTCAGCGCGTGCGCACGTGCGCACCCCTTTTTCACATCTCGGGATTGGCTGTGCCAATCGCGCCCATATTTGGTATGCTGAATGATATCATGTTTATATGCAAATTGCACAGGTTGACAAAAGCATTGATCTGCACGTGCGCACGTGCGTGCCCCTTTTTCATATCTGGGGATCGGCTGGGCCGATCGCGTTCATATTTGGTGTGCTGAATGACACCATGTACGGCTCTCCAGTAAAAGTCTTGTTGGTTTTGCTTTTTCGGACATATCTGGTCCTATATAATGTTCAAATGCATAAGTATCAACCCGAATTATGTGTATGCACATTTACCACGAGACTGTGAAATTGCATCGTTGTATGCCAAATACTTTCCGAGATATTCACCAAAAACCTCATTTTCTGCCGTTTGGGGTATTCTGGCCGCAATCTTCCTGGGGTCGCCTATGACATCAGTAGAGCCATCTAACGAGAGGAACGCGGAAACACAGAATCATGAATGAATCGAGTGCGTAGTAAACGGTGTATGAAAGGGAGACTCGGCAGAGGCTATCCGGGTGGCCGGCGCGCGGTGCGCCCTCAGGCATCGGCCGACCCTTCGGACCGCGTGGGGTCAGAGGTCGCGCTCGGGAAGTCTCGGCTCTGGGTTTTAGCGCTGTGCAGTCAGGAAGGGAGCATAGGATAGCGCTAGCCCGACTGACTAGCATCTCGGCTGATTCGTGTGGGGTGAAGGGAGCACAGAACGGGATGGTGGCTAGTGGTGGATGATGGGATGGTGGTTAGGTTAGTGCGTACTGCGTAGAACGTAGCTGAACATGCATTTTTTTTAATCGCAAACAACATGCAGCATATAATGTGCGGGATTATGCCAGAACTCATACAAAAAGGAAATAACATTTCGGCCGAGGGCGTGGATGAGTCCCGTGACAAAGCATGACAATGCTGCCAAAATCGGGATGCTTTTTTGCCCCATTTTTTTTTTACCCCTAACATGCAGCGCTTGATCCGAACTTAGAGGTCCCCGACTGACCTTAGACCTTAAAATCGCACCCAGCCGGTGCGCCACCTTTTCTTCAGGGGCGCTCTTCTTGGTTGTATCTGTTCTTACCAATAACTAAAGCAAATCGAATGTATAATAAAAAAGGCATACCTCAAACACAGTTTTATTCACATCTCCTCGTGTGCATACTTGTTTTGAACTATACCTTCTCGCACCATAATATATCACTTCAGTGCTTAATCCTCAACGGAATTTTGGGTTTTCTGCATATACCCCGCCCGAGGGGGGGGGGGGCGATTACGACCCTCTCCGTCTTTTTGCCCCTAATTGAGCTAGCGCCTTGCGGATGAAACTGAGTGGGTGCGTCGTATGAGATGCAGCAACTGGACCCGAGTTGAATGTCTCAGGTCAACCGATTAACTCTGAGGTCAGTATAAGTGCTGGCCAAGTCGCGGGATCGGTTTTTGGTAAACAACTTTACCATAAGTGGTTACAGAGCCAAGACAATGGCACCATCGAGTTTTGCATGCTCAAGCGCGTCGAATAGTATACGCTTTGTGTGACCTCTGAAGCCCTGCATGCTCGGTTGACTCTACAAAAAGGAAATAACATTTCGGCCGAGGGCGTGGATGAGTCCCGTGACAAAGCATGACAATGCTGCCAAAATCGGGATGCTTTTTTGCCCCATTTTTTTTTTTACCCCTAACATGCAGCGCTTGATCCGAACTTAGAGGTCCCCGACTGACCTTAGACCTTAAAATCGCACCCAGCCGGTGCGCCACCTTTTCTTCAGGGGCGCTCTTCTTGGTTGTATCTGTTCTTACCAATAACTAAAGCAAATCGAATGTATAATAAAAAAGGCATACCTCAAACACAGTTTTATTCACATCTCCTCGTGTGCATACTTGTTTTGAACTATACCTTCTCGCACCATAATATATCACTTCAGTGCTTAATCCTCAACGGAATTTTGGGTTTTCTGCATATACCCCGCCCGAGGGGGGGGGGGGGCGATTACGACCCTCTCCGTCTTTTTGCCCCTAATTGAGCTAGCGCCTTGCGGATGAAACTGAGTGGGTGCGTCGTATGAGATGCAGCAACTGGACCCGAGTTGAATGTCTCAGGTCAACCGATTAACTCTGAGGTCAGTATAAGTGCTGGCCAAGTCGCGGGATCGGTTTTTGGTAAACAACTTTACCATAAGTGGTTACAGAGCCAAGACAATGGCACCATCGAGTTTTGCATGCTCAAGCGCGTCGAATAGTATACGCTTTGTGTGACCTCTGAAGCCCTGCATGCTCGGTTGACTCGCCAACACAGCTGTTGTTCCGCTCTCAGTCTGTATTTAGCGGTTTCCTGAGAAAACAAAAACACAATAAGCAGGGCACATAACTTCTAAACACATGTGTAGGCAATACAATCGCCGGCAGTACATATCTATAAACGGGGGAGGGGGCGACGAATCGTGAGGCCCAACAGAAAACTATTTACGAGTGCTCATTGGCATCACAAACAACTCGGTCAAACGAAAACAATACATCCATCAATGAACAATTGTAACAAATAATTGTAAACAATAGGTCAGCCGCTATCGCCGCCGATCATAGCTGCGGCAGATTTGACGCAGTCCCACACGCAGCAATCCAACTGCCATCTAGCGACTGAGACAGACAACATGTCTAGATGTCGCCACCGAACGCTCAACAACGAGTTTAATGGCATAAAAGGCACCTTAATATAACGAAGATATTACCCACAGGTTTACCCATTAAGTAACTATAAAGTACAAATTAACTTCGAACTCACCAACGAGTACCACTTCCTGGCTTGAGAGGTCCTGACCACCTTCGACGTAACGGGGCAGCCACCCGCGCAGAACGGCCTCCCAGACAACAGAGGCGGACCCGGCGATCCAGTCTTGGGCTCTTCCGACACTGCAACCTGCTCCGGCGCCTCGGAGGCGCTGCAATTCAGCACGACCAACAACAAAGAAGTGCGCCCACTGCAGACCCAGACTCCAGCGCTGCAGCGGGAGCCCGCACCGCCGAGACGCGCCGGCAGCTCTGACCCAACTCCGGCCCAGCTCCGCCCCGGGCCAGACTGTCAGGAGCGAGCTCAGGGGCGAACTTGAAAGCGGCCAGCTGCACCCTCTCGTCCACAGCACCACTCCCTCACGGACCAGACAGGCGAGACCGCCTCTGCCGGGGCCACGAGCCGGCGCCACCCAGCCAATGCGGTCGGTCTCCCAGCAGACGCCAGGGGCGTGTATATAATTCCAGCGAGCGGAGGGGGCAGCTATCGGGACTAAACTAAATTAACATAACCACCACCCGCTGCGGTCACACCCTCCCCTTTGAACCTTTCCAGGTTCAAGAAACGATAGCTGCAGCGATGAACCGATTGTAGCAGCACTTAACTTATAACTAACTTAACTAGCTTAACATACTTGTTCTCAGTTGCATTTACTCAGATGCTTCAACAAGGAGAATGAGCTTTGATATGGGACGTTTAATCAGCTTGCCTCTCGACATGATCTCTGCGCTCCGGGTGAGTCCATACCCACTGAGCTTGGGTTGAATGACTCTTCACAGGGGCTGGCTCATGAACCTGGTGAAGCATGGCATTTATATCGCCCATGAAGGCCACCTCTTCCTGACGAAAGCGAACGAGTACGTCAATAAGCGGTGTGCAAAGCGACGGACCCTGATAAACTTGTCATTCAGCGAGACGCCTCTGAACGAGCTTGAGCAGTCGAAAACCACACGAAGTTTTTCCTTCTTTCCAAACACCCCGTGATGAGGTAGGTAATTCACCAGTCCGTCAGCTCTGTCCAGTTCTTCTTCAGGCACCCTTTCTGCATAGTCCTTCCTTGCCATGTCCTCAATCACTTCACGATACTGGTCAGCGAAGCCTTCGTTTTGAAGCCCTTTTTTGAGTCCCTGTAGCCTCCTCAAGCATGCTTCCCGGTTGTCCGGCAAGACTGTGTCCCCACTCTTCAGAGGTATAGGTAGCTCGTAGTGTCCACTGTCCATCCTAGCTTCCTTCTCAACCTTCTTCATCCATCTGTGGTCCTCCACTGACCATCCCCGCTCTTCCGATGCGGGGTTCGCTTCTGACTGGGGTCCTTGAACCTCAACTTTGATTCGGTTCGCTGTAGCCCTGATTTCCGTCCATTTGTGATGACGTACCGGACCGTTCACCACCCAACCAAGTCGCGTCCTGACGGCATACGGACCGTTGTCTCTGCTGTGAATGAAGTCGATCGGTTCGAGTGCTTCTGGTACATTCACTCCCACCAATATTCCAATGTCTGCGTCGATCATGTCCGGGGCGACTGCTTGAAGATGCGGCCACCTTTGGAGGTCTTCAGCTGAGCAGATCTCCTCTCGGGACGCCGGGATCTTATCCATAGCGAACACTGTCGGGAGCATGATCTGCTCGTTTTCACTCAGGTCGGATATCCTGAGACCCTGCACGGCTGAAGCCCATACAACTAGCGGGTCCTTAGACATGGTGGAGACAGACAACTTAGTCTTGTTCGTGGCATTAACATTCAGCTTGCGGAGGAGGTCATACGTACAGAATGTCGAGCTACTACCCGTGTCCATAAACATGTATGTCTCCACTTGAGGACCATCACGGTATTGAATCTTCACGGGGATCATTGGCATCTTCATAGAACGATCACTGGATGAGATCGCATTAACTGACACGGCCGGTTGAGTTGGTTCCGTCTTCATCTGAGTCTCCTGACGACCGTGCTGCTGATTCTCCGCTCCTACGGCTCTGAACACATGCAGCACCGATGGGTGCCTCCCACTGCACACAGAACAGTTCAGGCGACGCGGACAGAAACGGGAGAAATGGCCAGACTTGAGGCACCCAAAACAGAGACGATTTCCACGCACGAATTCCTGTCTAGCGGCAAGAGGGTGGTTAGAGAAGGTCTGGCATCTATCTAGAGCGTGCTCCTCACTGCAGAAAGGGCAAACCTCCTTCTCCTCTGGGGACGTCCTGCTGCATTTGACACGCTGTACGTCACTTCGTCTTGCTGTCTTCTTGAGTACGTGTCTTCCGAATTCTGAATGTGATGCAACTCTTGCCTCGGTTTCCAGGAACTCGACGAAGTCCGAGAATGCGATCTTCTTCCCTCGCTCGCTGACCTCATCCGCCTCTCTTCTCCATCTGTCCTGAAGGTGGAACGGCAGCTTCTCCACCAGCATACGAAGGGTTTTGTGATGGTCCAATTCACTTCGATCCCTCAGTGCTCTGACTGCATTGAAACAGCTTCGAGCATACAGAGCCATTTCGTCAAGTCCTTCCACATCATCAGCGCTGAGAGTCGGCCAGTCCAGCAGCTTCTCAGTGTATGCTGTAGCCACCTTTGAAGGGTCGCCGTACCGCTTCTTTAGCAGCCTTCTGGCCTCTACATATCCTTCTTCGGCTTCCATGTGGAAACAGGCTTGGACTATCTGTCTTGGCCGACCAGAAGTAAATTGCTCCAGGAAGTGAAGTTTCTCCTCGCTGTCCAACAACCTGTTGCCTATTTTCGAATCGAAGGCTCTGATGAAGGAATGGTATTTTGTGATGTCACCGCTAAACTTGGGAATTTCCGATCTTGGAAGCAGATTCCTTCTGCTACTCTCCAACATTGCCTCCGCCATGTTCAACTGACTGCTGTTATCTGCGAGTCTTTCTGTAGCAACAGGAGGAGCATTCAGCTGGGCTTGAATGCTACTCTGTTGATGTTCCTGGGATGCTTCAAAGTCCTTCAACACGTCTTCTCTGGCCTGGGATTCGGCCAGCTCCATCATCAATTCCATCTCTTCCTTCTTGCGTTGCACCCTTAAGGCTTCTTCTTCCAACTGATGCTTTTGTTGCAGCATCTTCATTTTAGCTTGTAGGCCGGCCCGTCTGGCAGATTCCAGTGCCCTTGCTGAGGCTGTAGACACCTGTGATTGACCACTTTTTACAGATCCACACCTCTGCCCAGACAGAGGTATGCCGTGCTTGATGCTTGATGCACAGGCACCCATTGGTAGGTCCTCTTCTTCATCTGGACGAACTTCTTCCTCGATTTCTTGCTGCAGCTCCTGCTTGTCTTGAAGACTGCCTTTCTCTTCATGTTGCCCCTCCAGTTTGTCCCTTTCTTCACCTTGCATGGCTCGCTCGAGTCTTTCGATGAGAACTGATCTGGTACCAGCCGAGTCTATTCCTCTTTTCCTCAACTCGTCCTTCAGCTCCACAACCAGCATCTTCTTCATGATGGCTGATGTTAAGCCGGCTTCAAGATTGAACCAAACTATCCCTACAGGCTACAACAATAAAAACAAAGAGGACTAAAAGAGCATTCTGAATCTTGCAGATCTTCTGGATAGTGCGCCAAGATATCAATACAAACAAGCATCAGGTCCAGATCCAAGTAGCTGCAAACATGGAATAAGCCAGAGGCCCAGGTACCACTTAAGTACTGGTCTATAATAATGCGGTCAACTGTCTTCTGGACTGATCCTATCCGAGGTTCTTCAGGAGTAAGGGACTGGTGATCTTCAGGACTTACTTGGGTAATATCCAAGCTCAATCAGCCAACCTAAGGTAATGTTCAAAATAACTGCCCATCAAGTAGCCAAGAGCACTATCAAAGCATGTGTTGGTACATCAACCAATAAAGACGCAGTGGGTTACACACAAGCATGGCGTAATACACAACTGCCCCACTAAACATCACACATCAATGCAATTCAAATCACTGCTCAGTGCTCTGGACGGCAGAATTCAACTTCAAACACGGATCTCATTCGAGCAGCTAACTGAGTCTTTAGTCAATCTTAGAGTCAAGTCTTTCACTGACACTCTCACCACATGTCCAGGTGCTGCAGACCTCCCAGCATATGATGTAGCCAATGGTGATGGAGGTACTTGCAGTCCAGTCGACCTTTGGTACTGTAGGGGCTGCTCCTCAAACTGACGAACAGGTTCGTTGGAAACTATGACCTCTGAAGCCCTGCATGCTCGGTTGACTCGCCAACACAGCTGTTGTTCCGCTCTCAGTCTGTATTTAGCGGTTTCCTGAGAAAACAAAAACACAATAAGCAGGGCACATAACTTCTAAACACATGTGTAGGCAATACAATCGCCGGCAGTACATATCTATAAACGGGGGAGGGGGCGACGAATCGTGAGGCCCAACAGAAAACTATTTACGAGTGCTCATTGGCATCACAAACAACTCGGTCAAACGAAAACAATACATCCATCAATGAACAATTGTAACAAATAATTGTAAACAATAGGTCAGCCGCTATCGCCGCCGATCATAGCTGCGGCAGATTTGACGCAGTCCCACACGCAGCAATCCAACTGCCATCTAGCGACTGAGACAGACAACATGTCTAGATGTCGCCACCGAACGCTCAACAACGAGTTTAATGGCATAAAAGGCACCTTAATATAACGAAGATATTACCCACAGGTTTACCCATTAAGTAACTATAAAGTACAAATTAACTTCGAACTCACCAACGAGTACCACTTCCTGGCTTGAGAGGTCCTGACCACCTTCGACGTAACGGGGCAGCCACCCGCGCAGAACGGCCTCCCAGACAACAGAGGCGGACCCGGCGATCCAGTCTTGGGCTCTTCCGACACTGCAACCTGCTCCGGCGCCTCGGAGGCGCTGCAATTCAGCACGACCAACAACAAAGAAGTGCGCCCACCGCAGACCCAGACTCCAGCGCTGCAGCGGGAGCCCGCACCGCCGAGACGCGCCGGCAGCTCTGACCCAACTCCGGCCCAGCTCCGCCCCGGGCCAGACTGTCAGGAGCGAGCTCAGGGGCGAACTTGAAAGCGGCCAGCTGCACCCTCTCGTCCACAGCACCACCCCCTCACGGACCAGACAGGCGAGACCGCCTCTGCCGGGGCCACGAGCCGGCGCCACCCAGCCAATGCGGTCGGTCTCCCAGCAGACGCCAGGGGCGTGTATATAATTCCAGCGAGCGGAGGGGGCAGCTATCGGGACTAAACTAAATTAACATAACCACCACCCGCTGCGGTCACACTTTGTTTTTGTTGAGGTCAATTTAAGGTGTTCACCTCAGGTCATGTCAGGGCAGAGCCACTCAGGCCACGAGGCTGGTTCAAGGAGGTCATATCGCTTCTTCGATTCGGTAGGTCCTCACAAGTCCACTGGTGGCTTCACGACTCGCTGGCTCAATTTGATCGAGACTTGTTGGTGAAAACTCCTGTGACCTTAGTGACGTCATAAATGAAGTCGCCTAACTTTAAGAATGGAAAAGTGAATGCTGGGGCTTGCTAAGATTGTATAAAATCGCGAATTAATGCGCTTGCGACAGCTTTAGATGGCTCCCGGCGCCAAAATAACAGCTTTCATATTTCCCAATTGACTAATAATCATTAATCGTGAGGTTGCGTGACCGACCTGACTTCAGGTGACTTTAAGAAATATACTAGATAGCTACATACAAGTTGTGAGGCCTCTGGGAGATAGTAATAGATCATATAAGCTTCATTCCCCGTTGAAAAGTCCCCTGGCACGAAGGGTGCTGCGAGGTCGCGACATTTTGGGACCTTACAGAGGTTCACTTTTGACGTCATTGGTCAACGGCCTGACCTTAACCTTCGCACTTGTAGGAGGGTGTCGAACAGACCTCCTACCCTCAGTTTTTCGCAAATAACTCGCGCAAAAAGCGGCTGATTGCGACGAAACTTTCAGTACCCTCGAGTTAATCAATATTACGCCTACCCTATAATTTGTATGACCCTGGCTCAAAAGACCTTTGACTTGTGACCTGTTTTCCGAGACCATGTTTGGCCGGAATCGCGTTTTGGCGTATTTCGAGTAGAGCGCGTTTTATTGTCTTTTTATGGCTTTAAGCGATCAAACATGTGCAAGGATGTTGATCCCATGGATTCTAGTGGGTATCAAGGTCACGTGAAGGTCAGTCAGGTCACTGACCTTTGATGACCTTTGCTCACTCTTTCGAGTTCTACATGTTTCTGGGGTAGATTTTGGAGTTGAGTTCGCATTTAGAAACCGTTTGAACATTTAGGAAGTAGTTTTGGTTCCCTCGTAACATGTGACCTGACCTGACCTGACCCGACCAGGCCTAAATGCACGAAAACATCATCTGTGATCAAAACTAACTTGAAATTCGTGATCAGCACCCCGCAAAACCCTGTAACAGCTCCACTTTACGAAGCTCTAACAGGTCCCGATTCCCCGACTTTTGAGTTGTTGAACTGTCAACTTTGACAACTTTGTCAACTTAGACTTTTGACCTGTCAACCAATGACCTAGGATATTAAAAGTGGGTATCATCGGCCTCCTCTCGTCACGGGCAACACGCACTTTTTCCGCGAAGCTCTAGCTCGATTAGGGGTTGAACGGCAAAGGGGTCCAAGGGACCCTCCTCCCCCCTTTACGATAGACGCTGGCAAAACACCAATATGGGCGAGGGTGAAAATACAGCTGCTGTCATAAAAATTCAGCTTGAATCAAAGGTTTCAGCTTGAATCAAAGGCTTGCCAAATTTCAGCTCTCGCAGCTATCAACAAAAATAAATAACCCGCCTCCCCCCTCTCGGCCATTGCCAGCGAGGTTTTAAGCGTATCATAGACGTTACAAAGCATCATATCAAGATGACACACCCCAGCAGCCATATGCACTGAACAAAAACTTATTACGCACGCTAGTCTATCGGCACCATAGCACATGGTCGAGACTGTCGTCAGCAACGGACGCGCGCTCGACCAACCCTCTGAGCCCGTTGACTGCGGGTGACCTTGACATGTCAAGCCTGATCGGCGGCCGGCCGCTGTCGTGCGGTCGTTACACGCGGAGGGGAGGGAGACACAAAGCTCTACGTTATAGCCGACCTCTGACCTTTCCCTGCGCCTGGTCACTGACCCCGCTCCATGTCGCTGGGCGGTGGCATGGCGGTGGAAACCGGTTCTAGCCTCTACACATGCCACCATTCTAACCCTCCCCTCCCCACGCAACTACGTGGCGTGGAGTACGCTCGTGCGTAACTGGGCGGAGCAAGGGGTCACGCGATACAGGGGCGGAACTGGTTGCCCTCCCGCCCGCCGAGCGACCAACGACTAATACCCTGGAGAACCGTACATATGAAGATTGAACAGATCGGCAAAGGCATTGGTCTGCACGTGCGCGCGTGCGTACCCCTTTTTGGCATCTTGGAATCGGCTGGGCCGATAGCGCTCATATTAAGTATGCTGAATAACACCAAGTTTATTTGCAGATTGCACAGGTCAGCAAAAGCATTGATCTGCACGTGCGCACGTGCGCACCCCTTTTTCATATCTGGGGATCGGCTGGGACGAAAGTGCTTATATCAAGTATGCTGAATGATAACATGCTTATATGTAGAATTCACAAGTCGGCAAAGGTATTGATCGGCACGTGCGCACGTGCGCACCCCTTTTTCATATCTCGGGATCGGCTGGGCCGATAGCGCTCACATTTGGACTTTGGTATGCTGAATGACACCACGCATATAAAGTATGCAGATTGCAAAGGTCAGCGAGAGTATTGGTCGGCACATGCGCACGTGCCCACCCCTTCTCACATGTTGCGATTGATTGGGCTGGTCTGGGTAGCGGGTAGCGGTCTGCTCGTGTGCAAGTGCGGACCTTTCTACTTGAAAAAATCGTATCAACTCGCCGACTGATTTTTAGGCATTATTTCATGTAGGTATGCCTTCAGTATGTCACAACCTACTTTGTATCTCTTGAGTGACGTACATAAAATTCATGTTCCGTAATTACATTTCACTCGTTTATTTAAAGATAACATTTCCTTCGTAGGCCTAGCCTAGCCCTAATCATGTAGGTATGTTACAGGTCAAGTTCAAAGTCCACAAAATAAATTCCAATACATAGATTCTCGTGCCGCGTCTTTTATGCAGTTCTGAGTCAACTTCGCTGCCCATATTGCCCCTGCTAGACTTGATGCTTGGACGGACACTGCACCGCCTCTTCGCAGGCCAATTGAGCAAACTGTACGATGCGTAGGTACGTTGATCTTGCCCATGGATAGCAGCGATTCACGAGTGTAGAAAATGAACTTCAGCGTTGACCAGCATAGGCATGTTTTCTTGTTTATGCCAAAAAAGGATAAAAGATTCTCTGTATAGTATCATGCCCACAATTGTAGGTAATTAACAATGATATGCCTCCAAACAATTATAAACCACTATGCAAAAGTGATAGGAATAAATTTAAAAAGAAGAGAGCAAAACCAATTAAAATTCTGACGCACCGATATCAAGAAACAGCTCTTAGCTTTAGCCCATTTTTCGATTGTTTATAAGCAAAATAGTTTTGGCGCACTTGATTCGAAGGACGGCGCTCAACATGGCAATTCCCGGTGCACACCGAATCCGTAACGAATACGGCGTTACGTCGCCAAAAAATCGAACTACGCATGCGCGTTGCATTGTGCCCTCCACTTTCAAGATATTATTTAATCGCCGACGTATTCATTACGGCACGTAACGGTCATTACGGATCCGGTGTGAACCACGCATTAGTTATGCTGTACGGCATTGCTCGGACTTCATTGATAATGTAGGATCATGGGCAACCGTCTCTTACCTACAACCGCTGGTAAAAGAGAACTACAAACTTTTCTCAGTTAGCTCAATTTCCTGCTTCTCACAGTGAAGTCCGAAGTGGGCGTGTCACATGCATATACAGCACCTGAGGGTGTCAGAGGGGACACCCGACACCCACCCGTTATGTGGGCGTCGGCTTCAGCCTGACTTCCGGCTCACAACAGAGCGCGGATCACTGGTGACTAATCATGTGTCAGCAAGTAACAACACAATGAGGTCAGAATGGTCGAATGCTTGGTATATTATATCATGGCAACATTATGGAAATGACTTATACCTAGTGTCAATCAGCAACCTAATCTGAATAGATCATGGATGACTGCTAGCAGCCGGGATTCGGATTGTATAGCTGGGAAGATATAGGGGAGAGGATAGCCGGGAAGGAGCTAAGAAGCTTGCTTTTCTCGCATTTTACACTTGTCCCCAAGCCCCAGCGTTATCAATGAAAATCACTCAGACAAAAACATATGCCTGAAGATAAAAGGATAAAAATCGCTTGTTCGACGTTTTGCTGATTCTGTTCATTCGACGTTGAGCGAATTCTGTTCAAAGTATTTCATCAAGCACTGCAATAACTGCAGTCTGCACTGACTGTTATTCCAGGTATTCATCACGGTCAAACGGTGCAGCGGACTATTATCATCACCTGACACGAACTGAGCGCTCCTTATCTCTCCATCAGGGTGCCTTGACGCGGCCTGAGTTCGTCCTTTGTCCGGGGGCCCCAGCTATCCCGGAATGTCGTCCGCTCACGGAGCGCCCGACTCCCATAGCGAGCCATCGTGGCGTGCAGGTCAGATCGGACTGCTATCAGCGCCCGGCCTATCCCAGTTCGTGACCTAACGCTACAGTGAGGCTCACGTCTGTTCAGGGAGCGATTCTGATGCAACTGAGACCGCTGAACTCACCAGGCCACTGTCCGACATTTTGTGGAACTGTGCTACATACATCGGCGTTACGTGTAATGTTGAGCCCACGTGTAATGAAGCTGTAAATTCGATCCGGTTAGATGAATTATCCTCAACATTTGCGAAACATCGAACCAATCGAACTGCAGGGGAGGGGAGCCTGTCCGTCAGTCCACGGGATAGGGAGGAAAATCGGCACCTCCTTTCCTCCCGGGCCGTGACCTCGTAAAGTGGAGAACAATCCGGTCCAAAGCGGTGAGAACTCTGAGCAGTCTGTCTACCATCCCCCTCGCCGACAGGGAACTGTATCTCAGGGCTGAGAGTGCCCTAGAACAATGAACGGTCTGCTCCGCATTTCAAGGGTGACGCTCGTACATACGTGTGGGGTTCATCTAGTGAAAGGTCACAGATAGACTCAGTCCATCGGCAAAATCAGTTCATGCATCTGTTGTGCACAAAGTTATGGCATAACATTACAGTAGACGTGAAATTTGACATGCAGCAAAAACGTTTTTTTATGACAGTCAACCATGACATCCTAAGATGTTGCGTGAAATTTGTGACAAGCTTGTTTGCATTAAGCCAATGATGCAACTCACGAGCGTATGTGCAGAGGTGCAATAATTTAGGCAATAAAAACATATTTTAATTAATTTGGTGTATGGGAAAATGTTTCACAAGACAAGCATGCTTGAAGGATAGGCTGCCTGCATGTCCTCTGACGGGGCAATTTGATATCTATCCAGCTTACATTGAATCAATAGTGCTTTAAAAACAACGCCTTATGCACTTGTGATCTGAATAGATGCGTGGCGATGAGATAAGCGTCCAGTCCACATTCATTTCCATTTTCAATGTATTCCGGAGTTGTGTCACCGTCTAACTCTCGAGTTATTCCTGTCCTGCGCTGAAATGGCGTCACCTCCATATACGGGTGTGTCCGCAGTGTTTGGTCCTTGATTACCTCCGTGTCCCGTTGGAGCACGGTTCCGACCGTACAATACCGTAGTCACGGTTCCATCTGACGGGCCACAGAGCTGGCGCCTGGTGCCGGGGCAATTCACCGTTCGTAGCTATTGTGCTATCTGCCGAGCACCGGGAGAAAAACTCGATCATTTACAAGTGGTATGATATAAATAATGAATGATTTAAAACGAAGGTATTTTTTTAGATGAAACTGGACTTCTTGCCTTCCACACAGAGCACTTTCTTCAATCGACCATCACAGCGTATGTGTCTCAAAATCATCGGCACGATTATCTCATCTTAGCCTCAAGTTATATTCACAGCTAGACTACATGTCGAATGAAGCTCCAAACAGCCCACAAATTCCCAGTTTTTGCACAGCTGCACCGTTGTTGCCATTTGCTCTCAACCCCGTTGGAAACTATTTACTCTCCGCTGGTCCAAACTCCTACAGCCGCATCTCACCGCTGTAATTTCATTATCACTCCTGATGATCGTCACTGATAAGCGCCTCTTCACACCCAGAGCATGTTTCCGCCGTCATCTGGGAAATCTGCTAAAATAACGGCGCCAAAGGAGCGGCCTTGGCGTACACATCAGTCTAGAATCGGCTGATAACATCCGGTATTAAATGTGTTCTTTTTAGTGAGGATCAGTGGGAGTGGTTATTTTACGCCAAAATGTGCGAATAATTTTCGTTAGAAAATTACTTGGCAGAATAAATGATCGTTTTGGAGCTTGTGTGTTAATCCAACCCAAAGAGCAATTTATCGTACAGTTGGAATAATTATACTAGATGAAAGGAATTATAATTTTGATAAAAAAATGAGCTACACAACTCATCGTTTTATTTATTGCTTGTATCACAAACGTTTTCATCACCCGAACCCTTAGCAAACAGACCTTACTGATCGTTCAATGAAGCCGATCTCTCTGACAGGCCCTAGTTCCGGCTATATTTCTGAGTCACCATGGTGAACCCTGACAGACCCTCCTTGACTTCATTACTCGACAGGAAACCCGCTCAGGTGTGTTCCGGGATTGATACTCAGATTTATCCCGAGTCGCTGAGTCACTTCCGTCACCTGACAGATATTTTCCCGACTGGTCAGCGCACAGCAATGCCGTGCTTTGCGCAGTCTGCCACGTCAAACCAGTAACAATTTGACACGGTAATGGGTTTGACAAGCAAACAGCTTACTTAACCTTATGCTTACTTCATACAAATTATTTACGCTTATTGTTTATGATAAAGCATTCTGAATGAAGAACGTGGACTGGGAGGACATATCCGCTGCGTAAGCATATTGCAAACCATGCCATTGCAAGTTATTGAGCGTAAGGTTCGGCATTCTTATTTTTAGCGTCACTGCAATGAGATGACTTTAACGACCAATTGCTATTCACATTGTGCACATTGTGCACAGTGTGCGCAGTGTGCACCACAAAACCACGCATGATTCTTTTCAATATATCCCATGTAGCTGACCTCATCTGTTATACTCAGCCATGTGACCGATCCCACGCTCGCAGCAGCCAGGTCCGGTCGAGTCAGGCAGCTCCTGTTCCAACTAACGGACAGACAGGGGTGTTTCTGCTGTTCGAAAAGCGTTCCAAGGTGAACGGCCGATGCTAACGTCACGAACGAACGACTCGTTGGCGACGAAAACGCCGGTTAAAACGGCACCTTGATCACGTTGTGGTGTTTGTACACAAATCAGACATAGAAGAGCAGAAGTCCGGACACAGAACGACCGAGTTGTGCTTCATCATTCATAGAACTGTCACACCAACTGAGAATGTAGGCGTGACGATGGGCAAACGTGCTGAGGGAACGCCCCGTTACCAAATGCCTAACGGCAGTGAAATATTTTTAGAACGGTTTAAGAAGTTGTTAGGTCCCTGTGAATCCTTCCATTCAAAAGCTTCGAACCAAAATTCATTAAAAAAATAAAAAGTTCTTAACACAATTCTTAGCACGATAAAAGACGTGCGTCATACGTTTCTGCGATATTTTTGGCATGAACTTAAGCATATATTGACCTTAAGAGGCGATTCTCAAAAGTCAAAGCTAAGTTGGAACTCTGACGTTGCATCATAACTTTGTGCTGCTTTGCTCTATGCGTATGTAGGCTAAAAACTACAAAACCATGTAGATTCACAGCGAATGTTTCAGTGAAAGTATTGCCTCCGTTTGCCTCCTGTGGCTACCGTAAACGTCACCATTTGGTATTTGCGGAAGTGTCCTCATTTCACGTAATCTATTACTCGATCAGACTCACTTACATAACACTTACGATGTGGCGCTACCTGCATTGTTGACCAGATTTAGCTGTCGTCTACCACTGTTTTCCTGTGGCTTCAATGAGGCGAAAGTGCCCTCATTTAAAGTGGTCGACTTTTCAGGCGTTAGAAATCAGATCAATTGCGATCTATTTTGTGAAAGTGAGGGTCAATTTAGTTCGGACTCTGCAACTATGCGATGTACTTGAGATTCATCGACCTAAGCCGGATAAATTGCGAATAAAAACGCCACATACATGGAAAATACAGAACATGCGCGAATCCGGCCTGCTTCAAATGCCGCCATGCAATGTTCCCATGACAGTTATTCGCGCAACAATCACAGGAAGCATTCCTGTGCATACCGATCATTCGCCTGCACCAACGTTTTTCTAAATTAACCCCATCTTGATAGAAAGAACTGCAGAGTCGGCCCCGCCCTCCGCCGCCCCCCGCCGGCCCGCGGCGGGCAGGTGCGGCGCTCGCTGCAGGAAAGACGGCCGGCCCGGCCCGCCGTGCTCCCAACAACGTTCTCACAGTCTAGTCAGCACCGCCGCAGATAGGGATTTTTACCGCCACCGGGGGGGGGGGGGGGCTGCGGACCGGCTCCGGTCCCGGGCGCAGGTTTCTGCGCAGGTCCCCCCTCCCGGCGGCTCTGGAAATGGCGCTTGTATAAAGGAGTGTCGGCAGTGGGACCTGGGTCATTCGTTGAAACGTGTTCGACTCGGACAGATTGATTACGGACAGGATGGCAATTAAGGTGAGAAATTCAGCGGCGAGATATATACCCTATCGAAGAACAGTGATGCCAGTGAATAATTAAATTCGTGAAACTTCGATGTTCTAAGGATTGTCGAAAATTTCGAAAACAATTTAGACGTGATTTTGTTGGAAAAAAACAATGAGTAGCTCGATGATTGGTGACTTTTGGCATCTTCTTCGAGTTTATACGATTAGAAAATAATTTTTGTTTGCAATCTTTAATTTTCGTTGAATTTCCGTTCATGTAATTATTTAATATAATATTATCTGTTAAAGGATTCATGTCATCTGTAAAAAATAGCTTCGACATGTAAATATCTTGAACAGAATCAAGATAATCTTGTTTGTTATAATGCAGGCCAGTTCTTCAATCGTTCCGTTTCTCCCTCCGCAGATTGTTCTCGTTGCGGCGCTGGTGGCTGCTGTGGCGGCCCAGAAGACGCCCCGCGGCGACCCCGGCGCCGGTGCCGGCGGACCAGGCGGACCAGGCGGACCACCCGGCAGCCACGGAGGACCGCCGGGCAGCCACGGAGGACCGCCGGGCAGCCACGGAGGACCACCGGGCGGTCCCGCCGCCACCGGCACCCCGCCCCAGCTCGGCGAGGACCTCGGCAACGGAAACTTCCTCGTGTCCAAGTTCTCGTTCGGCCGCGCCAAGCCGTTCACCAACCCGCGCTTCCGCGAGGGCGGCGCCGCGGAGAGGCGCGACCCGCAGCACCTGCCACCGGACGCGCTGGCCAGCCTGACGTCGCCGCGCGACTCGGAGCGCAGCGGCAGCAGCAGCAGCTCGCGGCGCGGCTCCTCGAGCGCCCGGCCGGCCGGCCCGACCGCCTCGGACGGTACTTTTGGCACCAACGGGGCCGGCCTGGCGCCGCGGGGCAGTCAGAGGGGTCAGCCCGGGCCGGCCGGCGGCTTCGGGCAGGGCCAGTTCGGACAGGGACAGTTCGGACAGGGACAGTTCGGACAGGGGGCCTTCCAGGGAGCCGCCGGCGGCTTCCCCTCGGCCCCGACGGCGTTCGCCGGGCAGGGATTCCCGGCGGGAGCGCAGGGATTCGCCGGACAGCAGTTCGCCCCCGCCGACCAGTTCGGTCAGCAGGCGTTCCTGCCGCAGCAGCAGTTCGGCGGTCAGCAGGCCTTCCTTCCCCAACAGCAGTTCGGCGGTCAGCAGGCTTTCCTCCCCCAGCAGCAGTTTGCTGGCCAGCAGGCATTCGCTCCTCAGCAGCAGTTTATCGGCCAGCCCGATCCTTTCGGTCAGCAGTCGTTCCCGGGCGCTGGCCAGCAGTTCGTCGGACAGCCCGATCCGTTCGCCCAGCCGGCTCTAGGCGGCCAGCAGTTCGCTCCGGCGGGCCAGCAGTTCGCTCCAGCAGGCCAGCAGTTCGCCCCCGGTGGCCAGCAGTTCGTCCAGGCTGACCCGTTCGGCCAGCAGAGTTTCGCGGGGCAGCCGGCGTTCCCGGCCCAGCAGGGATTCGGCGCGCAGCAGGGTTTCGCCGGCCAGTTCCCCACCGCTGGCGGTCAGCAGTTCGGACAGCCGGCGGCCGGCCGGACGGCGTTTGACGCCAGCGCCTCGGCGCCCTTCGGGAGCACGGCGTTCGCGGCGGAGCCGAGCGGCTTCGGCGGAGCGAGGGGGAGTTTCGGGCAGACGCGCGGGGCGACTCGGTTCCAGTAGGGAGTGAGGCGGACGAGTGAGGGGTCTTTCACTCCAGAGTGGCGACTGCGCGCTGTCTGTATGTCTGTCTGCGCTCCCTGTGTGTCTGTCTGTGTGTGGTTGTATGTCCGGCTGCCTGTCACCGGGCGCTGAGAGCAAGTCATGTGTTCAAGTCGGGTCTCATTGTTTTTTCACATGCAGTGTCCATGTTTGTCCCCATTATGAACAGTTGCTTATGTAAGTCATGAAGCTGCCATTGAGATAAATATTTATAAACGATGGTAAGTATGCTAAGAATGATGAATGAAAATGAATATTATGAAGGTGGAACTATTGAGGATGATGCAGCACACACTAGTGCTAAAATACATGCATTTGTAATGTGCATTTATGAATATACTGACACATTGAACAGCCATTGTTTATCAAAGCGTTATGTGCTGTTTGCGGAGGTTTAGCGCACCGATGCAATAATGATTAGGTAGCAGGGCTGGAAACAGGGAAGAATTGGCGCTTTTTGAGTTTCAATAAACACCTGTGTTTTTACGAAATTAACTGAATAGAAATCAGTGAAACATCTATATTACTATTTGAGGAGGGTGCGTCTGTCCGTTACCGAGGTCCCGACTTGGTCGTGCTTTGCGTGGACTACAGGCCAGACCGTTGCACCTAGCCCGGTGAAATTTGCACAAATCATAGATCAAGGATGCGCGACGTGCCTTTGAGGGGTCTGACCTCGATCGGGTCGATAGGGAGCGCGTGGCGCGTGCTCAA
The DNA here is from genome assembly GCF_019059575.1 of Amphibalanus amphitrite. Lineage (NCBI taxonomy): Eukaryota > Metazoa > Arthropoda > Thecostraca > Balanomorpha > Balanidae > Amphibalanus > Amphibalanus amphitrite. The sequence goes on from NW_024881968.1 coordinate 82,187, forward strand.
AAAGTGCAAATTCGCGTCATAGACTTTACATGTATAAATCGGCGTGCGAAATCGGGCGAAAACGGCTAATTTTGGCCGACACGGGTCCAGTTCCCGTGCAATATCTTGGTGACCAGGGGTCCGACCGGCACGGGGAAAACAGCATCGTGTAGATAATTGAATGGGCAATGGAATCGTGTGCGATACAGAGGATAGCACGCGCCACGTGCACCGGGGAGGGCACTTTTGTTGAAAAATTGCTGTTTTTGGCGGATTTTGGAATTGATTTTATTTTTAGGTGACCGTTAAACAGGGCGAGTTGGAACAACGCCTGTTGGCAAGAGAAATGTACCGCCTATCATATAAAAATTGTGAAAAGCTGATTGATCCAAATCAAGGTGGTACAAATAACGGGAGAAAATGATGTTTGTCAATTTTGTGTCACTTTGTTCATCAAAATGGCTTTGCTCCATGATCTGATGTATCTGGCAATTAAAAATGGCACCGTTGGAAAGCGCATTCAATTCTGACCAAGGTTCAGTCTTCATTTTTGCATGATGAGCAACAGTATTTTTAAAAATGTAAATTTTCCAAACCATTGCATCGTCATTTTTAGCGAAATCCATCGATGGCCCTCAAAAGACTTCACGCCAGTTTCCGAATCATTCTAAAGTAGGTAGAACGCATGATAATACGACACGGGCACCTCGGTGTGATGTATCTTTTTTATTACAAAATGCTTGGCCGTCAAAAAGCAATCGAACGAAATGGATAGGTACCAGCGAAATCGACACAGACCAACCCAATACCCACGGGTAAAAATAACCCTTCTTTGCGTTGCGGAGCACGCGGGTAACCCTAGTGCACAACTATATGGCTCTTATTACGGAGCGAGCGAAGCGAGCGGAGTCTTACGTAGAATAACGGAAATTTCTGAGTATGAGCGGCCGGCCGGCCGTGCGGACGCTTTTGCGAGGCTTATATCTCAGCAACCACTTGACCGATTTACATGCGGTAATTTTTGTAGGGTAGCTTCATTCCTTCTACCAAGTATTGGACTATTCCTGATGCATGTGGGTGACCCCTTATGCACGTGCCACGTGCAAAACGAAGAGGTGTCACTTTTGTAATTGTTGCAATATCTCGGTAACTACTTGGCCGATTGCGCTGAAAGTTGGCATGTAGGTAGGCACCCACTAGGCACTGCATATCCATGTGCCAGAGTTGGGGTGCTGCTGCACGTGCGCACGTGCAGGGGTCGTTTCCAGATCTCGAGAACGGCTGGACCGATGGCGCTCAAATTTGGTACACAGTTAGGGACCAGTTAGTAGGGTGCCGTGCAAAAGTCAGTTGGGACCCATTTTGCACGTGCGCACGTGCAGGGTGCCGCTCCCAGATCTCGAGAACGGCTGGGCCGATTGTGCTCAAATTTGGCACATTGCTAGAAACCGGTCAGTAGGGTGCCGTGCACAAGTCAGTTGGAGGTACCCCCTCGAAATTTCGCACGTGCAAGACTCACCCCCTCGCTCGCTCCGTTAGTCGCCCCAAAAGGCGCTATACTGGTTACGTACTTACTGTTGATCTTTTTGCTTAACGTTGGCCTATATATAAACACTAAAAATGCCGGACTAATGACGTGTCTTTAGCGTAATCCAACGCACCTGTGGTTACTAGACGGTTCTCATAATTATTAGCACGACGCAAAAGCTCGTCAAAAATACTGCAGGAATAGTTATTCCTCAGATGTAGCGAATGAGTCACTAGGAAACCGCACATTCCGATCTCATGAGCGGCGGACCAAACAGGTAAAGCCACGTAGCATATTATCTGTTTTCCGCCGCCAGATTTTCCTATTTTTATCCTTATCGAAAAACCGCACTTAAGACATGCTCGGCTATGCACTGATAAGCACTAATGTTTCCTCCTTCATCTCAATGTTTCCAGGCGCGCGCTGTGTAGATTTGTGGTGCACACTTCCTGTCGGCAAAATAAAAACAAAATATTTAACATATAGAGTTAGCACTTGGCAGTTATCAGTCTGAAGAAATAATGTGCCGAGATATATCTTTATAATGCACAGCAAAGACTGATTCTTCTACGACTTTTCAGCATCAACAATTCTGCCTGAAACATTATCTGGGGCAATCAAAACGTCACATTCATCCAGCATTCATCAAAACAATAATTAATCTAAGCGAGTCGCTGGCTAAGCTGTTCAAAAGTACCCCTTCCACCTCTGGTCCCTAAACCCCGTATCTCCCGGATGGGGATACAGGGGGAGGAAAGTCGTGTCCGTCTGTGACGCCGCACACTGGTACGGGCCGGCACGGAAAGGGGCGGCCACGCCCTGACTGGACCACACGGCACCGCCTTTGTCTGAACAAACGGCAGTGCACGTGCTGGGGTGTAACGCACCGCGAGGGGTGGGCTGCTTCTTGAGACTGTGCGGTGTTGTCAGACGCTGTACGATGCAGTGCTAGTGGGCTGTTTTACGCATCGCGATGCATTCTAGTGCAGTGTGCGGCCTCTGGGCTGTTTTCAATAACTGACGCACACGTTTGGTCACATTCCTTCTCGCACGCAATGCGAATATGAAAAATAAGGAAAAGTGCCACCGTATTTAGGTCACTTCCAAGTCATTCCTCCAAATTTGATTCAGCCTTGTGATGTCGGAATTAATGACCGCTTCCAGACGCAAAACTGTTTTCGGCATTTGCGCTAGAGAAAGCTAGCAAAATTGAATCAGTGATGTGATGAGCTTATAACGATTCTTATTATGGCACATTGGAATCAACAATGAATGCTGGATTAGAAACGGAACGTGCAGCCAGTCTTATCCCCGTTGCAGGACTAACAGTTTTGTGAAAAAGTCCATGCAACCTGTGACGCAAATATCTTAAACAAAAAAATATGTCAGCTTGCAGCGCATATATATTTAACATGGTCACCGAGACAATTTGGAAACAGCGCCGGCAATTTGTATATTTTTCGAATAGCATCTCGTTAAAAAAAAAAAAACAATGCGACACACCCACCCAGCGGTACTGGCACATTGCAAATGGACAAATAATTCATTCATAAATGACTTCATATCAAAAATACAATTGGCAAACCTATTTTGCATAATATCGCAAACCTGACGTCACACTATGCGACGTCACACTATGCGACGTCACACTATGCCGTAACATGCCATCACAAGGCCGCTCCTGTGGCGTTGAGTGTGCCATTCACAGCCAGAATTGCCTCCAGCGGGCTCGAAACAGCGTTATACACAACCAGATTCAGCAGGAACGCGCCGAAAATCACAAAGCACCACCAGGCGACGTTCTTCAGATCCGCGATAAAGTCGCTGGGGTACGCGAACAGCCCAGCGTCGTTGTTCGGCTGGGGACCGAAGGGTGTGTCGTATCTCCTGTCGGCGGTCGGGCCCTGCCCCGGGGGTGGTGGTCTGCGCTGGTAAGGCTCCGCTGGTCTGCGCTGGTAAGGCTCCGATGGTTTCCGCTGGTAGGGCTCACTCGATGCTGGTCTTAAGTGCTGGTCAACATCCGGTCGGTTAGGATCGGCTGATCCCTGCCGATACTGCCGGACCCTCTCCGGGTGAGTTCGCTCAGCTGACTCCGGCTCGTCTGGCTGAAGTTCTCCCTGGCGGTACTCCCTGGTGTCTGGCTGAGGGTGAGGATTGCCCCACTCGGGATGGCTCGGCCCAGCCTCTCCCTGGCGGTACTCCCGACTCGGCGGGTGCGGATCGTGCCACTCCGGCCGGTGAGGATTCGCCGTCTCTTCTCTGTACGGCCGCTGGGACTCGGGCCAGTGCTGCTCCGGTCGGGGTCGGTAGCGCTGGTTCGGTCCCGGTCGATGATACTGGCTCGGTGCCGGTCGATACATGGCAGCAGGATCAGGTCGGAACATATCAGGCTCCCGCTGGCCCATGTCGTCAGAGTCCGACCCCTGGTGCACCCCGGTGAACGAATCCAGCACGTTCGTCAGCGTGCCTAGCCATCCCTCGCCCTCCTCCTCTTCAGGAGGCAGGAAGTTGGGACGTCTCTGCTCAGACTCGCTGCGCACGGTCATCGCTGGCCCGTAGTTTGTCCCGACTGGCTGCCGTCGGATCTTCTCGTACCAGTCCTCGTCACTGGGCCCCGGTCGGTACTGGTTCCCCGTCCCGTAGCTAGCTCCTGGCTGGATCCACCCACCGGTTCCTGGCTGGTTCCACCCACCGGTTCCTGGCCGGTCCCACCCGCTGGTTCCCTGCTGGTTACCGTACGCGGCGAACTGTTTGTACGGCCGGCCGGTTCCCAGCTGGTTGTAAGTCTGCTCAGCCTCTGGGTGCGGATGTCCCGGCGCTGGGCCCGCACCGTAGTACTGCTGTTGCTGACCGACTCCTGGTCCGTAGTGTTGACCCGACTCCGGCCAGACGACAGGCTCGGGAACTGCCTGCGGTTTGAACTTCTGCTCAACTCCAGGCTGAAGAACTGGCTGCGACTCATGATGTTGCTGTCCTGCTCCTTGATTGGGATGTTTGGTGGGCGGATTGCCCGTTTCTGGAGCGGACTGAGAGTCGTCTGCGGGCTGGTGGTTGTCCAGACTGCCAGTCGCTGCACCAGGTTGATGGTTGTCCAGACTGCCAGCGGCTGGAACAGGCTGATGGTTGTCTAGACTGCCAGTCGCTGCACCAAGCTGGTGATTATCTAGACTCCCGGTAGTTGGACCAGACTGATGGTTGTCCAGACTGCCTCCGCTCGTCCAGACTGCCTTTGGCTCGCGCGGTTTATCAACTGCGGGCTGGTGGTCATCCAGCAGTCCCCCATCCGTTGTGTCGGCGCCGGTCAGATTTTCGGCGGATGCCAGCGCAGAGACGAGAATCAGAGTCTGAAACGGGGAAAAACACCGAGCGGTCAGCGCCGAGACGTCGCAATAGCTGGACGACATAGCTGCTCATCAATGGCACGGCGTTTGCTACGGTCAGTTTTTCAAGCTACACAGGTACACGATTTAACGAATAAAAGTGCAATAAGAATTGATAAGTACTAAAATTTGTCCTTGGAGAAACATCAAAAAATATTTTATACTACTGGCCACTGGGCATTTTGTCCACTCTTCATCTTTCATGTCAATATAACCTAGGTTCACCTCAAGTTCATTAATTTATGCCTCAGTGTAAAAACTCGCCCCTTTTTCATACCCGTTTTCAATGCCCTTGTGAATGTGTTGAATGCTCCGGCACTGCTCGTAAAAACGTCAGATACCTATCACACAATATCATCGCATCGCTGGGAAGCACGAACATAACTCCTAATCGGTAGTTTTCAAAAAAAGTTATATTCTACTTAACTAAAAAGTATTGTTACAGATACCGGTTGAGAGAAGTGCCTGTGTATAGGTATTTCTCTCGCGGACGGCTAACTAATCATGCAGGAAAGACTATTGGGATTGAAGGGGTGATGGCTTGGGGGTGGTGTGTGTAGTGAGATATGGCCGAGAAGAAAAATGGGCATGATTTGTGTAGATTAGCGTGTCGCTATTTTTAATTGCCGGTACAGTCTTTTGTTCATTGTGCAATAAACATTCACTTAATTGTAACAGTATTTTAATCATCACAAATAAAACTTCTTCAAAACTCGAATAGACGAAATTTGAACATACTTACCAAGGCTGTGACGCGCCATCTTCCCCTCGACCACATGCTGACGGTATGGCTCCCTCCGTTCACCGGCTAGTGAGTAGTGGGCGGCGCCGTCCCGGCCCGCAGTCCGACCTCTACTGACCTGACCCCGGTCGGCGCCCTGCCGCTGTCCGTGCCCCCAGGCGCCGGCCGGCCGTCGGGTCACATGACCCCAGGCGCCAGCCGGCCGCCGGGTCACGTGACCTCGGCTGAGGTCGCGCCGCGCGGCAGGGGCGGAAACAGGGAGGGAGCGTGAGGGGGCAGAGTCCCTGTCGATCAGTCACGCCACTGCCGATTGAGTCACTCTTCCAACAAATGGTGCCAATGCCAAATGCGTTTCATAATAACTTCGTAAATCATCGCTATACATTATATAACACGCAGTCTGAAGCAGGTTTTATGGCATTCCAATTTCCAAGTGACCAAACGTAATAAGGTAAGTGCTACCGCTAGTTCTAATTGTAATGGTCGAAGCCGATTGCCATAATGACCATTATTCCTTCCAAAACAATGCTTTTAACGTAACGCTCTACAGCAGTAGGTACTTACATGGGAAGAAACAAAAACCGAGCATCGATTAACCCCTCCCCCCCCCCATCCCCGCTCCTTAGCAGTTTCTTTCCCTTCCCCCGCCTGCGCTCCGGTGACATGCTTGCTGCTGGCGCTACCTACCCTATGAGTCCGGAAGTAGCGCTCTGGCAGTGAAGTGAATTGATTATTGCAATAAAGCATACCTATTACCTAAACATATGTTCGTGATATGCCTAGACGTATACCTACCTATTACCTACCTAGGCCCTGCCTGCTTTGATGAATTAAATTTAGAGCTAAACGGTTCATTAAGTGTCTCACCAGACACCACATCATATTTAAGAACTATCGGGATTCGGTTTCCGCACAAAAAAAGAGAAAGTCAGACGAGTCATAACTCATCGCGCTAAAAAGCCGTATAAATGCCGCCGGATACACATCTTCTCTGCCTTCTTCATTGAAACAAAAACGTTCATGTTCAACAAAATTTCACTTAGGTATGCTAGTAGGTAGTGTGTCTGTGCTAACAGTCACAAAAGCTAATAGCCAATAGTGCCGTTAGCACTGCTAACACAATAGCTTATAGTGCTAATAGTCTGTGTGTGTCTGCGCTACAATGGATACAACGAATATTGATAAACAAAATACAAGTTACAGACCACTAAATGGTAGACGGTAGTTACATAAAAAATGAAACTTGAGAATGTGTTCTTGCCGACACCATTTCTGCGCGCGTAAATTGCTTTTTCTCCCCATCCGCAGCCTCCGTGGCGCAATTGGTTAGCGCGTTCGGCTGTTAACCGAAAGGTTGGTGGTTCGAGCCCACCCGGGGGCGTTACCGCTGTTTTGAGACGCGTATGGCGCACAGTGGGCCAGGCGCATCAAAAAAGCGGAATTAAGTCGAAAATCAACTTCGGCGAAATTCCTGTAATTATGGGATAGAGTATTGTAAAAATGTCCAAAGTTTCCGAATAAGCAAGTTTCCTTTCCCCAATGTCAAGGCAGATAATGCTATAACGTCGCAAAGTAGGACTTACCGACTGGAGATGGAAATGACTGCTGTGTACCATATCCCGTTCCCCCGATTCAAAAGTGTAATAGAATTGTGTTATGAATTAGTAGAATGTAGCGTACCTTGTGTGTGTATTGTGCGTGTGTGCTTATGACCGTGTTTGTGTGGGCGCGCCGAGACCGTGGGACCGGCGGGCCGCATTTCCTGCGCCTGCGGCGCTAGTTTTATGGCGCACAGCTGTGTGTGCACTGTGGACCGCCGGCCGGGCTCGGGCGCGCGGCGGCAGTTGGCGCCGCGACACGATGACGTAAGGAATACAGCGTGTGAGAGGTGGCTCGGTTTTCTACAAGCTATTTCGGCTTTGTGTGAGAGACAGAGAGTAAGAGCCATGAAGGACGAGAAAAGTGCGCCTGAGAGTGGAGTGAAGCCGGCGAGTACGGCGGACGCTGCAGCCGATCTCCGACTCATACCTGAGTTCGATGGAGCGACTCAGCCTGTCACAGAGTGGCTGGAGAAGGTGGAGCTGGTGTGCCGTCTACGTGGCATCGACGCGCTGCACGTCGTCGTTCCCCTCCGCCTAACTGGCGGGGCGTTCGCTGTCTATCAGCAGCTGGACGAGCAGGACAAGGCTGGCTACGAGACCATCAAAAATGGCCTGATTTCGGCTTTCGCAGAGGATAAGTTTGACGCCTATGACCGGTTTGAGAAGATGAAGCTCCGTCGAGGTGAGCCGGTGGATGTCTTCGTTGCAGAGCTGCGTCGCCTGTCCGGCCTGTTTGGCGGCATGTCAGACGGCGGCCTAGCCTGCGCGTTCGTGGCAAAACTGCCGGAGACCACCCGCCGTGTGCTTCGTGCAGGAAGCCGCGTCGAAAGCATGACGCTGAGCGAGCTAATCAGCCGGGCCCGAGCTGTGCTCGCCGATGAAGAAGAGACTGCCATGGCAGGAGCGACGGGAGCAGCAGCGCGGACGTCGGCGGCGCCACCCCGCGTGACCTGTCACTCATGCGGACAGCCCAACCACCTGTCGCGGGATTGTCTCGCTGCTCGCGGTCAGCGGGAGCGCGGCGGGGCCCGCGGCGGTCGGCGCAGTGTGCGCTGCTTCCGCTGCAACCGGCCCGGTCATATCGCCTCGTCCTGTCCGGAAAACGACGGCGGAGAGGAGGGCTCGGCGCCAGCCTCCTCTCCCGGTCTCCAGTGAGCGGGGCGCTGCCCGTTGTGCGAGTATCGGTGGACGGCGCCACCTGTGACGCCCTGCTGGACACGGGATGCAGCTTGTGTGTAGCGCACGTGTCGGTGTGTCGAAATTGGAATCGAGACGCAGTGAGCGTGATGACGGTGAGCGGTGACCGATACTGGTGCGAGGGAACGGGTGTCGTGGAGGTGCGATCGCAATCTGGCGAATCGGTATCAGTGCGCGTGCTTGTGGTGTCACGGAAGCCGCTGGGCTTTGAGTTTATCCTGGGGATGAACGGCGTGAGTGCACTGGGTGGCGTGACGGTGAGTGCGGAGAACCATGTGAGGTTCGGAGCTGAAACGACCGGGGTGGCGGCGGTGGCCGAGAGTCGGGTGCCCGAGACGGCGCCGGCGGCAGCAGGGGCGGCGGCGGTGGCCGAGAGACGGGCGCCCGAGACGGCGCCGGCGGCAGCTGGGACGGCGGCGGTGGCTGAGAGACGGGTGCCTGAGGCGGCGCCCGTGGCAGCTGAGACGGCGGCACTGGCCGAGTCGACTGCACCCACCGAGGCGGCGGAATCTGGGTCAGCGGCAATTGGGGCCCTGACAGTGACCGAGACGCGGGCAATGGCGGCGCCGGAGGCGGCGGCGGGTATATGGCGCGAGGAGGAGAAGGACTTTATTGTGAGCTACGATGAGAGCCAGAAAAAGTGGTCTGTGCAATTGAAATGGTGTGGGGACGAGCCAGGACAGTTGTTCAACAAAGCGGAGGAGTACTCAATACCATCAGAGGCCAGGCAGGAGTATGAGCGACAGCTCACAAAGTGGGTGACAAACGGATGGCTTGTTCCCTATGACGAGCGTGTCCACGGACAGGCAAAGGGCACAATACCGCTGATGGCGGTGATTCAGCCGAACAAAGACAAAGTGCGCCCGGTCATGGACTTCAGAGAGCTGAATGAGTATTTGGACTCGCATACGGCTGCCGCAGACGTGTGTAGCGAGAAAATTCGCGAGTGGCGCCGGTTCGGACGGAACGTGTCGCTTCTGGATCTCAAAGACGCCTACCTGCAGGTGCATGTGAGCAAGTCTCTGTGGCCCTACCAGACTGTTGTGTTTCAGGGCAAAAGGTGGTGTCTGACGAGACTAGGGTTTGGAATCGGCTGTGCGCCGCTGGTGATGAAAAAAGTGCTCAGCATGGCTCTCGGGCTGGACCAGAGAATAGACAGCGCGACATCCTCCTACGTCGATGACATATTTGTGAATGAGGAGGTCGCCACCGCAGCTGAAGTGAAGGCCCATCTAGAGAACCATGGCTTGGACTGCAAAGCGCCAGAAAGTGTGATCGATGGTGCCCGTGTGCTTGGCCTAAGGGTCTGGGGGGAGCGAGACGGGCTGTTCTGGAGGCGTGACAGAACCGACATCAGCCCGCCCCCTAAACTGACGAGACGGGCAGTCTTCTCTCTGTGCGGACGACTCACCAGTCTTGTTCCTGTGGCCGGCTGGCTCCGCGTGGCCGCGTCATATCTGAAGAGGCGTGTCACCGCTGTGTCCAGTGGATGGGATGACGAGGTCACTGACCCGGAGCTCTGTGCAATGGTCATTGAGATGGTGGAGCGTGTGAACACATCTGACCCCGCGCGGGGCCGGTGGGATGTCTCTGGAGACGGCGGAGGTGTGGTGTGGGTCGATGCCAGCTCCCTCGCCATCGGGGCCGTGCTGGAGATCAACGACTGCGTCGTTGAAGACGCCTGCTGGCTGCGGAAGAGCTCGGACACCCACATCAATCTCGCAGAGCTAGATGCTGTGATTCGAGGGCTCAATCTGGCACTGTCCTGGAATTTGAAGAATGTGACGATCATGACCGACTCGCGAACCGTCTATCACTGGCTGTCCGACGTCCTGTCTGGCAGAGCCCGTGTAAAAACCAAGGCAGCGAGCGAGATGCTAATTCGGAGGCGTCTTGAGACAGTGAAGAAGCTGGGTGAAGAATATGCCATGCAACTCTGCGTGAAATTCGTCCCATCGGCTGAGAACCGGGCCGACGCGCTCACGAGAGTGCCAAAAAAGTGGCTGACCCCGCAGGGCGCGTCGATGGTGTGCAGTGCCGTCGTCACAGAGCCCGACATCGCGCGGATTCACCACACCAGCGGCCATCCTGGCATCACACGAACCCTGAGACTATGCAGGAGGCAGAGCTCTGACGTCACCAGAGCTCAGGTGCGTGCCGTGATCCGCCAGTGTCAGGCGTGCCAATCGGTCGACCCTGCGCCGCAGCGCTGGGTGCGCGGCACGCTAGGGGTGAACGAGTGCTGGGAAAGAGTGAGCATGGACGTCTGCCACGCCGACAATCAACTCTACCTGACCCTAGTGGATTGTGGGCCGTCTCGCTACGCGATCTGGAGGCGCCTAAAGCGACAGGACGCTGAGAGTGTCATCGCGCAGCTCGAGTCAATCTTCCTGGAGCGAGGCGCTCCCACTGAGCTGCTGACGGATAACTACCCATCGTTTCGAAGTGCCGTGTTCAATGAGTTCGTCAGTCGGTGGGGAGTCTCCGTTCGATACCGAGCAGCTCATGTCCCGTCCGGTAACGGCATCTCGGAGCGCAACCACCGCTCCATCAAAACGTTAGCGGCCAGAAAGAAGTGTTCGGTGGTGGAGGCGGTGTATCGCTATAACGTGATGCCACGCGCGGAGGATCAGAGCTCCAGCCCCATGGAAACGCTGTTTAATTACCGAGTGAAAGTCCCAGATGTAGGCACGCCAGCTGATGCCGATATCAGCCGCTTTACGGTCGGGGACAAGGTTTGGGTCAGGGACCCGAGCCGCCGCTGTGACGTGGCCAGTTCACTTGGGACGGTGAGCCGTATTGTGTCTGTACAGTGTGTTGAGGTAGATGGAGTGCCGCGCCATGTGCGGGACCTGAGGCTGGCCGTTCTCCCACAGCCGGCCGAGGGCAGGAGCACGCCGATCAGTGAGAGTGACGACGAGGGCGCCCCAATTATCTTTTATGAGCAGCGTGTCACTCCCGACGCTGCGGCTCGAGGCGAGTCGGAGGGGGCCTCGCACGATGGCGAGGAGTCGGCAGCTGCTCGCAGGAGCACGCGGGAGCGGCGTCCCGCTACACTGACGCAGTATGGTGATTTATAAATCAGGGGGGAGTGTAATAGAATTGTGTTATGAATTAGTAGAATGTAGCGTACCTTGTGTGTGTATTGTGCGTGTGTGCTTATGACCGTGTTTGTGTGGGCGCGCCGAGACCGTGGGACCGGCGGGCCGCATTTCCTGCGCCTGCGGCGCTAGTTTTATGGCGCACAGCTGTGTGTGCACTGTGGACCGCCGGCCGGGCTCGGGCGCGCGGCGGCAGTTGGCGCCGCGACACGATGACGTAAGGAATACAGCGTGTGAGAGGTGGAAAAAGCTCTCAGCGTAAAATCATTAAAGTTATTCCGTACAAAATAGCTTTAAAAAAACAGCCGGTATTTCTGCGCATGTTTCTCGTACTCAAGTTCCCGGGAACTATTTCATGCTTACTAGTAGCGGTGGGGTTTACAGTGCCTGTTCGGAACCGTGGTAGTGCAACGACGCAATGAATTTATATAAGGATATAAAGAAAACGTCACCGAACAACACGAAGATATTTGCTGCCTGACTTTCCTCAAGGTGTATAGCTTGCTGCCCAATGCAAATATTTTGCGCATTTTTGCGCGAAATGGACAAATAAGGGTTTAACCCTCGCCGGCATAGGCCGTTTTGCATCCCTCGACGGCACAGGGGGATGCGACCCTCCTCACGTTTGGCCCCTAATTGAGCTAGAGCCTCGCGGAAAAAACCATCGTGTAGGTCGTCACGAGACGAAGCCAACGGTACCCGGTTTTAAGGTCATAGGTCAAATGGTGACCTCTGAGGTCAGGTCAATGGCCGAAAGTCGGGACCTGTTAGAACGTCGTATAGTGTGGCTGCTAAGGGGGTTTTCGGGATGCTGATCACGAATATCATGTTAGTTTTGATCACAGATGATGTCTTCATGCATTTAGGCCAGGTCGGGTCAGCTCAGGTCAGGTCAACCAGTATGGGTCCTGCCGGGTATTCGTAGTAGGTGTCAACCCGCCTCTGACAGCTTCGTAACATGTTACGAAGGCACCAAAACTACTTCGTAAATGTTCAAATGGTTCCTAAATTCGAATTCAGCTCCAAAAACTAGCCCAGAAACATGTAAAACTCGAAAAAGTGAACCGAGGTCATCGAAGGTCAATGACCTGACCTGACCTTCAGGTGACCTTTACACCCACCCTAATGCATGGGACCAACATCATATCACATGTTTGAACGCTTGAAACCACGAAAAGACTGCAAACGCGCGGCCAATGCGGCATAGTGCCCGCCTGTCCCAGGCATATGTGCAGCGCAGAAATTAAATAATGACGTCATAGGTCAGTGACCTAGCGTAACCAATCAAATTTGAAAATGGATATCGGATTCGGCTTTAGCATGATATTTTACCCTGTAACGAATCGTTTTTGGCACCGCAGCTGTGCTCAATGATTTAATTCCGCTTTTTTGAAGCGCCTGGCCCACTGTGTGGCGTGAGCTTGTTGTAGGTAACCCGTCGCATAAAAGCTGATGATAAGAAACGTAACGCCAACAGTGTATATAAATAGTAACACCCATGATGAAATCCGGAAAATATAGTGCAAGCGCCAAGCATGCGCCTAGGACGGCATTCAAAACATTGCCGCGCAATGTCCCCGTGAGGCTCGCCAGGAGCATGATAAACTGCATGAAACCCAATAAATGATCTTCTCTCCACTCCTAAACAACTGCCAGTGAGAGCGATCGCTACGCCACGTGCAACGTCAAACCTGCGGGCTGCGGACGAGGAAAACTGGTGCGTTCCTGATCTCTCGGCCTCCGTAACTGGGACACACACGCCTAGTGCAGAAGAGGTATTACAAAGGTCGCGGATCAGTCTTACAGGGTCGCATTAGCTGGACGTCACCGGGCTGAATTTGCTTATTTCAGCAGCCCTAAGCAGTGCTTTTCAGTAGGCGTCTCCATAAGTCCGGCTTCCGAGGCGATAAACTGTTATCGTTGATGTGTAATATCGACGTGTTTAGCTTGAAAAAAAAAAAACTGTTTGCCCCCTACAACCGGAGGTGCTTTTGGGGTGACTGAAGTGGCTGCTCTAACTGATGGCCCGGAGCTGAGCGTCCTAGTAGCAAACAGAAGACGGACGAAGCCTCCACCAGCAGTCAGCACCACTGACCTCTCTGCGGCCCCGCCGGACATCGTGACCCTGACCAGGAGGGGCTCCCTAGCGGTGCCTGCCCCGGCCGGGCGCGCTGGCGGAGCTGCCCGACCTGCGCGAGGCTCTCATAGTGATCGGCATGTTCTGGCTCACGTTCGTCGTGGCCTGGGGCCTGGGCTCTGCGGTCTATTGCTCTTTGGGGCGCCAGAGCCGGGGAATATGACCATGGCGATGTGATGGGGAAGGACAGCGCGATGAACTGAATGGTAGGCGCCGGAGAATTTGTTATTATTCACGCCCGTGTATTGATAACAGGTCATCTTAAATCGTTATTTAGACCCGTATTCATCCGACAAACATAAAAAGTCGTTTTATTCGCTTGTTTTCTAAGGGTTTTCATTTCCACTTTCTTATTCATTCTCATGTTGTTTTATTGGTTTTATTCACGTTTTATTTCGGTGTAAAGTTTTTCCTTCATAAACTGAAGTTTTCTTTTGTAATTTGGTAGTAATTTGGTAGCAATTAAATTGAAGATCTTTTGCGTCGTTTATCGTCTCAGTAGGCATTTCTAGCGCCACCTCAACCTGTCGCTGCGTGCGTATTCATTCCTTTTGGGGCCGGTTAAATTAAAAATCAAAAATTTTGAAGCTAATATCTGCCTTCCCTTCTGTTAAAAGGTAAGATAAGGCTGTTATTCTTATTTTGTGTTTCTTCATTGTATCGTTTATTGTGATTCTAAGCTTCAGATGAAATAACTGGTCAAACCAAACTCCAAAGCGATAATTCAGTCGGGGAAACTATGGTAAAATCTGCTATTTTTAGCAGTCTGCTATTTTTAGCAGTCTGCTATTTTTAGCAGAAATCTGCTAAAAATGGGTACACATGTGACGTCATCGTACCCAAATATGGGGCGTTCCACGACAAATCGACAAGTGCCCTGCACCCTCATATTTTATTTTTTGCTTAAAATTGGTCTAACGGGTTGTGATGGGCGGGGAAGCCAGCTGTGGCAAGGATTTTTTTCTTCGAACAACGGTTTCCGAGATATAGCCTCGGGCAATTCCTGGAGTTTGCGCTGCAGCCCTATGTTTGGCGGCCTATAACTCAGAAACTATTGGTTTTTTACGATGAAAACTTGACATGGTTCAACTCACAATCAACCAACAAACATTTTGGCTATCTCGGATTTTCAATTTTTGAAAATTTTGATCACGTGACCTTTTGTTCTATTTTTCGAAGAGTGACCTTGATATTTTCCCCACTGAAAGTTGCAATTTTGTCTGATGACGATTAAAGCCTTATCAATTGTCATTCATATGCGATAATAAAAATAGTGGTTATCGCCCTGCATTGACCTCAGGTCAGGTCATTTTTATGACCTGTCCATTATTACGAGCGGGAGCGACAGCGAGATCTCGAGAATAAAGCAAGATAGCGACAAGCAGTAAACGGTAAAGGGTACACACGGATAAGGTCTATAATTTTTACTGAGGTCATTTTCAGGTCAGGTCAAAGATGACGTCACAGGAGCTAAAAGGAAGTCAAAATAGCGGCACTATACATATATATGAAGTTTTTCTCGAATAACTTTCAAGGTATCCCACCTAGGAACAAACTAATAGCACCATCGTGATCCTCTCGTCGATCCGCATCGAAACATATGTATTTTGACCTCGAAAGGTTGAAAGGTCAAAAGTTGACCCTAGGTCACGTGATCTAAGGTCAACTTTTGACCTTTCGACCTTTCGAGGTCAACATACATATGTTTCGATGCGGATCGACGAGAGGATCACGATGGTGCTATTAGTTTGTTCCTAGGTGGGATACCTTGAAAGTTATTCGAGAAAAACTTCATATATATGTATAGTGCCGCTATTTTGACTTCCTTTTAGCTTCTGTGACGTCATCTTTGACCTGACCTGAAAATGACCACAGTAAAAATTATAGACCTTATCCGTGTGTACCCTTTACCGTTTACCGCTTGTCGCTATCTTGCTTTATTCTCGAGATCTCGCTGTCGCTCCCGCTCGTAATAATGGACAGGTCATAAAAATGACCTGACCTGAGGTCAACACAGGGCGATAACCACTTTTTTTATTATCGCATATGAATGACAATTGATAAGGCTTTAATCGTCATCAGACAAAATTGCAACTTTCAGTGGGGAAAATATCAAGGTCACTCTTCGAAAAATAGGACAAAAGGTCACGTGATCAAAATTTTCAAAAATTGAAAATCCGAGATAGCCAAAATGTTTGTTGGTTGATTGTGTGTTGAACCATATAAAGTTTTTTATCGTAAAAAACAATAGTTTCTGAGTTATAGGCCGCCAAACATAGGGCTGCAGCGCGAACTCCAGGAATTGCTCGAGGCTATATCTCGGAAACCGTTGTTCGAAGAAAAAAATCCTTGCCACAGCTGGCTTCCCCGCCCATCACAACCCCTTACACCAGTTTTCAACGAAGAATAAAATATGAGGGTGCAAATTTAATTTTTTATTTGTCGATTTGTCGTGGAACGCCCCATATAGCAGATTTTGGTACGGCCCCCGACAAAAGCAGATCTGCACCCTAATTGAAGCAAATGCGCATCAAATGCCTGGCAGATTCATGATTAGAATAGTGCTGAGAATGTCCTCTGATTTGCTTCAATTAGGGTGCAGATCTGCTTTTGTATGGGGCCGTACCCAAATCTGCTATATTTGGGTACGATGATGTCACATGCGTACCCATTTTTAGCAGATTTCTGCTAAAAATAGCAGACTGCTAAAAATAGCAGATTTTACCATAGTTTCCCCGACTGAATTAGGTACCAGGTAGCGGCATGAGAGAATGTCGATTTTCTGACATTTTTTATTTGAGTTGTTTCAGTTTGTGTAATTGAATGATGGTTTCCTAATTGACAATCATGAGGAATGCTGTATGATCTGGGATGTGATTCTTCCGTTATTAGTTTCTTTCAGTTAAGCTTAACAGGAAATAAGATAAAAATGCTTTTGAGACCTGCTAATTATGTGCTGACGTTGTTACCTTTGCTTTGAGAAGTTCTATAAAACTTAATGTTTCACCATATTCCTACTTTTTCAGCTGCATCATGGCTACTCAGTAGGGTTGTTCAAAAAAACCGAATTTTGGAAAAGTATATGGGCTCATGGCTCATGTGGTGCGGTATTCTTTTCTGAGTCCAATGATACCCTTTTTTCCGAAAAGTATTACTGCTAGGCGCTGCTCAAACGGCTTAAAGAGGACCATGTTACGCCCGCCGACCGGCCGGTGTCAATAAGGGCGAGAATTCGACGCCGCACGGCGGCGGCAGCGCCTTATCGGCACCGCGCGCCACGACATCTGCCGGGCGGCCGGCTGGGCGGTGGGAAGTTATAAGTGCGTGGTCTTATTGCACACGATCGGGGTGAGCTATCCCATTTTTTCGGGGCGGAAAGTTTCAGTGCGGCATCGGTGCGTCTGCCACGGTGGTCTGTGTCGATGGTATAGAAAATAACTCAAGCAGAGCTCAGAAAAGAATGAATGATTCCGGGTAGTTGCCTCGAAATAATCCGTTTCAAGAATACAGCTGCCTTCTTAACGTACTGTATCACTTGTTAATTCTTCAAAAAGCAAGCTCTGAGCAATAACAGACTTCTTTGCATTGCTGTTGACAATTTAAGTTGCTTTTGGACGGTGGCTCGCAGCCCCAATATGCTGCCGCGTAACTCTATTCCAACGACGAAACGGCAACTTAGCGAGAATCGAAAATTTAACGAAGTAGGTACAACAGGAGCTGGCTGGCAAGGCTCCTGCATTGGTCTATCCGTCATGAGTGACACACCGGGGTAATGTGTCACGTCAGGGCAGAGCTGTGTTCTATGCCGGGTCTGGATTCGGGTCTTGATCGGCATCGGTGGGCACGGCCGCCCTGGCCGGACTGCCGGCGTCGCTTATGCTCGAAGGATTGGATAAACGGCGCTTGATTTATATGAGTAGGTACTCCGGCTAATGTCTCTACTCATGTCTCACTTCGTCACACTGTCAGGGTGGCCACTCCGTCATTCCCAGACATGTTATGTTTTCTTTCGACCCGCTAATCTAAGTTACACCTGGCGTCGATTCTGTTGCCCCAGCATCTGACATCAACGTATCTGAATAATGACATTGGTGACGCATATGCTCGTCAAAGCCACCCCCAAACTTGGGCCGATGACTGTCGGGTCTCCTCCATATTCTGTCCTTGTGCATACTGCATTGCCACTTGCCAGCCCCTGCTGTACGTATATCGTGAACTTTCGATTCTCGCGAAGTTGCCGTTTCGCCGTTGGAATAAAGTTGCGCGGCAGCATATTGGGGGTGCGAGCCACCGTCAAAAACTAACGTAAATTGTCAACAGCAATGCAAAGAGGTGTGTTATTGCTCAGAGTTTGCTTTTTGAAGAATTAACAAGTGATACGGTACCAGTGTCCTGATTTTCGTGAATTTGGGTGGAAACCCACACCCGAACAGATTCTCTTTGTGACGTCCCGGAAAGCCAAACGACGTCCCTGACAGATAAAAGTCGGCAGGGTTATCGAACACCAAAAGCAAACTAATAAAAAGAAATATCACCTATGTAGCCTAAAAACATGGCTATGCAAAATGAAAATAAATACATCCTAAGGCCTCACAAACCCACTCTTATACTCAACTCCCCTTTCCTACACCACTGGCCAACTGCCGCAACAGTAAACAAAGCGGTTTTATTTTCGTTTTCTGTGCGTCAGATATGAATAGTTTTTTTTCCTTTACCATGTGACGGTAATAGCTGCCATATGAAGGAGAAAAGATGTCGGAATAGAGGGATCTGAGGACGTCGTTTTCCACTTTTCAGTTTTAGTAACTGTACAGCGTATAGATAAAAATTAATAGTGCGAATATATTACTTCGACATTTATCTATAAGCACACAACATATCTTTTGTATCAAATTACTGTAACATATTTAATTATTTTTCCCCCTCAGAAAATAATTAGTCACAGTAACGGGGTAATTATTTTCTGGTAATTATTTTCCTCCCCCCTCAGTCACAGTAACGGGGTAGCGCTGCCCCTTGAGCATGCCCTTCAAAAGTAGTTAATTTTGCATATATGTTGATAGTGGTTGGGGAAAAAGTTTGTGTTTATTTGTTTGAATTAACATAAAGTTACCGAATTTCAACAGTTTTAGTTAAAGTATGTCGTCATTGGCTTAAAAATACACGCAATGTTGGGGACGTCGATTGGCCTTGTCATTCCCATTTAATCGACGTCGGTACAAAACTGAAAAGTGCACAATGATTTCATATTTTTTCCAGCCAAGAAAAATTCAGCGTCTACCTTGGAGTATTCTTAATTGAATTTCATAACAGGAAGCTATGAAAACTAATTTTTCTAACTGTTTACCAACTCTTTGTTTTGACTTCTGTTTTTTACGTCACTCCTCTTGCTCGATATAATATCCCTCTTATGACGTCAATATTTAGTGATAGCCGCTGACTCTTGGGCTGATTTTTGTTGAAGCATATTTGTTGTTGACTGTTGTGTACGATCATGGACAAGAACTAAGCATCTTCAAAGTGTTGTTTTGATGTTTGTGGTGGATGATTGAATTTTGTATTGTACTAGGGGTAAATTGGCATTACTTTGTGTCTATATATGATCATTTGAGGTGCCTTGAGGTGCTATTAGTCAAAATTGCTAGTGAAAATCGCTAATTTTAAGAGATTTAAGGGATCTTCAGTGGCTTAGGCTCCGCACAGATATCGACGTCCTTTTCAAATAGTGACGTCCTTGCGGCTTCCATCACACTCTCCGAAAAATCAATTTCAGGACACTGTACGGTACGTTAAGAAGGCAGCTGTATTCTTGAAACGGATTATTTCGAGGCAACTACCCGGAATCATTCATTCTTTTCTGAGCTCTGCTTGAGTTATTTTCTATACCATCGACACAGACCACCGTGGCAGACGCACCGATGCTGCACTGAAACTTTCCGCCTCGAAAACATGGGATAGCTCACCCCGACCGTGTGCAATAAAACCACGCACTTATAACTTCCCACCGCCCAGCCGGCCGCCCGGCAGATGTCGTGGCGCGCGGTGCCGATAAGGCGCGCGGTGCCGATAAGGCGCGCGGTGCCGATAAGGCGCTGCCGCCGCCGTGCGGCGTCGAACTCTCGCCCTTATTGACACCGGCCGGTCGGCGGGCGTAACATGGTCCTCTTTAAGCCGTTTGAGGAGCCCCTAACAGTTAATACTTTTCAGTAAAAAGGGCATCATTGGTCTCAGAAAAGAATACCGCACCACATGAGCCATGAGCCCATATACTTTTCCAAAATTCGGTTTTTTTTGAACAACCCTACTACTCAGCCACTCCCCCATCCTGACTCCTGGAGTCCTGACTAATGAGTATCACCATTTCAACCTAAATTAACCTCGAGTGAATCATACCAAGTTAATTTTCTGTTGTGAATCATGAGATAAAGTCAAACTTTTTCCATAGGTTTCTTATTTTCAGTTTGTTATATGCTGTTGGTCCAGTACCTGTTTTTTCATACTGTTTCCATTCACCTGCATTTCAGAGCCATGGCCACCCAGATTTCCGAGGGCCTACAGAAGGTGGTTCTGCAGCAGGGCACCGGTCAGAGGCCCAACCGAGGTGACACCATCACTGTCCAGTGCACCGGCATGCTGCACGGAGACCCGCCCAAAAAGTTCTGGAGGTGAGCATGTGGCTGAACTAGTGACACTAGTCGCTAAGTGGTGCTGTAGTGGGGTGGTAGGCCAGGCATCAGCTTACATTAACTGAAGTACCTACCACTACACAGTGAGCTTGAAATGTTAACCTATGTAATATGTATGGACAACACCATTCATTTTTCTAGTGGGGACGGTAGGTCTACTATCTAATATCCAAAACTGTTAAAACTTTGGCAGCTGGGCCAAGTTTCTTTCCCTTTAGCCTGTGTATTTTATGGTGCATTGAATGATGTAGTGCATTGAATGATGTGGTGCTAGCCTGATGCTCTCTCTCTCTCTCTCTCTCTCTCTCTCTCTCTCTCTCTCTCTCTCTCTCTCTCTCTCTCTCTCTCTCTCTCTCTCTCTCTCTCTCTCTCTCTCTCTCTCTCTCTCTCTCTCTCTCTCTCTCCCCTCCCCCTCCCTCCCTCCCTCCCTCCCCCAATACCGCCGTCTCTGACCTGTCTCTCTCTCTCTCTCCCCGGCAGCACCACGGACCCGGGCCAGAAGCCGTTCTCGTTCCAGGTGGGGCTGCAGAAGGTGATCGCCGGCTGGGACGAGGGCTGCATGACCATGTCGTTGGGGGAGAAGGCGCGACTCATCATCGCGCCTCACAAAGGGTACGGAGCCGGCGGCTTTCCCGCCTGGGGCATCCCGCCCAACGCCACGCTCAACTTCGAGATCGAGATCCTCAAAATCGGCAACTAGAAAAGGCTGGGTGACCAACGCTGGCCAGCGCAACGTAAACGTCTGTCAAACCAAACATTCACCGCTTTTTCATTGAATATCCGGCATTTTCTCTGCTTTATGTGCGTGATCGGGATTGTAGGTACACACTGAAGATCTCTGGGAGTTCTGACATGTGAAGTGGATCTTACAATCGCTTCATCCTAGAATGCTACCCGCTCTCGATGGGTGGTTGGGTGTCACCGAGTATTTCTACCTTGCACACTAGATATGTTCTTTGTTGCTACTCCAATTTATTCAATTTGTACCTTTTTAAAAAGCGCTTAACGTTGATCGCCGATGAAGTCGCATTCCTCTACCATGTTTTGTATTTTTTTTTTCTCGAAATACTTCATATTTTGTGTTCGATGGCGTATTAAAAGTGCATGTAAGTGATTTTGAAACGCTTCAAAGTCGTTTGGTGGTTTCCATGAAACTGTCCTTGCTCCGACAAAATAAAACGGAACAGTGTCGTTTATCGTCATTTTCTCGCACGGCAAGGGCCGAGTCCCTGGTATCCAGTTTCCAAACAACTAAATTGTCACAATTCCTGTATCACTAGCTCCTGGAAGCAAGAGTCGACTGTCTGCCCAAAACTGATACTGCAGTACATCTACATATATTGGGGATAACATCACAGGCCACAGCAGCATAAACATTGGTCTCCACACAGTTCCTCATTCACCACGGTAAAGGCGCACGACAGCGCTAAACGTTCGTATAAAACACTAATCATACAGGACTGCAACAGCTCGCCTTCGTCTTCCCGACGTTGGCTGAGCAAAGTTAAAGGGTAAACAGGATAAACAAAAGGATACCACATAAAGTGACTTGGCGTCGGTTCAGTCAGACATACGAAACTCGCGTAAAGGCTGGTGTTCTCCAGGGTATAGTACTTGGTCCCTAACTGTTTTCATTACTCACGCAAGACTGACTGGCTCGGCCCGATCCTAGCGGCAAACCACCGCTTACCTAGCAGTGGAGTTTTGCTATTTATTGACCAAAACTCATTAACTTGACCTGTGGTTAGGTGCTCGCAGCACGTTCTGCATTTAATTCACTGACTCCAGCACGTCTCGCCTGTCATTGGTTAATCACAACACATCTCGGATGTGATTGGTTGAGCCCTGCACGTGCCGCCTCTGATTGGCTACCGGGACACCTGTCGCTCGCGCGGCTCAGGGGCGCGCTCTGCCATTGGTCCGGAGCGCTGCTGCGCGGCGCTATACTGGCGAATCAGGCGCGCGATCTCTGCCGCGTTCTCGGTCTGCATCCGGATGACCTTAGTCTGTTTGGCCGTGCCGACCTTGACGTCGATATAGAGGTCACCGGCATCGGAGCGGACGCGGCGCGTGGAGAGCACCTCGCTGAACGGGTATTGGCTCTGAGTCTCCTGTAGACAAACAGACCCGCGTGAGCGTCCTGAATCGTCCGATCATGTTACCTACTGACGACACTCCTATCGTGTGCCGAATTTTACTCTTGAACCACCTATCTATATTCAGACACAAAGCTGCCATGTGATCTTATAAAAATTCGTGGTGAGCATGAGTGCACTTTTCGTAAGCACATTGGTCACCGCAACAACTGGTGCCTAGCATTATCCACCAATCACGTCTGTGACAGCGGGCGTGACTAACACTTACATTTTGTAACGATATATGTCGTGCAGCTCACATATGTACTATATTGTGACTCACGTGTATAACAGTTGTGTGTGACAGTTGTAAACAATGTGTCTGTGTGTGACTGTTGTGACTCACTTGTGTGACAGTTGTGAACGGTGTGTCCGTGTGTGATTGTGACGCTGTGACTGACTCGCGTGTGTCACGGTATCTAGTAGGTGCAGTCCGCCGCTGTTGGTGACTCTGACTCTGACTCTGACTCACGTGTGTGACGGTATCTAGTAGGTGCAGTCCGCCGCTGTTAGTGACTCTGACTCACGTGTGTGACGGTATCTAGTAGGTGCAGTCCGCCACTGTTGGTGACTCCGACTCACGTGTGTGACGGTATCTAGTAGGTGCAGTCCGCCACTGTTGGTGACTCCGACTCACGTGTGTGACGGTATCTAGTAGGTGCAGTCCGCCACTGTTGGTGACTCCGACTCACGTGTGTGACGGTATCTAGTAGGTGCAGTCCGCCACTGTTGGTGACTCCGACTCACGTGTGTGACGGTATCTAGTAGGTGCAGTCCGCCACTGTTGGTGACTCCGACTCACGTGTGTGACGGTATCTAGTAGGTGCAGTCCGCCACTGTTGGTGACTCCGACTCACGTGTGTGACGGTATCTAGTAGGTGCAGCTCGCCACTGTTGGTGACTCCGACTCACGTGTGTGACGGTATCTAGTAGGTGCAGTCCGCCACTGTTGGTGACTCCGACTCACGTGTGTGACGGTATCGAGTAGGTGCAGTCCGCCACTGTTGGTGACTCTGACTCTGACTCCGACTCACGTGTGTGACGGTATCGAGTAGGTGCAGTCCGCCGCTGTTGGTGACTCTGACTCTGACTCTGACTCACGTGTGTGACTGCATCTAGTAGGAGCAGCCCGCCACTGTTGACGGCCAGCAGTCGGTCCGTGGCCGCCTCTCCGCGACTCTCCGGAGCGGCTCCTACCACGAAAAACGCCGAGCCGAACAGCGGCCAGCCGCGCAGAGTCTCTGTGGACAGGACGTGTGTTCGTGTATTATCAGAGATTGACAGTGGTGGAAAAGGCACGGCATCATCAGTCGTCATAAATGGGAGATCACGATGACTGGAATATGCCGGGCGGAGGATATTCTGGCTCTGTGGAGGGGCACATTCAATACGAGTATACAACGACCTCCTGAGAAAACCAGAACAATGGATGTAGTATAGCGAGATGACCTCAGAAAAACTGTCATGATAGATCCAACCATTAATGCAGCTATTACTCATCCAACCCCCTATGAAATACGTTTCTCAGATCACTTCGCCTCTGTCGTCACTCCGCTCCAGTCCATGATACCTCATCCCAGGCCCTTTAACCCATCTCCCTCCATCACTAACCGAGTACTGCCCGTCGCGCCTCTGCGGGCGTCTTGTCCTGCACCTCGGACCAGCTGTCCTGTACCATGTTCACCCACTGGGGCGGCTTGATGTCGCGCACCAGCAGCGCAGCCTTGGGCAGCAGATGTTTCGTCTCCTTGATGGTCGGCATCGAGCGGAGCCCGGCCGACCGGTGCAGCAGCGCCGCCACGCGGGCAATGTCGAACTAAGGGTACACGGAGGCGCCGTCAGGTGGCGGGGTGGAGACCGAGAATAGCGATCATTACACACAGCATGCTACTGAATTACTATTGACCCCTCACAGGCTGCAGTTGCAACATCACGGCTCTCCGAGATGAAACTAACTTTCATTCCTGAGACATAATATCAAAGTGCAGAGCTGAGCATCGGCGTCAACAGCATACGTTCATCGTTTAATGACGCTCCCTGGTTCATTCTCTCTACTCTATCTACCACCCTAATAACCACTACCACGCTCTTGGACATCAGACTGTTGCTGTCCTCATGACTTTCTTAACAGGGTGTCTGGCTTAGTTAACCCGCGACCTTTACCACGACGCTCTGGGGCAGTGTCTCTGGGCTAAACTCTCCGCGACCCTTACCACGACGCTCTGGGGCTGTGTCTGTAGTTAAGTTTCCCCACGACCCTTACCACGACGCTCCGGGGCAGTGTCTCTGGTTCAGTTTCCCCACGACCCTTACCACGACGCTCTGGGGCAGTGTCTGTATAGTTCAGTTTCTCCGCGACCCTTACCACGACGCTCTGGGGCAGTGTCTCTGGTTAAGTTTCCCCACGACCCTTACCGCGACGCTCTGGGGCAGTGGGGGCAGTGTCTGTATAGTTCAGTTTCTCCACGACCCTTACCACGACGCTCTGGGGCAGTGTCTGTTTGTCTGTTTACTGTTCAGTTTCCCCACGACCCTTACCACCACGCTCTGGGGCAGTGTCTCGGCGGGTAGCACCAGCAGCAGTCCCTCCAGGTAGTCGGGCGTGACCTGACTGAACAGCACGTCCAGGTACGGAGCAGAGTCCAGTCGCAGCGGGAGGGACCACACGGTCCGACACAGCACCAGGTGGAACATCTGCCGAGAGACAGAGAGCACAGACCGGGTGAGACGGCGACCGCCGAGCCGAGGGGACGGAGCAGGGCTGGGTGAGGAGGGCTGAGATTGGGTGACTGCAGACACGAGAGACGATAGAAAACATGACTTGCGGTCAAACGAAGCAATTGCTGAATTGGAAACCACGTGAAACACATGTTACTGAGGGAATGATGCTCCTCGTAAAACAGAGTTGAACGCACCGTTTCCCGTTTCCAGAATTTACTATTGGAACTGCTCGTCCTGTTTGCTTTTTACTCCAAGATCTGCCTCTATCTCATCGGACTGTCATCGTTCCCCATCTATTTCAAGTTTATTCCTTCGTTCATCTTCATTTCCCTTCCCGCCCTATCTACCGTGTTGTACCCCTCAGCCCCCTCCAACCCTCCGTACCTGTTCGTTCCTCTCCAGCTCTGTGGTCACATCCAGAACGTACTCGTGCCGGGCGAGGGGCAGAGTGAAGGCGTCCCCCTCGACCACGCAGTAGAGGCTGAACTCCTCCAACTCGTCCTCCGTGGTAACTCCCAACTCGCGGCAGAGTTCAACCAGCACGTTCTGGGGAGAGGCGGTGACATGATGAACGAAATACTGCGTGAGTAGTGGCACGATACGTGTCTCAGGACGGCTTGGAGAGGTTAATATACGATACAGAGCATTCTGCTGCTGTTCGATATTGAACATTGAACGTTCGATTTTGACTGAGCAAATCATGTGCAACTAATATAGGTACCACGACACAGGATACAAGAGGCTGACATCTTGTGGGACGCTGTGGATATCCCTGGACACAACGGGACGGCATAGGATCCTCTGATTCTGGACATCATCCCTCGGCTTCTCCCTTTCCTGTACCTATACATGTACCGCGGTGGTACCCCTGGTGCTGACTGTACATATACCGGTCGGGGTACCGTACTAACCTGTACCACGGCGGTACCCCTGTGGCTGGTGCTGACTGTATACCGCTCGGGGACTCACCTGTACCACAGTGGTACACCTCGTGTTGACTATGCGCTGTGTACCGCCGGGCAGCAGGTACCGCTGTCGGCGCGCGGTACACCCGGCCGTCACCGCGGCAATTTCTTCCTCTGAGGGAACGTTCCTCCGACCTCCGAGCCGCAGCGTTTGGCGGAGGTTCTGCAGACTCACGGCGGCAGTACCTGCGGCGAAAAGGGCCTCCGGTCAGGTCAGATCGTAAAACAACATGCGCGACTGCAGAGACAGTGCAGCAATGAAATCAGGTCACAGAAGGCGGATCGGGCTTCTGAGTCATGAAGACATCGACAAAAATATCACCGATATCCAAGACGAAACAGCGGCCACCCGGATAAATGTCTTAGCTTCTAGACCTTAGCAAGTAATACCTACTTCTGCCTTCATCCCAACACGAACCGGGTTCTCTTACGTCAGTGTCACAAACTTATTCCTTATATCGCTTCTCTGGTATGTCCTCCGTCTCCGTACCTCGGTGCGCCCGGCGCGGATCCTGCGCGGTTGTCTCCAGGTACTTCTGCAGGTAGGGCCGCAGGCTCTCCGAGCAGGGGAAGAAGGCAGCCACCAGGCTGAGAAGGCGCCAGCCGCGCGCGCACGAGTCGGCCTGCGAGGACCGGTTACTGGTGGTCTGACGCATCAGCTGACAGTACACCTCGTCACGGAGGGCGGGGGTACCGGTGACAGGCCTGGGGGACACGGGGAGTGGTGGTTAGACCTCGTCACGGAGGGCAGGGTACCGGTGACAGGCCTGGGGACACGGGGGGGGGGGAGCATTGGTTACACCTCAGCACGGGGTACCGGTGAAAGGCCTGGAGGACACGGGGAGTAGTGGTTAGACCTCGTCACGGGGTACCGGTGAAAGGCCTGGGGGCAAGGGAGTAGTGGTTAGACCTCGTCACGGGGTACCGGTGAAAGGCCTGGGGGCACGGGAGTAGTGGTTAGACCTCGTCACGGGGTACCGGTGAAAGGCCTGGGGGCACGGGAGTAGTGGTTAGACCTCGTCACGGAGGGCGGGTAACCGGGGAGCTGGGGGACACGGGAGTAGTGGTTAGACGTCGTCACAGCCCTGGAGGAGATGAGGGGACATTGGTCACCGGTCAGCGATACTGGAACCTGGAATACGTCACTAACCGTTACATCGACGGTCACTTCTGGTGGGGAAGCGGCTATTTTCAATATTATAGGCGTGAGAACCTCGACATAAAACGTTTCACGAAAATACCAGCACAAAAACTGGCCGGGCGCACCGCGGTTCGAACCGGCGCCGCGAGGATGAGTCTCGCCCTTACGCTCAAAATCACAAATATTACGCTGTTTGGTGAAAATGCAGCCAAAATATTTGCATCCCCACACGCATGGTAGCTTGGCGGACACTTCGAACGATTCAAAAAGCCCGCCTGCCGCGCCACAGTGTATAGTTTCCTTATCGGAGTGCTTGCGCAAGTATCAGTACATATGAAACCGGGCGGGCAGGCGGACCGGCAGGGTACGCTCCGGCGGCCGACCGGCCCGGCGGCGGACCGGTGACGTCATCAGATAAACATGTGACGTCACATGTTTTCCCAAGGAAACATGATATGGCCTGCAGGACACGTGACAGGCCTGGTGAACACGGGGAGCAGTGGTTGCAGTTTGCACCTCGTCATGGAGGGCGGGGTACCGGTGACAGGCCTGGGGGGCACGGGAGTACCTATGTAGTGGTTAGACCTCGTGCTCGTCACGGAGGGCGGGGTACCGGTGACAACCCTGGGAACACGGGGAGCAGTGGTTACACCTCGTCACGGAGGGCGGGGTACCGGTGACAGGCCTGGGGGCAAGGGGAGCAGTGGTTACACCTCGTCACGCGGTATTTACCGGTGACAGGCCTGGGGGACACGGGGGGAGCAGTGGTTACCTACGCCTCTTCACAGCCCTGAGATATGGAGGACAGAAGTCACTGGTCAGCGATACCTTCTGGTCCCTGGAATGCGTCACTAACCGTTATAGGTATGAGAAGTGAGAATCTCGATATGAAACGTTTCACGAAAATTCCAGTACAAAAACTGGCCGGGCGCACCGCGGTTCGAACCGGCGGCGCGTGGAAGAGTCTCGCCCTTACGCTCAAAATCACAAATATTACGCTGTTTGGTGTAATTGCAGCCAAAATCTATACATTCCCACACGCATGGTAGCTTGGCGGACACTGTGAACCATTCAAAAAGCCCGCCTGCCGCGCCACAGTGTATAGTTTCCTTATCGGAGTGCTTGCGCAAGTATCAGTACATATGAAACCGGGCGGGCAGGCGGACCGACAGGACAGGTTCCAGCGGCCGACCGGCCCGGCGGCGGGCCGGTGACGTCATCAGATAAACATGTGACGTCACATGTTTTCCCAAGGAAACGTGATAGGGTCGGGCTGTGCTGGTAGACGTGTAGGAAGCCGCCGAAACATCTCACGGTTCGAAACATCTCCTACTCCACATCATCAATACCTGTCTTACCTCATGTGATTTTCCCGAGACCTGGAAACACTCTCTGGTGTACCTATCCTATTTTCAAATCCGGCGATCCCTCTATTATTTCCAACTACCGCCCCATTTCCTTAGTCCCCACCATGGCCAAGATTGTGGAGCGTGTGGTGCAGCGTCAGCTGTTTACTTACATGTCTCACAATCATCTCCTATCCTCATCCCAACATGGCTTCCGTCCTCAACATTCCACAGAAACCGCTCTGCTGTCCGTCACAAACCGCATCTTTTCAAACATGGACCGAGGTCACGTCTCCCTTTTGTGCCTTTTGGACCTCAGTAAATGTTTTGACATGATTCCTCATTCCCAACTCCTAACCAAGCTCCAGCTCTACAACATCGATCCTTCTTGGTTCTCCGCATACCTTTCCGGTCATACTCAGTCAGTCTCCATTTGTACTTCCTCCGGCAGCAGAGTGGCTTCTAAACCTCTTCCTAACACCATGGGAGTTTTCCAGGGCTCTGTCCTTGGTCCTCTGTTGTTCACAATATTCGCCAACGACCTCAGCCTGCACGCGCCGGACGCCCATGTGATCCAGTACGCTGACGATACCCAAATCCTTATGTCCGACTTGAAACAAAACATCCCACTCCTCATCCAGCGCATGGAAAACACCCTGGCCTCCCTTTCATCGTGGTTCCATGCACACGGCCTTAACCCTCGCCCGCACATGCCATTTTCCCATCCTAGAACGCACATGGGGGGGGGGGTGGTTGCCACCCCCCCGCGCCATTTCCGTTCCTGTTGGAGATAGAGCTTAGCAGTAAAGACCAAAAAGATTCTTTGGGAAGAGACAAATCCAATGATACCCAGTTTTACCTTCTCAGGTCAGTCATTGACCTTCCAGGTCAGGTCAAACTAAAAAATGTTGCTGTTTTGGGTCACCGTTGGATATCAAGTGCGCTGCTTATCAAATACCGATGACGATGCTGTTTTCTGGTGCCAAGCCAGCTAGAACCTCTTTGTCGCACTATCCGACCAGAATTTTGCTGCTGAGGTCATTTCAGGTCAAGTTAGGTCAAGGTCAATTATATGTGTTTGTATGTCTGTGTGTGTCTGTGTGTATACTGATGTGTGCACCGATTGTTTTTGGGTCCATATCACATGAAATCATGTTCTGAGAAGCTTTTACCAAAAATGCAGTCAAAAAACTTCACAAAAAGTAAATTCAGCTTCCCTAAAACGCAATTATCTTAGATGACCTAGGTTGACCTTGACCCTGACCTTGACCCCTGTACATCGTCGAACAACATGTTCCATGATAGGTGGGAGGTAAGACTGGCAAAAAAGGCCGAAATCAGGGTGTCAAAAGCTCACAAGGCCCATGGCAAACGCAAGATGTTGAGAATTGGCCATTTGGGTCATGACATGACCTGAAAAACAAGGTCATATCTCCGAAACCAAAAATCACAGAAACTTGAAATTTTCAGTGGACATCAAGAAAAGATAGACGAGCAGCTATACGAAAAATCAGCCTTCTAGCTCTAAAAATGTTGAGTGCAGAGCAGAAAGACTGCCTGGGGGGGTGGCAACCACCCCCCCCCCCCCCATGTGCGGGCGAGGGTTAAGCTCAACACCTCCAAAACCGAACTCCTTCTCCTTGGAACCAAGCAAAACACCCGCAACCTCGCCCCTGTCAGCGTACGGATCGGTGGGGAGACCGTTCGGGAGAGTCACACAGTGAGGAACCTGGGTGGGATTTTTGACCGGCACCTCACCTGGGATGCACATGTGAGTGACATCATTCGCAGGTGCACTGGCCTCCTTATCGGTCTCCGTCACCTGAGGCATTTCCTCCCGCAGCCGGCACTTCTAGCTGTTGTTCAGGGGCTGATCATCTCGCGCCTCAGGTACTGCGTGGCTGTGTACGGCAACGGGTCGGCCGCGAACGATACGAGACTTTTAAAAGTTCTTAACTTCGCGACTCGTGTCGTCACCGGTTTGAGAAAGTATGACCACATTTCTCGCGCCCGTAATGACCTGCGGCTGCTCTCGCCGCGACAGATGTTTGAGCTGAGGACTTTGACAACAGCCTACAATGTGCGTGCCAGTGGTGAGCCTGCCGAGCTCGCCTCTCTGTTCACGACCTTTTCTGAAGCACGAACCTGTGAGCGTGTGACACGATCGGATTCACGCCTACGACCCCCTGCCACGCGCACAGTGGCCGGCCAACGCTCGTTTGGTTACCGAGCAGTGTCGCTGCTGAACCGGTTGCCGGTGGGGGCCATGGAGCTAGACTCGCGGGGCTTCAAGCGCGCTGCTAAGGCACTTGTTCTGTCATAGCTTTTATGTGTACATGTGAGCGTGCAGGTATGACTGTGATACTATCTGTGATTTTTTGACAAGTTTCCTACCCATGTTTTAACTTTGTAACAACTGACACAGAATAGCCACGTCTGCACTGTGGAGTGTCTGCGGAAGTCGTAAATAAATAAATAAATAAAAACGGTATCCCTCGGTGTTGTGTCTTGGGACTGGGGACCTACGAGATGCTCCCTGCCCGTCGCTCTCCCCCCCCCCCCTCTCTCTCTCTCTCTCTCTCTCTCTCTCTCTCTCTCTCCCTCCCTCTCCCTCTCCCTCTCCCTCTCCCTCTCCCTCCATTTTCTCACCATGAGAACCGTGTAGACGCAGTCCACATCTGTGACCTCTCGGGGCAGAGTCTGGTCGCCCATGTACCGCTGGATGGCCGAGAAACTCTCCACGGCCAGTCGCGTCAGCTCCGGAGGACTCAGCTTCAGCAGCGAGACGCGGAGCGGACGGTCGGTCCACTTGACTAGCTCCACCTGACGGGAGGGTCACATGAGGTCACATGAGGTCACATGAGGTCACGTGAGGTCATAACGGACGGACGGTCCACTTGACCAGCTCCAGCTGACGGAGGAGGTCACGTGAGGTCACATGAGGTCACGTGAGGTCACAGGGACAGTCGGTCCACTTACCAGCTATACCTGACGGAGGAGGTCACGACTCAACGAGGTCACATGATGTCTGGACATGGGAGCCCGCAAGGAGCTGTTGATTTCAAAGGAGACTTAGGGACTGGACTGCAGTAGAGGCGATACTTTAACAAGAGATTATGAGCGCTGAGGTTTCAGGACATGGCCATTGAGAGAAGATTCCTTGAAGACAAACGGGTCACCTAGCAAAACTTTTGAAGACAAGGGGTGATTAATGACAAGCGCTCAATGAGCTCTGATCGACTATTTACTCTCACATCAACCGATCAATTTTAATTTGACCAACAGGTAGCACAGTGCAGCAGTACGGTCTAATTAATTACCTGTTCCCGCCATGTCCAGTCCTCCTTGCCTTTCTTCTTGTTCTTCTTGTTTTTGGTTTCCAGCATCTTTGAGTGCGCTCCGTCCTCGTCCTTGACAAGATTGTACCTGACATCAGGAGACATTGCAACATGTCACGCTGGAAAACGTCCTATTTTGAAACTGCAGATCATACATGAGGTCGTCGATTGGTATGTCATGTGTTCAATTATAGATGTTTTGTTGCATAAATTCATATATTATTTTTTAAACAACAAAACTATCCGAGAAGCAGGTGTAGTACGGTTCTCCCGTAAGTTAATCAGCTTTGTTGAGCTCTTATTACTGTGGTGCGGAGGCTCGGCGACACTATCAACGATAATAGTGTTATCGCGACGCTGCATTTCTAAAACGGCTCCCAACAGCTTGCCGATCTAGTCTGGATCTTTGAGAGCTGAACTTACCTCTCTTCGGCACCTCTGAAGTTCGTCATCGCGAACTGCAGCAGTGAGTGTTTGCCATCGTCGACCGCTGACCCAGAGCCCTGGCTGTGATTGGCCGAGTCCTGGCTGTGATTGGACGAGTCGCCGTCTGACTCCGCCCCCTGGCGCTCCTCGTCCAATGGCTCGGCGATCCACGCGTCAGGCTCCTCCTCTGCGTTGCCATGCTCAAGGTCACTGACGGGCTGCAAGAAGAGATGCAAAGTTGTCACCAGAAGCTACATAATAGCTGGGAACTATGGGGGATTAACTCACGGGACTGCAAGCACACTCGTCATCATGACACAGTTTTTTTCCGGATATAACGAGCGTAAAACATCCGAGCGCTCCATGACGAAGCCCGAGTATCATCATCGATTGTGTCTGCGGGATCTCCATGGTCATTAATTAGCGAAAGTTCTAAGAATAACTTTCTTTTCAGATCGTTTTAAGCAAAAGACTGATCTTGATAACTTCCATTTCAGGGCAGGTTCCGTCGGTCATAAACCCTGGCTGCTGCGGTGCAAAGGAGCCGTAGTGCCTACGGATTTAATACATACATACATGCATACATAAATGTCTGACCATCCGTTTAAGCCACTAGGTCATCCGTCACTCCAGAGGCTCCGCAGACTGACCGGCAGCTGACCTGACCGGAGTGCATGCATCCGGATTTAACCGGTACATTACCGGGTGAAAGTGCCGACTGCCGCCAGTGATAAGCAATAAGCATAGCCACCGCGGTACGGAACGCTGCTGACTGCTGTCTGTATGTCTGTCTGTGTGTGGAGCCAGGAGCTTAGTGGGTCACACTCACATCTAAACCAGAGTCAGTCTCGTAAATTTCCTACTAGCTGTTTAGGCCGTCATCAATTCAGCACAGCGCTGCGCTCGCTCATCCAGCACTTTGTTCCCACCCGTTACCTATTCAGAACCAACTGCCGACACTGCGTCAAACGCCGTCACTATTCGCACGTCACGGCCCTGTAACGTCCCGCCACGGTACCATAACGGCCAGTCAGCTGCTGCAGAGCCGTGACGCGGAGTTTGTGTGACGCCGTGCGGTAGGTGTCACACGGTACGGTATCGTCCCTCCCGTACTGAGCCGGGTGGACCGGGTGTAGTGTGGTGGGCGGTCCGCTGTTGAACCGTTAGTACGGCCATATGGTGCCTCAGTCGCACTGGACGGCGCGTGCCGGAGTCCGGACCGCGCGCTGGGTCAGGTCAGGTCAGGTCGGGTCAGGTCAGGTCAGGTCAGGTCAGGTCGGGTCAGGTCGGTCGGTGGAACATCCGGGGCCAACAGGTCGGGCTGAGCGGCAGTTAAGCAGCTTGTCGAGTTAATCATATATGTAGGTGCCGGACCTCAGGTCGGCTCAGACTTAACCTTAACGGATTCAAATCGTACCTGTATGCAGCAATCCAAACATATTTTCACTGTGTGCACACGTGTGCACACTTGCTTGCACACCTGGCTTATTACACCGGCTCTGGCTCTATTTGAGTAAATTTATTGCACGGCCGGCTGGTTACAGCGCCGTTTCTGCTGCACGGATCACCGAGCAAATGTAAATCCAGAACGAAACAGCCATCCGCGGCCGTCTTCAGAGTTAAGCTCCATAACTCCTAATGGATTACCCGGCTATAATTAGAGCTCTGATTGACCATTTTTAGAGTGGGAGTAAACGTTCAAGAGAAATTAGCAGCAGTTATCATGTGTGATGTGACTGCTAGGCTCAAGTTTGGACATCGGCTACTTGAATGAAGGATAAGCCACCCATGTGGCTGGAGGGATGGGGAACATCTGGTTTGCGAAGCGGAGCCCACGTGGCTGAGGGGACGGGAACCCAAGAGACTGAATGGTAAGATAATCCTCAAAGCTGGTGGGGACGGGCACCGGACACGGGCCACGTGGTTGAAGTTACGAGCTATGGAGAACTGTTTTCACATGAGTGGCCCCCTGTCCCCCCCCCCCCCTCCTAATACCACCGTCTGTCAGGGTGGAATGTATGACGTTATCCACACCCTATCTGAGCGGAACTATCGGGCCGTCCGTCGCGGCTCCATCCAGTGGTATGTACCGTCAAGGTCGCTCCGCTGAGTCCGGACACACGGACGCGTGGCGGACACGGACACATGGCGGACACACGGACACGTGGCGGACACGGACACATGGCGGACACGGACACATGTCGGACACACGTGACACGGACTCCTGGATACATATCGGTGACGTCGGACACAGACCGAGTCCGACACACTGCCCTGCCAAAGTCCGTCTTTAGATACCAGAGTAACCTCCTTTGATCACGTTGGGAATCTACGAAGTGGGAATAGGTAGATCAAGAGAAAACTTACTTTAACCACTATTTATGGACACAATTTGACACGCCTCTCATCAGACTTGGTTTCAGTTTTCACTGCTGACCCAGTAAACCGAACGATCACCAGATCTGATCAAATCTAGCTCCTGCGACCCCTCCTTTCCCAACTCTCGGCGATTCTTTCCGGATCAGTGCACTTTCAGACATGGATCTGGGTCTGAACGCACACCTCCAATCGTCGCAGACCGATCTAGGCGTGTTCCCGATCCCAGTGCGGCTGACCGCCGTACCGGGCAGGCACAGTGACCGATTTTACGGGTGAGCGCGCCACGCCGCCGCCGCCGCCGCCGCCGTCAAACCGTCACCGTATAGCGGACACTTCGGACGGGGGTGGATAGTGGTTACACGGTCGGACTGAGCTGAACGCCGGCCTTCAGGTGGCGGTTACACGGTCGGAATGAGCTGAGCGCCGGCCTAGAGAGGCAGTCGGCAGACCGGAGAGTTTCGGCAAATTGGAGAGTTTCGATTTATCGGCAAACGACGGTTTACATGTGTGTAGAGCAGCCTGAGACTAAACGGAATTGCCCGCAGAGACGGGCCATGCACGGCTCGGTTGTCTGATGCTGGACAATTCACACTGGCGTCTGTAGTTCGAACTACGATAGCATGCATTCGCGACGCATACTTTCCCTATGCGGGAGATTCGTCCGAAAAGCCTGAACAGGGGCGTGGGAACTACTTTCCGACTGGGGGGGGGGGGGCACACCATAATAGAGATTAACCTAGGGTACCCCCAAATCTAGGTTTCTCACCGGTTTTAGGCCACTTATTTTTCACCCCTCGGATTTTTCAACAAAAAAAGAAAACATTTGCAAAAAAAGTGTGGTATTCCGTCTCAAAGCTGTGGGGGCACCGCCCCCACGGCCCCAGAGTTGGGGGGGGGGCAAGCTGCCCCCACTGCCCCCCCCCCCCGGCTCCCGCGCCTATGAGCCTGAAGTTGGCCGCCGTTTTTTAAGCTTAAGGCATTAGCATTTCTATTTTGAGAGATAATATCATTTGCTTGTGGGTAGGTAGCTCTGAAAAGCATTGAACGCTGGGAGTAGCCCAACGGGCAAAAAATTCCAGGTTCCGTTCCGGGTTTCGAACCCACATGCTGTGGATGAGTCAGGCATCAAATGCTTAAAACGATTGACAAGACACTTCTTGCTATAAATTCCGCCTATAGATAAACATCACAATGTGTTGCATGCCACAGCGGACACTTTTAATAAGCCAAAAGCCCGCCTGCACCGCCAGAGACAAGTATTATCCATTTCATTGTGCTTGCGCAAGTATCAGTACGTAGTGACCGGACGGGCAGGCGAGCCGACTGGAGCGGCTCCAACGGCGGACCGGCTCGGCGGCGGGCCGGTGACGTCATCCGTGACGTCATACCACCCAGTCCAAACAGCGGACGGCCGACCCTCCATCGGCGGCACGGCGGTGTGGCCGCTCCAAGAAAGGCAGTGCCCGTCGCCAGCGGTAGGGACGGCGATCGGCGCTACCCGCCCGGATAATGGGCTATTGTGTCCCCATTGACCGGGAGGGGGAGGGACGGGGTGCCGGACCGTGTGGTGAAGGGGAGTGGTGGGGAGGAGGGAGGGGAATGCAGAGGGGAGGGAGCGGGAGGCCGGAGGGATTGAAGGACGTAATGGAACGGATGCAAGGATGAAGACAGGAAGAAGGGAATGGGTGAGGACGGGAAACAGAGCAGACGCATTGCTTCGCAGGATCCTAGGGCACGTCAACAGCGAGGTCAGTATGCGTCCATCGCGGACACTGGAGTGAAGACGAGGAGAGGAAGAGAAGAATGCAGTCTGGCAACCCCTACACTCCGTCACTAGTCCGTCAACAGACGAACCAAGCCACTTCTGATCGGTCCCACAGAACGGCTAACGGTTGCCGATACCACAGAATGCCCGACTACGCAGCCCGTTTGGCGGCGGGGTGGTGCCGCCCGGAACCCGGCGTAACGGTTTCGTCAACCAGCTGTTGTCGTTTGGTGCGATCTGAACAAATCATGTTCCGCTCCACGTGCCTTGATAATGGACCATTACCGCCCAGCGAAATGCACGCAATGGCGATAAACAACTCATCCAGCGATGAAGCGAATGATGTGAGGAAATGAACAACTGAAGGCGAAGGAACGGGGGATGCATCGGGATAAGATAAGCAAAAGTGGTTCCGCACAACCTGGGGGTAAACGCATACCGAAAATGCTTAGGTTCAAGTGTAATAATGAGGTCTCCAGACTCCCCAGTCATAACAGGAAGAAGTGGCCGAAATGAAGCGCTATATGATGCCCTTAAGTGGTCATAAAAATTATCGCTGTAATCAGGGATGCGGAGCCGGAGCCGGAGTCGGAGCCGGAGCCGCCGGAGCCGGCATATTTTGCCCGGAGCCGGAGCCGGAGCCGGAGCCGTGAAACAATATAGACCGGAGCCGGAGCCGGAGCCGGAGCCGCCAAAAAAGGGGGCGACTCCGGCTCCTTTTTATTTTTTGAAGAGGAAAAAAATAATTGACCTAGTTCGGTTTGACAGTACAAGGCAGTGAAACATATGGTATGTTCTTACGTCATGGGCCATCAAGTGAATGAAAAAAGCCGAATATCCCCAGTATCCCACAGTACGCAATCAACTTCCTGTCTGCTCCTCCCCCCCCCCCCACCCACGTCTACTGCATCCCCAGAACATGAGGACCGGTCATCAGGTGACGGCCATTGTTTTCAAGCCAGTGCAGTGGACTGCGACTCCCAGCACCGTCTCTGCCGAGACGGGTGTCAGCTTACGATGGTTCAGTGAACTCCGATTCGCGGCGACTGCGTTTCCAATGCCATCGCTTCCTAGTCCTTGTTCTGCCAGTTCTCTCCGAGGTGCGTTTACGCGGGGACGCGGTCATGAGCCGGTCATGGCAAAGAGTAACGCGTATAACCAATCCAATTTTTCTTCCACCCGTATTTAATTGATTGCATAGGGGATGTACTGAGTCGGAGCCGGAGCCGCCGGAGCCGGAGCCGCCGGAGCCGGACCATTTTACTCGGAGCCGGAGCCGGAGTCGGAGCCGCCATAACATTTCACCCGGAGCCGGAGCCGGAGCCGGAGCCGATTTTTTTCTCCGGAGCCGGAGCCGGAGCCGGAGCCGTCTGAAATTTCCACGGCTCCGCATCCCTGGCTGTAATGACCCAGTGGCCTCGTAATTGTCAACGCAATGTCAGAAAGGGACTTTCACCGAGGATGCTGGTTGGTAATTTACAAGGGGAGGCCTACCGAAGAAACGGTTTCACATCAGCTGGAGGTAGACTCGTCAGCCCTTTCCACAGTTTATCTCAAGCCCCCTATTTAGCACTCACCGGTTCCACAAAACGCGAGCTGACCAGCTCCCTGACGGAGGGCACCCGCACCGGCAGCGCCTCCAGCGCCGACCTGCGCAGGCGGTAGTTCCTCTCGCTACCGTTGGTGTCGCTGCCTGCCACCGAGGACGCCGTCCCATTGGCCGTCTCCTCGGAGGTCACTGACCCGGCCGGGGCAGACTCCGCTGAGGTCACGTTGCTCGTGTCAGCAGAGGCGGGGGCAGAGACGGCAGCTTGTGTGGCGTCAGGTGCAGGGGCGGCAGCTGGAGCGGGGTGCATCACTGCGGGCCGCGCGGGAGGCGTCGGCGGCAGCTCGGGCTTCGTTTCAGGGAGGTTCCTCCGCGCTGCATTCACCTCGCTGATTGACTCGTAGAGCGCCTGGCGCTTGGCCACACTGCCTCGCTGTATCTCTGCTTCTGCCGTCCACGACTGAGCGGATTCCGGACCTCTGGCTGGACTGACCTCTTCTTTCTTTCCGGCTGACTCAATTCCAGAACCTTTGACTGAACCATTTTGGACACTGGAGGAATTTCTGTGGCCATGGATATCCCTGGGTTGACTTGCATGGTCCTCTTGAGTCTCAGTCGGCGGAGACTCACCAGACAGCTCTCGGGGACGGTCCTTGGGGAACTTCACCACCCGCGTTCCAAACCGATCTCGCCTCTTCGGGATGGCACCCGTGTGAGGTCCCGGTTCCAGTGGCCATTCTTTATTTGCTGAACTTTTGGCATCTGCCTCGGAGCTTGAAGGGGAGTCTGGGAGTTCACTGACTTCAGGGTACGAGTTAGGGCTAGATCCATGAGAAACATTAGACGGTTCAGGGGAAGAAAGTAGCTGGTTTTGTTTTGACTTGGAGCTCCTCGATGACTGAGCTGAGTGCAAGCTCTCAGAGTCTATATGCCTCTTTTCTCTTTTGCTACCATCTTCCTGGATAGCTTTTGGAGCTGGTGTTTTCGTTCTCGTTTTCTTGTTATAAGACCCTTTGGTCTTGCTCACAACCACCGGTTCCACGGTTATACCGTTTTCGACATATGTGATTCTCTTGTTGCCATCTTCCATGCTCGTTACCTCGACGAAGTGTGTGACGGTTCTGGATGTTCGACTTGTGGACCTGTCATCTTCACTTTCCTCAATATTTGTCTTAGACGACTCTCTGTGACTAACAGAACTGCTGTGGCTACTGCGGTAATCATCAGGTGACTCTCTGAGGCCGCCATCAGTACTGAGCTGGTTAGACTTGCCGGAACGCATGGATCGAGGTGAGTTCATCTCTGATGCAGCCGAATCAGGGTCCTGCTTCTGGGATTCGCTTTTGCACGCCAAACAGTTATCGTCATCATCATCTTCAAGACTTTCCGGAACTGTTTCGGGTTCTGTAAAGTCGTTACCATTAGTATGTTTGGAATGTTTTTGGTTACGCACAATATCCTCTTCTTCAATTGATTTACTGTGCAGTTCGTCGTCACCAAAGGCCCGTTTGTTTTCAAGAGATTTCCCATCTCCGTTGGGGCCATGTGAGCCATTCCTTGATGGGGCTGAGCTACGGGTGGGCTCACCTTCGTCTCGTTGCCTCCGTACAGACATGCGACTCTGGCGTCCTCTGGATCCTGCCCTGGGACTCGTCTCAGTACTGGCGCGTCTCTCAGGAGTCTCAGCGCGGCTGGACCTGCCGGCTGCGGGGGTGTTGGACCTGCTCACCCCTCCCCCTCCAGGGGTGTTGGACCTGCTCACCCCTCCCCCTCCAGGGGTGTTGGCCCGGGCCCGCAGTCGCTCCGGAGTGGCCGACCGCGTGATAAAGGCCGCCAGGGAGCGGTACTCCCTATCCGGGGTACCCGACCCCGTCCTCGGACTGCGCGTGCCGTCATCGTCACCTCTCGTTCGGCTGGCGTGCGGCCCCGTCGGAGCCACGTAGAGACCCTGGAAGGTGGTGCCCACGCGGTTGAACCTGCTCGGTGGAGGTCCCTGCGCCGCGGAGGCGGAGGATATCTTCTGCCAGATGGCGGCGCGCGAGTGTCGGACCGACGAGAGGCCATCGGCTCCCAGCAGGGCGTCTGGGGAGCGTTCGTGCGGGGATCCGCCGTGTCCCGAGAGCAGACTGTCGGGCGGACTGCGCGAGCCCTCCACGTGGCTGCGGTCGGAGCGATAGGCGCGGTCCTCGTCCCCGGAGTTGTCGTCGCTCTCCTTCAGCACCGAGAGTCGCTTGCTGAGCTTCTTCCTCAGCGTGTCGCTCACCTCTCCCCAGTTCTTGGTGTAGGAGAACTTGTGACCGCCGCCGGTGGGGACGGGGATGGACGGTGTTGCTGACTCGGAGGACGGAGGCCGAGGCGGCGGTGGATCCGCGTTCTCGGTCTGCAGGGAGCTGAGGTCCGGCATTGCAGAGATTTGTTGTGCTCACAAGCTGCAAGTCCTTCTCTCACAGGCCTCAAACACCCTCAGTCCCAAACAGTCAATCACTGCACAGCTAGTCTATCACTGTCCCAGAAACACACACCGACAGCACCGCAGCGCTACTGTCCCTGCACAGAGCACCACTCCACGTCCCACAGTGCACCCCTCTCCACTCCTCCACTTCGGCCGCCGTCCGGGGCCGGGCCACACCGGCGCCGAGCGCTGCCGCTGACCGACTGCCGCCCACTGTAAGAGCACCAACTGTCGCCCCCAATCTCCTCTAACGGTGTGCGACGCCCGGCCAGTGTGTCCGTGCTGTACAGAGAGCGGCGCCGGCCACCGGCGGCGGACCGACCCGATTCGGTTCAGTGCCTCCCAGCTGAGGGAGGGAGGTGTGCGAGCAGTTCGAAAATGAGACGGTACCGATTTCATCGGGCGTCAAAAATGAGATGGGACCGCTCTCTATCAGAAGAGATTCGCCAAAAATATTGGTATTGTCCCTTTTAGGCAATTGGGGTTAACGAGAATCACCTCGAGATTCAAAGCCGGAAGGATTAAATGCAACGCTCGAGGTGTAGAAAGGTCCTGATTAAAATGAACTAAACCGTTTCCTTTCAGTGTATGTTACTTTTGCTCTCCGACCATTCGGCACTTCCATTTGCATTTTGCGTGTACATTTTACAGATAGTATTAAATTTTTCCGCAGATCCTAAGGCTCCGGGAAGACATTATCGTGACGTTGCTCAGAGAAGCAATGGTTTGATCAAGTAAGAGAGGCGTACAATTAATGTCAGGCTTACAATTAAAGTCTAGCCCTAGTTCCCTCCTTTCCTCGCGCGACTAGTGACCTGGAACAGACCAACGATTCCAAGACGCTAATAGCGACAGAAAAAGTACCGGGTTTCCGGAGATTTCACGAGTTTCAGGCTCCCAAACAACTACTGGCAAACAATTCTATAAGGCTGGATAATTGGGTTATTATGATCATTATTTACTTTGATTTATATTCACAATTATGGTCAGCCGGCACCCTAACTTGGTTAGACTAAATAGTATGTTCACGCCCACGGTACCTCGTAAACATTCTCCTTATAATAAAAGTCCGATGGTTAACGACGACGGGCTTGAGCAAACAATATACGATAGCGAAATATTAAATAATATGTAAGGTGGGGAGGCATGATGAGGTAGGAGCTGATCGCGCCGCCTAAAAAAAAATTATGCATTCATCTATTGCCCAGCCATTCTCAAATGAACAAGCAGGTACGGGGTTTGACCCTTATTGAAAGTCTGAGCGGTCACTGGCCTGGTCGGACCACTGCGGGATTTATGACCCGTCTCTATAGTGACCTCAAAGCCTCTCAGAAAAGACGGAAGTAGCGACTAGCGCCGTCACTTGGCGGCGATTGAAGGGGACAATGGGCAGTAACCCTTTGTGTGATGAATCGTTATTCATGAACCCGTGACAGATTGTCTAGCTTTTCTCGCACTTTGCACTGCAGCACGCAGCATTCATGACTGAAATCAGCGACACTGAAATCCCGTTTGGTCTGGTGCTAACAGCTAGGGAGTCCACAGTGAAAATATGCGCGCAAACTGCAAAAGAATGGCTAGAATGTTCTGATGTCACCGACTACGGCCAGCTATTACCGTGGGTATGCCTCAACTCTCCAAAGCTCTCCCCAGCTCTCTCTCTCTCTCTCTCTCTCTCTCTCTCTCTCTCTCTCTCTCTCTCTCTCTCTCTCTCTCTCTCTCTCTCTCTCTCTCTCTCTCTCTCTCTCTCTCCCCAGCTCTAAGCAGCTTCCTGCTCTGCTCTCCGCAGCTCTCTCCAGCTCTCCCCAGTCCCCACAGGCCACAGCTTCGTAAAAGCTCCCGCAGCTCTGTAATAATTGTTTTTCCCCGCTACATGCTCTCCGCTACTGGTTCACAGCGGCTGGCGCCTCCGACAGATGACGCGATTTGTGGGGAGCCTCCGCGAGCCATACGGCGCTCGGGAGTGTTTCAATGACCGCAGGCTGTTTGAAATATAATTAGACAAACACTATTCGTTAGAATTGCGTTTTTCTATTGAAAAACAATCAGAGCAGTTCTGGTGTGAAGGGATAGATGTATGTGTCTTATGATGAATGTGCATCAATATACATCCACGGGCAAGGTGGCCGGTGTAAAGCATACTCAATCACTTTGAACCTGTCTCGAAAATCATCTTCACCCAACCTCTGTCTCTGAAATAATACACCTCACCTGATGGTGAGCGCTGTACCAGCCGCGGGACAGGGGCACCACCCGTCGGCAGGGAAACACTCCGTGACGGCCGCGGTACGCGCCGAACCACCAACCTGGGGGAGGGATGGGGTGGTTAGGGGGAGGTGTGGGCACCGGACGGTACGTCTCGGTACTGGTGAAAAAACGACACTCACGAGTCACGAGAAGCAGAGCTGAGAGCTGGCACCTCTGACTGCTTGACACTCTGTTCCGAGTAGGTACAGACTAATGATACACTTAGCGAGAAAAAAACGACACCCACGAGAGGCAGCTGAGAGCTGGCAACTCTGACTGCTTGACACTCTGTTCCGAGTAGGTACAGACTAACGATACACTTAGCGCTGTTTGCATTCACTCATTCTCATTCATTCATTCACTCATTCATTCATTGTTTGTACATTTAATGTCCCATGAGGAAGCTTTTACGTGGTCATTCCGTGTCATAAAGGCCGCTTAGTTCCTCGAACATGGGTAAGTGGTAACGGCCGTACATGCCACACAAACCATACCTCACATAGTTATAGCCATTCCATCACCGCTGTGTCATAACTGCCCGCTCGACCTCCGCTGTATGCGCCTCAGACCTACATTCTCTGTGAACGTGCCGCCCGCTGGACAGCTGATTCAGCGCCAGCTGCTGCTGCTGCTGCTGCGGTACCGCAGACACCACTAGCGGCAGCCGTAGCGGTCCGCCTGTCTGCCAACCACCAGCGGCGGCTCCCGCCGCTCCGATCCCGACGCACGGCGGCGTGTGCGGCGCGCCAGCTGACGCCCGGCGCGGCGGTGGCGGCGCAGTGGATCATAACGCGCCGCAGGAGACGCTCGGCAGATGTTGTCCGCAGTCCGCGGCCGGTCTGTGGACCGTTAGGTGCGCAGGAACGCAGACGAACAGACGGCGGGGTCTGTGTGTGCCATACAACAGCTGAATGCCTAGCGAGCGTGTGAATCAGCCAATCAACCGGTAATTAACCGTTACCAACCGGTAATCCAGTTCCATGACTGATGATAAGACGTTACTCAGCACTGCCTTTTTGCAATAGGTAGGTGTGGCCACTGGACGGAGCCCAATGCCTATTGTTTAGTTGATAGCACTCACATCTAATGCAGACCCCATCCAATACGGGCCTAGACGGACCAGGTGCCTCCAGCCTCTGGGTCCAGAGACGATCATTTCGTAGCTTTGGGTCATACGAACGGGCCCGTGGGGCTCAGTTGCCAACACTGGGTAGAGTTGTAGGCCCAAAAGCAT
This sequence comes from Amphibalanus amphitrite, assembly GCF_019059575.1. Taxonomy (NCBI): domain Eukaryota; kingdom Metazoa; phylum Arthropoda; class Thecostraca; order Balanomorpha; family Balanidae; genus Amphibalanus; species Amphibalanus amphitrite. The sequence continues at coordinate 126,233 of NW_024881968.1, forward strand.
ATGCTGCCGGCATTGGGTCACGTATCGGTCTCTCCGCTTCTCAGCGAGTAGCAGATGTTGTGACGCGGCACAACTCATTGTTTGTGCTGTCAGCGCGGCACACAGTACCTCTGTATGTGGCGCATACGGAGCTTCAGCCAGGTGCCGCAAACAGGGAGTGGGTTATCAGTTACAGTGACTAACCCACTTACTGTGGAGACCTGAGGGAGTGGGTTATACCTGCAGTTGCAGTGACTAACCCACTTACTGTGGAGACTTAAGGGAGTGGGTTATACCTGCAGTTGCAGTGACTAACCCACTTACTGTGGAGACCTGAGGGAGTGGGTTATACCTGCAGTTACAGTGACTAACCCACTTACTGTGGAGACCTGAGGGAGTGGGTTATACCTGCAGTTGCAGTGACTAACCCACTTACTGTGGAGCCACCTGAGGGAGTGGGTTATACCTGCAGTTACAGTGACTAGCCCACGTACTGTGGAGATCTGAGGGAGTGGGTTATAAGGCTACCGTGACTCGCTGTCAGGCAAGGAGGGAATTGCGCGGTTCAGTATAGCTTATAGCCAGTTCAGTATACCGAGAGGACTTGGTTAGTTTTGCTTCTGTTGAGCTTTGTTTCGTTTGTTTTGTCAGGTTGTGCAGTTTGTTCGTCTCTTTGTTTGCTGTTAAGTTTTGCTGATTTGATTTTTGTGTTATTTCTCGATATGCAAATAGCTTACCATTTGGACCATCTTCACAAAAGACAAGGGTAGCATTGCTTATTTCCCAATTTGCCTTCCACCGTCTTGGATTAGGTATACGAGTATATGGAACAATGGAGCATCCGATCGGCTATCGGTGTCGCCCCGCTCCGCCCTCATCCCTGCAGCTGCCGTTATACAGTCCCATGGTGCAGGTGCCCGTCTTACACGGCACCACCTACATACAACAGCCCGCTGCTAACGCAGGTGGTGCGCCGTCCGCCGTCACCACGCTGTGCTGGTGATTGGTGATCGGTCTCACGCGCTGCACTGGTGATTGGTGTGAGATCATACTGCGGTGCAGACGCACCGGTACAGAACACCAACTCGGTTTCGGAAATGGGTACGTCTCACTGGCGTGTGAACGAGACTTCAGAGGCTCGAACTGGGATTTATATGGAGAACGGTGAGAAATGCGTCGTTCGGCAACTGGTGAGGCGAACAACCCCGATTTCTCCTGTAAGATGTGAGAAATTTGCCTTTCGAGAGATAATTGTTTTGTGGTTTTCATTTCAAGTGAACTCTTGGAGGCTTGCCCTGCATTGCATACAATATAAAATAAAATAGGCCCATTGCCCCCCCCCCCCCCCCCAACAGGACGTGGAACGGGGAACCTGCCAGACCTCAACGAGGCGCGGGTTAACTAGCAATCGGTACAGAAAACCGTTCGTTGTGATGTGCACCAACTAATTTCGTGCGAAGAAATGAAAATGTGCAAAAAAAGTTATGGTTACTCTGATCGGTATATCAGATAGTACCTACAGGTGTCCCATCGTCCCACCTCTCCCACTTTACTCTAATTGTAGCCAAGTTTCAAGGGCCTTTCTTGTTCGATATCTTCCTAGTTTTGATTTATTCACTGGAAATCTGCTCGCCTTTTCAGGAGAGATAGTAGCTGCTAGCAAGCAAACGAAAATCAGCCAACATCTAAGGCTAGAGACACCAGTCGGCAGCCAGAAGTTGGCGAGAAAAGTCGGCATCTGCCCAAAATCATTTAGCTTCGGTGTGTTCAAGCAGCGCACTCTCCTCTGGCTCTCCCAGAAAGCCCAATGAAATCCAGCTTGCCTGGTACATCCCACCACATGACACGGACGAAACGACCGATGGCGCTCCCAAACGAGGAGCCGAAGACGGATTGGGCGGTGCACGCGCAAAGAGCGGCAGGGGAAAACTGCTCGGAGTGGTGATTCCGCTGCTCCGCTGGATGGTCCGTCTCCTGCTACTAGTATATCTCTTTCAGAAGCTGCATTCGCAGTATCAGGACTACCTGTTCCAGCCCGTAGTAGTCAAGTCAATCGTGTTCCAGCGGCAGGCCCCGTTCCCACGTCTAACAATTTGTCCCTCTTCGGAACTGAGGGACACAGAAATGCTCAGCGACATGGAAAAGAATCTCACTCAGGACGAGATCACACTGGAGCAGTTTTACAACATGACGACAGTGGATTTACTGGAGACGAACAAATGGGAAGTCAACAATATGCGCCTTTACTACAGAGAGACCACGGAACAATTTAAATATCACACATTCCCAGGCACAAGTAAGCTGGGGCGGTGGCGCGCGCGCTACTACTTGACACTGACCGAACTTGACGAGAAGTTGATTCCGACACTCTGTCTGACTTTCGAGCCGAGCGAATACCTGAGAAACCGGGCCAAAAGCGACGTCAACCTGGTGCTGAATCTGAAGGTCACGGAGCTCTTCAAAGGAGGAGGCATAACCTACCACCTGTTTCTGCACGAGACTGAGGAACCGAATGTCGGCGATCTAGCCGCCGAAGCGCTGGGCGCGGACATTAAGCAGACCGTCTCGGTGGACCTGCCCCTGAAGAGAGACCTCACGCTGCGTCTGACTGCCCGCATGCTCAGCATGGTGAATGTGCGGCGCCGGCCGTGTCGGGAGGACCCCGGCTACTCTGCCATCCAGTGTCTGAAGGAGTGTCTGTGGAGTCGTCTGGCGGCCAACATCTCCTGCCGGTTGCCGCACATGGTCGGCGCCGGGGTGTACCTGCCCGACATGAGCGGACCGCTCGACCACCTGCCACTCTGCGCGAGGCCCGTGCAAATGAAATCCAGCAAGAATCGAAGAATTAACCGGCTGTGTGAGCGCATCGAGGAGACTTGCGCATATAACGATTCATACAGATGGTACAGGCCGACCAAGCTCCCAACTCCAGAGGACGAGGTCGATCCGTTTTCATTTTTCTATAAATGGAGATACAGTCGGAAGACACAGCCCGCTTCCATCAGACTAGAGCCCACAGAGAATACTCAGGACAAACTGGCCAACATCAACGACTGCACAATACCGAAAGACCTCGAAACGTTCGTTGATGACCGCCTGGCCACCGACACACAAGGCTGCGATTGCCCACCTGCCTGTCGGCAAACATTCTACCAGCTATCGGACTGGTCTCCTGGGGACGACAAGAGCAAGGACAGCTGCCGGCAGGTGCTGACACTGTCCGTCAGCCTGAAGGCCGATGAGGTCAGCGAAGCCATCTCCTTCACCCTGCCGACTCTGCTGGCCAACATCGGAGGCACCAACGGCATCATGACCGGATACTCGCTCTTCACCCTGACGGCGGCTGGCGAGGCGCTGGCGTGGAAGCTTGCCCGGAAATAAAACAGGAGTCGGTGGTGAAGTCAACATCACATTCGCGGACTGTTCTTATGCCGTTTCAGGTCTGTGATCATCTTTTTCTCAGGTTACCGACAATGGGTACACTAGTTATGTAGCCGGCTGCATAAAATCATCAACACAGGCTGCGAGTGCCATGACCCTGTTTCACGGCATGCTGCCAGCCGCTACTTGCGCTATTGCGCATTCGGTTTCCATGGAAACATCAACAACTTTCGTTGTGAGCGTCCGCGTTTGTTGATGCTGGAAACTGAAAGCGTAATAGCGCTAGCCACTAGTAGCATGCCTGCGAAACAGAGCCCCTGCCGTCAGCCACCAGTTCCTGTTCACGGTTCACCAGTGTAGGTAGCGCTGTGAGCACAGTTTTATGTAGGTGGCGCTGGGTGCAGGAGGCGGTGACAAGAGATAATGCCTGGTGCTCAATGTCCGCTCGAGAGTTGTCTGTTGTCTGTCCGGACCAAATAAAGAGACTAGTGCACTCTGTGTGCGCCGTGTCTGTGTCTGGAGTAGACACATAATTCAGGCGACTTTTGTCTTGTGAGTTATTATCATTATGCTTGTAGCAAAACGGCCAGAGCTCAGCGTGCGTGCATTGTCTGCCTCGGGAGCAGATCGCGGGCTCAGTGCTCACCGCGTGTCTCATGTAGACACACGAGACACCCGTTGTGGTCGAAAAATGGATGAGACAGCGGACAACATCTACCCTATCTGTGCTGTCTGTCTCTGAACCAGACAGCGGCCCGCACCCTGTCTTTGCTGTCTGTAGATCAGACAGCGGACAACACTCACCATGTCTGTGCTGCCTGTGTTTGGTGAAGACGCGCAGAACGGCCTCCTCCGGGAAGCTGAGCAGGGCGGGGTCCTCGCTGGAGTGTTCCTCCGTGGCCCGCATCAGGTGGTGGCGGCCCTGCCGACGGCGGAGCGAGGTCAGGGCCGGGCCAGGGAGGTCAGGGGCCGGTCAGGGCAGTCAGGGGTCACTCAGAGTCGGGGATAGTCGAGGTTCCGTTGGGGGCTAGTCAGAGGTCAGTCAGGGCCAGTACGAGCCGATCAATTTTCAAACTCACAGTCGTGAGCCGAGAAGGGGCCAGTCAGGTCATGTCTTGGGAGCTAGTGGAGCCGCGTTGAGCCTAATATAGGCGAGAAAATAGTCGGTCCGTGCCCGTTCCAGCAAAAATACTTCCAACATTGAAGGGCAATGGGACTCAGTGATGTGAATGTATGATTAATAATTATATCGTATGAATATAGAGATCCTAAGTGCTTATGTGTTTTATGTACCGCGAGGATGAAAGGTAGTTTTCGTTCAGACGGGTTACATTACGATTTCTATGAATATGGCGATAAGCCGATACAAGCACTTCATTGTAACGAATCCATGACAGATGTAAAATGACGACAAAGCTTCGATACATAAAGTACCTATCTTGATCACTGTCAATGAGATGTAGAATATTTGAAAATAGTCGGGGTCTCATTGACAAATGGTCTCATTGACAGTGATCGAGATACTTTATGTATCGAAAGCTTTGTCTTGTACAATAAACTTGAGTTCGTCATTTTACAAGCACTTCTGTTAGGAGCTGAATGTGACCAAACAGCTCCAAACGTCAGAGGTCAAGGTCACTCTCCACAGAGGCCAGCGTCACAAACAACAACAATGGCATTGTTCCCGGCATTGTTTCGGCTCCCTCAGCCGTAGCTCGCCTTGTGCCCCTTAGTGTGTAAATGTTTTATTAAGTTGAAGTTAGCCGTTATAGTGGTCTCCGTCAGCTAAGAGTGCCGTCACATATATTTTCGTTTTTTGGGGGTAATATGCCACGTCTCATTTGAGTGAAGATTGAAGGCATCGTGTATAATTTCAGTTGAATACATTTTTAGCTTTCAGCAGGCCAAAAACGTTCTGCGAACTCTTAACCCTCGCCCGCACATGGGGGGGGGGGGGGGTGGTTGCCACCCCCCCAGGTAGTCTTTCTGCTCTGCACTCAACATTTTTAAAGCTAGAAGGCTGATTTTTCGTATAGCTGCTCCTCTATCCTTTCTTGATGTCCACTGAAAATTTCAAGTTTCTGTGATTTTTGGTTTCGGAGATATGACCTTGTTTTTCAGGTCATGTCATGACCCAAATGGCCAATTCTCAACATCTTGCGTTTGCCATGGGCCTTATGAGCTTTTGACACCCTGATTTCGGCCTTTTTTGCCAGTCTTACCTCCTACCTATCATGGAACATGTTGTTCGACGATGTACAGGGGTCAAGGTCAGGGTCAAGGACGGTCAACCTAGGTCACCTAAGATAATTGCGTTTTAGGCAAGCTGAATTTACTTTTTTTGAAGTTTTTTGACTGCATTTTTGGTAAAAGCTTCTCAGATCATGATTTCATGTAATATGGACCCAAAAACAATCGGTGCACACATCAGTATACACACAGACACACACAGACATACAAACACATATAATTGACCTTGACCTAACTTGACCTGAAATGACCTCAGCAGCAAAATTCTGGTCGGGTAGTGTGACAAAGAGGTTCTAGCTGCCTTGGCACCAGAAAACAGCATCGTCATCGGTAATTGATAAGCAGCACACTTGATATCCAACGGTGACCCAAAACAGCAACATTTTTTAGTTTGACCTGACCTGGAAGGTCAATGACTGACCTGAGAAGGTAAAACTGGGTATCATTGGATTCGTCTCTTCCCAAAGAATCTTTTTGGTCTTTACTGCTAAGCTCTATCTCCAACAGGAACGAAATGGCGCGGGGGGTGGCAACCCCCCCCCCCCCCCATGTGCGTTCTAGGATGGGAAAATGGCATGTGCGGGCGAGGGTTAATGTCGACGGGAAAGCCTGAAGCTCGAAGCAGATAGGCAAGCCATTATCCCTCAGGGAGACTTATGCATGTAAGTACTTCAACGACGGTGAGCCATCGATAACAAACAAAATAATCAATGGTCCCTCGTAACTCGTAAGTTAAGTAATGAAATCGTTGAGGACTGCACACGGCGCAAACGAAACATGACCATTGACCAATGCCACAACATCAGTATTTTTCATTTCATTTTTAGTGAATTCTCATGTCGGAAGTTATCTTGAAATAACGCTCTAGGATGAAGAACAATAACACTCGCGAATTCAGTGTAACTAAAAACAGCAGTTGCTGAGCGCCGATGCTTTATTTGTATCAATCGTTGCGACATGATACCACCGTGCCGAGTCAAGTCGGCTGAGGTTTTGGACGTTCACGCCTTCTTTGTTGGTCTGATCTTCATGGTCGTGGCGTTCAGGCAGTACTCTTCCCTCCATTCTCGCCACATGATGCCCGTCCAGTCACACGATTCGGAAAGGTACCTGCCGTTCAGGTTCGAGGTGTAGCAGTAATAGTACCACCAGGCTCCCTGCCACTCAGCTGCACAGCTCTCATCCCAGGCGTCATGGTCCCGGTCAAACGTGGAGAATTGCATCCCGTTGTGGTAGCTTAGACTGTCCCCGGCGTTTCCCGCGTAGTCGGTAAAGTCCAGTCGGTAGCCGTCAGCCTCGGACGCGATGGTGAACTTCTGGTAGGTGGCGTACCTCGTTTGCCCGTCCCAATCCCAAAGATCGACCCGCAATTCGTACTCGCGATCCTGCTGGGAGGTCAGCTGCCAGAGGTAGTGAAGTCCCCACCAGAACTCCCCAACGAAAACTCCCAGGCCCCACTTGTAGGCCTCCCAGTCCTGGAAGAAGTCCTGCCTTGGTGTGATGTCGGCTCTTCTTTGGAAGACGGTCCATCCCTCGCCGTCGTCCATGTCACAGTAGGCTGGGGTCGGAGTCACACCATCAGGTTTGATAAAGTATGCCCCGCTGGGGGATCCTAAGGGCACGTCACTGCAGTCGCGCACAATCGAATCTTCCTGCGGTGTACCGTCAGTAGCAGACGTCAGCTCAGAGGTCATCTCAGAGGTCAGGTCAGCGGCTGAACCAGAGCTGCACATCAGCAGCCAGAGGACGTTAATCACCACTGGGAGACATGACGGTAGCTTCATGGTGCTGCACAAGGAAGCATGTGTTCACCTCAGAGGACCAGTCGCCTTCACTGAAGGTGTGGTCGCCGGTCGGTCCGTCCGTCTTATACCGCCTCACAGGTGGCTGGCTCACATCCACTACCGTCATGATGTGTGACCCAAAACAACTGTTGCAACAACATTATCTATCTTTAGTGAGCCGGGAAAGAACCAACCAGGAAAATAAAACAGACTTATCGGAATTCACAGCGCGAACGCTCCCTCAAATAAGTTACAGCTTTTAGACGGAGGGGTTCATGAAGGCATCAATAAATCTATATTACTATTTGAGTCTCAGCTCGATCGGGTCGATAGGGAGCGCGTGGTGCGTGCCCAAAAAGTGCAAATTCGCGTCATAGACTTTACATGTATAAATCGGCGTGCGAAATCGGGAGAAAACGGCTAATTTTGGCCGACACTGGTCCGGTTCCGGCGCAATATCTTGGTGACCAGGGGTCCGACCGGCACGGGGAAAACAGCATCGTGTAGATAATTGAATGGGCAATTGAATGGTGTGCGATGCAGTGGATGGCACGTGCCACGTGCACCGGGGAGGGCACTTTTGTTGAAAAATTGCGGTTTTGGGCGGATTTTGGAATTGATTTTATTTTTAGGTGACAGTTAAATGGAGCGAGTTGAATCAACGCCTATTTGCAAGAGAAAGGTACCGCCTCTCATATAAAAATTGTGAAAAGCTGATTGATCCAAATCAAGGTGGTGCAAATCACAGGAGAAAATGGTGTTTGTCAATTTTGTGCCAGTTTATTAATCACACGGGGTTTGCTGCATAACCTGATACCTTTGGCAATTGAATATGGTACCATTGGATAGAGCATTCAATTCTGTCCAATATTCACTCTTCATTTTCGCATGATTAGCAACAGTATCCTTAAAAAATGTAAATGTTCCAAACCATTACATTGTCATTTTTAGCGAAATTCATCGATGGCCCTCAAAAGACTTCACGCCAGTTTTCGAATCATTCTTAAGTAGAACGCATGATAATACGACAGGGGCACCTCGATGCGATGTATCTTTTTTGTTTTGGCCATCAAAAAGCATTCGAACGAAATGGATACCAACCAAATCGACACAGACCAACCCAATACCCACGGGTCACAAATAACCCTTCTTCGCGTTGCGGAGCACGCGGGTAACCCTAGTATTTACCTATACGTAAAAGGCGATATGTTATGAAAGTTGATGCTTTGGTTTGGTTCTTTGGTGTAGGCCGTGGTGGAGATTGGAATAGTCAGGGATAACATGAACGAGTTATGTTGTTGCTGCTGCTGCTCCTGCTGCTGTCAGTGTTGCGAATGTACATATTCTGCTGTCGGTAGTTACGAATGCGACTTAGCATGAGCTGATAGACTGGGCATTAGTATTCCAGCGAAAACACAACTCTGTTTAGTAACACTGACGGCGTCGGGTATAATGAGCATGTGCAGGCTTACCATAATAACAACGGTCTTCAACCAAAACGACGCTTCAACTTCGGGGTATCAGTATGGGTCCGAGAACAATTCTGCGAGTTAGCGACGCCATAATAAATAATCGTGAGTGCGCCGTCCCCCCCGCGTCCCCTCCCGTCTCACATGACTTGTCCGGGCGGCGATACGCATGTCACCCCCCCCCCCCCCACCCCTCCCCTCCCCTCTGCACTGAGGCGTCGCGTGCCGGCGTTTTCACTCTCTCCTCCTTCGAGAGCGTCTCGGACGGCGGAGCACCCGTGGGTGGCGGTGCCGGCTCGTTCCGGTCGTGACACTGTGTCACGAGTCACGGAATTCTGATACCGTGCCACCTTCACGAAATGTCTGACACCATGGTAGAGGATCCCCGCGTCGACCGACCGTGAGGCAGTGCTCAATGGACGACTTTCGGTTGGAGAGAGAGAGAGAGAGAGAGAGAGAGAGAGAGAGAGAGAGAGAGAGAGAGAGAGAGAGAGAGAGAGAGAGAGAGAGAGAGAGAGAGAGAGAGAGAGAGAGAGAGAGAGAGAGAGAGAAGAAAGCGAGAGGAGGAAAAGAGGTGGCGAAGAGCGAAAAAGAAAGAGGTGGAGCACGACCGGTGATGTCGATCAGAGGAAAAGGAGAGAGGAAGGAAAAATAAAAGTACCTATCGAAGGCCATAGGCGGCGGAACGGGGGGGGGGGAGGGGCACCGGGGCACCGTGCCCCGTTGACTTTGCCATTTCAACATTAGACCTATGGGCGTTGCATGGAAAGAATGGGACCAAAAGTCGGCAGTGCCCCCCCCCCCCCCCTTAATTGAAGGTGTTCCGCCGCCACTGTCGAAGGCTCGCGACACAGTATTATCAACTGCTGATCTGTTGGTGGTTTTAACAAGTGACATTTAAGATGTCAATATTTACCAATAACCACAATTACCCAGCCCATTTATGAGAAACACGAACTATGCCTGGTGCTCACGCCCACAATTTTCCCCTTTCTATACCAGACTCCGAAATTTATTGGCCGATCACGCGGTTACCTATTGGTCTAGACAGGCCGTGTTTCGGAGACAGCTGAACACGCTCAACTGGGCGTCACGAACGCTGATTGGGTGACACACCGTGACGTCACGTGTCATTTAGTGTGACGTCACGAGCCACCGTCCTGAGGCACATCGTTACTTCTAAAAGTAGAAATAGCAAAGGAATGATGCGACACAATTAGCGGAGGACTCATGAATTTTTAGTCGCTCGAGCAGCATGTCTGTGCCTATCAGGCTTCTCAGGACTTATCAGGATTATGTGTCGTTTATGGCGGCAATGAGCCAGAGTTTCAGCGAGGCATCATATGCTTTCTGTCACTTCGGCATGCACGGGATGTGTGCGCGCCTGTATGACTACATGGGTCATCCCGAAATCCACTGATCACGTGACTACCATCGCGCCCCGCCCCGACCTCTATCCTGTCTGGATCACGTGACCACAGGGCGTGACGGAGGCCGGATCACACCGGATCCTGTCCCTCCCCCTCCCCTCGGGCCCTCTGCCCCTCTGCCCCCCCCTTGCCCCTCTGCCCCTCATGACCTGCCTGCGCATCAAATGCAGGGTGGAGCGCGACGGAAATAGCTCAAAATCGTACGCTTTGAGTGACGTGCCGACGTGCATGATTTGATGCAGCATGATGGGCAATAGACAGCAGACATGGAGTCTTGGACAATAGATAGAGGGCAAAGACAGGTGCTATCGAGACACACGAAACATCCAGCCGGCAGAGCATCGAGGACTGATCGAGCACATACCGTCCACTGAGCGAGGAAGACTACTTGTGGTACAGCGAGTGGAGATAATATTTCAAGTAGAGATGGAAAAGCGTAGACATGGAACTTTCTTTTAGTGTGCGCTTACTGGCTTAAGTGAGACTGTTGAAAAAAGCAAGCAGTTTGAATGACACGCATGCCTTTTTACTAATTGAGGAATGAAAATCCTTCAGCTTCTTCGTAACGGGTTTAGCAACAAAGGTTTCTTTTCCGTCTGCTTGGGTGAAGCTAAAACGTATGCTAGTCAGTCCTTCTTTTTACCGTATTGAAGACATACAAAAGATGCATAGACTAACACCCACGGTATTTTTGTTTCAAACTTATCATTTGCTTTCACACGTTGCGTAATGGCAAAGCAATGCTAGTGCAGGCGGATTTCCATAAATCCGTATTTCGGGCTCACCCCTTGCAGTTACGCTTCCTGCACGTCCTAATTAAACGAGCGCGCAGTCCGTGTAAGCCAATGCTTCGTGAAAGCCAAACATGTCGATTTGGCGGGCGCCGGGCGACTCGGGGCAGGGCCCGGCTGGGCCCGCACACATGAAGGTCATTAGTGAAACGATGCGTCGATAATTTCTCTGATTTCACGCGCTACGTATTGCTGGGCGTTTCACGCTGAAAGAACGGTTGTCTGTTTGAGCTGCTCGCTCGGCCCACGGAGTAGGTAAGTTCAAGATTTTAGGTCCCATGGAATGACGACTCTTCATTGTTAAAATAATAAATAGTTCAACATCGTTCCAAATGTTCAAGCCCGAAGAAAAATCACGCAAAAAGTTTATAGAGTAGCGCTTAGGAACATCAACCAATAGCGAAGCGTTTATTACCTTCACTCGTCACGCCTCAAGATTGTAAACGCTCGAACAACAACGGAGGGTGAAAATGACAAGCTGTCACAAACTGTGCAGCGATAAGGGCGGATGTGGTGCTACAACAGCGACATCAGCTAGTGCTACCCCAGCTGCGACGCGGCGATTGCTGTTGGTGGTGAACCGCCTGTGGTCGGTCTGACCGCCACCTCGGAGACGCACAGGAAAGCGTCCCCACTCGCGTGACCTCACGGCACAACAGCTTACAAGGACGCGTGCAGGCTTTCGTTACAAGAGAGCACTGCAAAAACCACCTCTCGCTACGGCAGACTTCCGCTGTGGAACGGATCTAACAGAGTGTCAGGAGAGTCATCCCGACACGGAATGGTGCAATGGCTTTGGATGGGGATGGGGACGGGAGCGTGACCTGAGCGTGCGCCGTGCACCTCCTGTTGGTGCCATCACCAGCGCACCGTGGGAGGTGCACGCAGTCACTTTCACGAACCGCTTGCAACAGCCTGGAGAAATTCACGATCAACCATTATGACGATCGGCGCTTCTCACATTTCATAACGTTTTCAGAGACCATAAAGAATAGGCAACTGATGGTAGCATAGATAACTGAATGTGCAACCTTTCTCGGGATATTTTGCAGCGATTGCGTATAATGGTTCAATTGCATTTTTTAATCAGTTATATTGCCTGTAGGTGTATTAAAATATGGAACGTCGCTCAATAAAATGATAAGACTGAACTTTTCACCCACCTTTAATGTGCCATTCATTTTGTCCTTGGCCTCTTATTGTATGTGCTAATTCATCATAAACACAGCCCTCATTGTTGTATCTTTTTGTTGGGTACGTCATAACCCAGTTTAACGTCAAAGTAACAACAAAGACCCGCCCGTCCGTCCCCAAATCCTTGCATCACTCCCCTCCCCCTCCCACACACACACACACACAAACATATGTACAATACCCCCTCCCCCAGCACTGACCTTGAAGAGTAGTTTGGCCAGTGTGACCGGGTCGAGTCGATCGTGAAGTCCCCGGTACAGCGGCAGGATCAGACCCAGCCGCCTGGCCGCCGACACCGCCTGGTACCAGCGCTTCAGCGAGGGCGGCGTGTTCACCAACTCGTCCAGCAGCGTCTCCAGCTGCCCCTCCTCCTCCTCCTCCGCCACTCCCGGCAGGGGGACACTCCAGGAGGGGGCCCGAGAGCTCCCCTGCTGGGCCGACTGCGGTGGGGTTGGACGTCTCATGACGTCACATAGCTCCGCTGCCAACTGTCTCTGCTGTTTCACCGCGCGACGCTCCGGAGGAACGTCCTTCAGACGAGGGAGGTCTCCGTCCGTACGTTCATCAGCCTCACTCTCGGAGATTAGTCTGGCGCCGGCGCCAGGGGCGCTACTTCTCTCCTTGTGTGAGAAGAAGCGCACCTCTCCCAACTCCGTGGCAGAGAGGTACCCCAGGCTGCGAGCTTCCTCCAGCAGGTCATGTCTCAGCACGGCGATATCCGCTGCCGTCGGCCGCGCGGCGCGGGACTCCCTCGCGCGCCCCCGCTCCCTCCGACGAAACTTCTGCAGGCTGAGGAAGGACTTCTGGACGGGCAGGTCGGCCGGAGGCCAGCAGGTCTGCTGGCCTCTCCGTGGCGTCGGCAGCGTCCGGAACTGGGGGTTATACCGCGAGAACACAAACCTCGGTCGGCTGGGCGTGCCTCCGTACCGATCGGGCCCGCGGCGCCGGAGGATCCCCCGCACTGGACGATCAGAGGTCTCCAGAAGGTCGTCCACGCTGGAGGTCTTCCGGACCGGGTGGACGTGCTGGAGGTCATGTTGGTTGTCCTCTTCCGACGCCAGGTGCTCTGCGCTGCCCCAGACGCCGCTGTGTCTCTGCAGACGTCTGTGGCCCTCCAGTGAGTCTGATCTCTGCCGGTCGGCCGCCGGGCGTCTCCTCGCGTTGGGCACCTTCAGCGCGCTGTGTGAGGAAGCCTCGCTGCGAGGGACGGCTGAGGTATCCGTGCACGCGGAACACCCAGAGGACACGTTCGACGGCTGTGACGAGGTCAGGGAGGCGCTGTCGGTGGCCTCCCGACCGCTGTCCGTACACTCGCCGCACATCTCGGATTCCCTCGCAGCCTGCTGAGGTCCCGGGTTCGAATCCACCCCCGAGCGCGTCTCTTTGTCCGCCTCTGAGAGACCGAGCTCTGACCGGCGCCACTTGAGCATCGAGTGTTGGAATCTGGAGTCCAGGTGGTGTATTCAGGAGCGGTAACAGACCTCCGTGAAATACAATGTCTGAAGACGGCGTCCCAGGTTACGAGTAGTCCTTGTCCGTTAATGTAATCGAGCGGGCACGTGCCAACACGGCCTAAGACGGCACGTCTCGTGATATTCCGTGTTGGAGATCGAACACGTGCACTACAGTTAACGTTTAAACACGTGCCCTTATCGGGTTTGAATAGTTTCTTGGAACGGATCAGCGTGTAGAACGGCACACGTTTGGGCAGCTGTCACGAAATGATTATGGCGTATTTCAACTATTCGTTCAATGCCAACCCTCAATTCATGATTGTGAGACAATGCGGCATAGCCACTGGTTTCTTTACCACAATGTCTATCAATTCATGAGTGAACAATTGCCAAAATCAGCACAGCAACTTGTCACTCCATTGTTACCAGCACTATCACTAACAATGTGACTGACTGCGATACTGACTGGTTGACTGACGGACTGATAGCGCGACTGACAGCGTGACTGACCGGCGTGGAACGCGGCGCCACCCGGGGTACAGCCCCCACCCTCCGCTAGCTTCCGGTCAGCGCGGGTGCTGTGCGGAGGGGGAGGGAGGGGAGGGTGCGGTGTGTGTGCCACACCCTGGATACGGACACGGACTGCCGCGGGTGAAGAGCTGCGGACACAGCGGGTCCGGGGACACGGTGTCCGGCGGATCTGAGGACACGATATCTCTGACGGGGCTGTGGACACAGTCCACTGTCCGGTAGACCTGAGGACACGTGTTTGACGAATACAGCTGAGGATACGTGCACCCGCCAAAGCCGAGGGAACAATCTGTCCGATCCACGTGCTAGTGCTGAGCTGGGAGCTGTGAAACGTTTTCTCTTTAGTGTTTCTGTGGATCACCGGCTCATGACGATCGAACAGTGAATCCAGGAGGCGGTGAGTCGGATCATTTGGGACGGTGATTTTACATGCACCAGTGGTTTCTTCACTTTTCTCCTGGCTTCGCTCGTTTCTGGATATGGCAGCAGTTCTCTTCACGGGCTTGTTTGTTGACCGCAAACTGTCAATGTCAGTTTGACAGTGAGTGTCAATTCAAATCTTTGAATTGGCCTCTGCCCTCAATCTTTTACAAATCGGAGCACATCTATCCTCGGTAAAACGACGAATATAGCACTCGCACTAGCACCAAATCACGCCACCACTGGCCACAATAGTTTCACGTCAGCACACCACTCCCTTCCACGTGTCCCGCTGTTTCGTACCTCGGCTCACTGCTTCCCCGTCCGTTCACCGTACCGACGCTGCCTCGTCCGAGTGTCACACTCACGGCACCACCCCTGCCGCCTGTCACCCGGGCCCCCGCCGCCGACCGACTGTGTGTCACGTATAGGACCCGACTCCGCCCCGACGGTGAAACGCCCGGGGCACTGGAGCGGCACAGCGCGCGAGCCGACCGCCCGGCTAGCGCCCCCGACAGAGGATAATGGGAGGGGGGGGGGGTTGTAGTGAGATTATCCGTAGGATTTGTGTCATGAGAAGAGCAGTAGGATTGACTGTGAGGTGGGGTTGATGGTCGGATCGGGTATCTTGTGAAGGGAGTTGAAGGGAATTATTTTGTCGTGATGTGAGATGTAGGAGTGGTACTTGATTACAATGTATGGTAAGTGTTACGGTGAATATTTTTTGATGAGTTATGAGTTAGCCCTTTTACCCAAGAATGGAGATGCTTTATTGCCTATTAATTGAAGGATATGTGATTGACTCAAACTAGATTTGGCTATATCCGATTATAAGGACAAGATAGGCATGATTTATTTGAAACGACAATTTAGACAGCGACTATCAATAATGGAGGTCTAAAAATATTTTTATTGGATATACATATCTATTATTCATGCTTTACTTGCCCATAAAAGTTTGACGCTCCATTCACCGAGCTCAGTTACATATCCATGTAGAAACTCCTCGACTTTCACCTTCACTACCGCGAAAAAGTTATTCGTGTCATTCAAACACAGCGCAAGGTCGCACTCTACAGCTCACCACCGTGACGAAAACAAAACAAACAGAATAAAGCAGACTGCGGCTGATTATAATTGCACGGGCCGCGTCCCCGGTATCACCCCACGTGCAGGTCGTGAATGCAGCATTGGCGGCCGGGCAGCCGTGACAAGTTTCACGACCCCAAAGAACCGAGACAGAGAGGTATGTATGACGGAACGCGCCGGTATTGGCGACATCACGCAGCGCGACACAGTCGCCATTGTTCTCACTTTTGACCAAACCTAGCGAAAGTCGATATGTAGATGAAGATGAAAGTTTTCGGCGGGCTCTGTTCCACGAGCCTATCGGGCTGTTTTCAATTTTCAGCAGCCTCCTCGTGACATCGACATGAAATGGATGGAGCGTCATGGTCATGCCCTGTCATGGGCATTGGGATGTAAAGTTAAGACTTCGTGTGTGAGTAGTCTTAATTGTCAATACCAGTTGCCTTTCGATCGTTTTCATCATCAGTCAGTCTCTATTTTTGTTTTTCAGCTCTCTTCGAGACTTCCTACGCACAAAAACTGGAGGAATGCTTTAATGGATTGCTTTATAGAGTCATTTTGTGTAAAAATAGCATTTTAAGGTCTTCCGTCGCCGCCTTAGCTCAGGGGCAGAGCACCTGTCTCGTAAACAGGGGGTCGTGAGTTCGATTCTCACAGGCGGCAGGTCGTTGCCCGATCTTTTTGTCTCTTAGGTGTTCTGTTGCTTAATCATTTATTTCGGCAAACGCGAGGCACGAGAAACGTTTAAAATAGCGCAAAGCTGCGAATAACTTCGCTCAATTTAATGTCATGAAACAATTCGATTATGATTTTCGTTGATGCACGCTGCACAGAGCAAAGCATGGTAGGTATGCCTAAAACTCTAACCAAAGTGCATATTGCAGTGCACAGTGCACATGGCCTGCGAATGGATATAAACTAATGAAAGCGGAAGGTTTGCTAAATACCGATTGAGTCACTGTATCTGAAATTTTCATCGTAATTATGGTTTAGTTAGTGTTCCTGCTAAATCATATCCCACTAAACTTACTAAACCATAAATCTACTTACATATAGCGTTCCTTGCCTGTCGTTCGGTTTTTGTTGATGCAAGTATCATTACCCGCCCTACCTTATCGACTCCGTGGCACAACGTAGCGCGTCTGATTCCAGATCAGAAGGTTGTACCTATTTTCAAATCACGTCGGGTCCAAATGGTTTATATTTACATAATGCATCCATCCACACTTCCATCCTCGTTTATTTACATTTTACTGACAGACTGAAGAGAACTACTAACGAGCAGCTTGCCAATGTGTCAGGAAGGGTACCAACAAAACGGCGCGTGGCTTCAGCAGACCGTCACTCACCATTGCGAGTTATCAAGTCAAGAAAGAATCGAACGGCAAACGACTTATACTTTCCGGTTTTCAGTTCTTACAACCATCATGAGACAGCGGCCGTTGGTGCCACGTGGACAGTGATGTGAAACACTCATTGATCGCGTCAGTTACTTCGGCGAACTTCTCAGAACACGCCGCCTTCATCTCGTCAAGCTTATTCACAGTCTCTGTCTCAACTTCCCCCAACTGGTTCTCAATTTCAGCCACTTGTGAAAACGTTCCATTTAGTTTATCTGCCAGAACAGATAACTCAACGTCGAAGTCAATGGCCAGGGAGAGCCATAGACCGAACTGAATCTTCACATCGGCCGCCGCCTCTTCCATCAGAGTCACCAGGCCACTGACTGTTTGATTGCGCTTGCTATCGATCTCCGAAAGCAGGACGCCTTCAGCCGCAGTCATGTCCTCCAAGAACGCCTCCTGCCCGGCGGGGAGCTCCGCGAAATCCTCCGCCACCTCCCTCTCCACCTCTTTGAGCCGCTCCTTCATTGCCGCCTGGCCGCTGAGGTAGATCTCCGTCTCGCAGCCCGCGTCTGCCGCGGTCCGCAGCTCCTGGGCAGAGCTCTGGGACTTGTCGATGTTCTCCAGCGGCTGAAGCACCTCCGGCCACGAGGCTCGCTCTGTTCTGAGCCGTAGCAGCAGCGTGCTCTGGTCGCTGGTGAGCCGGCTAATCCTACCCTCCAGCGAGATCATCTCGTGGAGGATGCGGGAGCTGCACCTCCGCGGAGAAGGCTTCCTCTTCTTCTTCTTCTTCTTCATCCAGGAGATGATGAAGCGTTCGTCCCTATCCTGGCGGCTGGCGGTATCGGCGCTGGAAGGGGTCCTGACGTCGACGGCTGCCGGTGTGGTGGTGTTATGATCCAGCCTGATGTAGTCCTTGATGTAGTCCTGACAAAGACAAACAGAATGTCAAGAGAATCTGCTAAAAGGATCCGGCACTACGGGATTCAGCATTGATACATTTCATGATTAACGTTTGCTTTGGCATTTTGTTCGCACGTATTCAAATATTTAGAATATGAATCATTCACGAGTGAACAAGCATAACTAACGAATGAATGAAAGAAGGGACAACCAGCGGACGAAACAAATGAGCGTGAAACATACCTCTTCTCCAAACAGCTCATCGTGCTCCTGATACACCGCAACCTCTTCGAACTCTCCTGGCTGCGGCGGGCTGACGTACTTCACAGACAGCTGGTGTGACGGCATGTTCAGCAGCAGGACGGCCAGCAGTGGCGTCAGCAGACGGACCGGCGGGCGGAGGGCGGCTGACACGGTGACGGGAGGCCGCGGACTGGCGCTGACCGTCGGAAGGCAGAGTCCGGCAGGGCTCAGAGGTCCGGTCTGAGGAGGGCTCGATGGTAGGGGAGGAGGAGTGGGAGGAGTCAGGTGATGAGGTAGAACGGTCATTGGACGAGACGGTGACCAGCGTTGGAGAGGATGCCCTCCCCTGCCTCACTTCTTATCTCTTCCCTGTCTCTTAGACCGATGACAAAGGCGCTTCATCTAATCTCACATCTTAATCAACCCGAAACTCTGGGAGGTCGGTCGAAATGTCATCAATGCGCCCGAGTCATCTCCCTGGTCTTGCGTCTCTGGGGCGACATGTAATACACCTTCTGATCAATGAGAGGAGCAGACCTATCAGTCATGTAAATCAGGCATGCCACACAGGTAGCCGAGGCGTCACAACCGGAGCGTTTGTCTCTACGCACTCCGTTCATTGTAGACATTCCGTGGGCGTGGTGGGAGACGGTGGGACGAGATCCCAGTGTTGTTTGGTGGTAGAGATACTGAGAGTAGCGGCAGTCGGCCATCAGAGAGGGTCGTGTGGACAGAAAGGACCGGGCAGGAGGATTAACTAGGACTACGGGGAACTTGAGGGGTGGGTACGCAGAGACGATCTAAAACTGGTGGGGAGGTGAGGGTTTGGCAATCCCTGTAGTCGCTGTGTCGCGTTACTACGTGTATGACAACTGCAGCAACTGTGACGGTTATGGAACTGCGATGGCTGTGAAATTAGATTTGACATTCGAAATATGTCTCGTTCAAGACATTCTGAGATAGGCATTAGGTATGTACACCATGATTCTGCTCAACGACCGTTCATTCCTATTGATATTTATTATTCATTCATGTGATAGTGCCGGTAATCGTTAAAAGACGTTATTGATAGCACACAGTAAAGGATAGTCGTCTAATTTATTGAAGCTATTCTAGGCTAAAATGCAACCCCTTTAAACATTTCACACATCAAAATATAGTATATCAGTTCTGTTCTGTGCATCCCGGCGCTTATCACATCCGACATCACAGCTGAATGCCCTCACAGCCAGATCACTGGCATCCGCCTAAAAACTCCCAACGACGCCAAGCCTCGGTGCCGCAAACATCACTGACGCAGCTCACCGGGCCTGGTCCCCTGACCCCCCCCCCCTCCCCCTGCCAACCTCGGGCCTTTGCACCGACACTCTTCTGATGCTAACTCCCTGACACTTTGTCTCTGGGTTTGTCCAAGCCAGGTCTCTAATAGGTGGCAATTTTCCATGTGTAGAGCACTGCCTCGCAATTTATAGGTGGCGACTTGTGATTCGCAGGTGCCGCGTCCTCATTCAGAGCTTGTGGATCGTGACTCCCAGGTGGCGTTACGCTCTGCAGTGAGATGTCCGGTCCCTCACAGGCGACATTTGCGCGCCGATCGCACCTCGCCGTTTCGCCGCAGGTGCGTGACCAGCGAGGCGAGTACCTCGTCCGAGGAGACCGTCTCCGTGTCGCAGACGACGCACAGCTGCCGACGCGCGCGCGTCACCGCCACGTTAATCCGTCGCTTGTCGCCGAGGAAGCCCACGTCTCGGTTCGGGTTGGAGCGGACCAGGGACAGTAGGATGGCCTCCTTCTCGCGGCCCTGGAAGCCGTCCACGGTGTTGACCTCGACGTCGGGGAGCTTGTGACGCCGCAGCGCCGCGCGCACGGCCGCCGTCTGAGCCGCGTACGGGGTGATGACTCCCATGTGCTGCTGGAGGAGGCCGTCGGCCGCCAGCGCGGCCGCATGTGCCGCCACGAGCGCCGCCTCGCCGAGGTTCTGTCTAGAGCGGGTCTGGTCGGGGGTGGACTCGGCGAGGCGACAGCCGGCCGTGTCGATCAGCAGTAGCGTCGGGCCGGTCTCGGCCGTGTCCCGGACCCCAGGCAGCTGGGAGAGCCGGTGGCGCAGCACGTGCGGCGCCGCCGAGAGCAAGCCGCCGTAGTAGCGGTCCGACGACCACTCCTGGATGTGCTCGTTCATCCGGTACTGGACGCCGAGCTTACACACCAGCGCGTCGCCGTGCAGCTGCAGCTGGCGCTCCATCAGCGACACGGACAGGCCGCCCTTCTCGGCCGACTTGTTCCGCAGCATCGGAGACAGCTGCTCCGGATCCCCGAACATGAGCACTTTCTTGGCGCGCGGTATGGCGAGCCAGCAGGCGGCCTCCAGCGCCTGCGTGGCTTCGTCGATCACCAGCAGGTCGAACTCACCACCCTGTTTGGTGATCTTCAGCGGCCCCTGCTCGCTGGCCGTTGCCAGAGTGCACAGCACCACCTCCGCGTCTTCGATGACCTTTCTCTTCAGCTGCTTTTCGTTGGGCATGTCGTTCCAGTCCTCGCCCAATCTCTTCTCCCAGTCATCGAGAAGGTAGGCGGCGCATTGGTCAATCCAAAAGTCCAGCAGGTTCTCCTGGATCCTCGCTGGATGTCCCAGCCGGACCATGCTTCCCAGCTCGGCCTCCCACAGTTTTTCTAGCAGGTTGTCCACGGCAGTGTTGGACGGCGCGCACACCAGCACCCGCTGACCTCGCTCCACGTGCTGCAGAATCGCCTCCACCGCAGTGGTGGTCTTCCCGGTACCGGCCGGTCCGTGGATGATCGCCAGCCGCTGCTGGCGCAGGGTGAACTCCACTGCCGCGCGCTGCGACGGGTCCAGCAGGGTGTTGAAGAGCCGCAGCTGGCCGCTTTCGTCGAGGAGCTGCGGCGGCAGCTGCGCCGCCGGCGGCTCCAGCGGACAGGCGTCCTCGGCGAACAGGGTGGCCCGGAGACGTCCCACTGGACCGGACTTCAGCGACGGGAGGGCCTTCAGGGCGGCGCACATCCTCTCGTGGGTGCTGTCGTCGTGCATCTTATGCACGTCCACGAACGTGTGCAGGGGGACGTGTTTACTCTTGTTCTTGTCCATCACCAGAGTGAGCTCGAATTCCGTCTTGTGCCGGACGACAGCCGTGGGCCACCGCTCGCCCACCCGCACCCTGACACTGTCCCGGCTGGAGATGCAGTTTCTGGGGAACATCGCGTCCCGACCGGCGGCGGGTCGCAGCAGCAGCTCGTGGAAGCGGTGCCGCGTCCTGCGCTGCTGAGCCACCAGCAGCCCCGGCAGCTGGTCGCGGCCGTACAGGCGCCGGCGGTCCCACACCTCCGTCCTGTGCTCCTTCTCCAGCAGATGGAGGTGCAGCTTCACCAGCTCCTTGCAGCTCAGCGGCTTGGGCGGCGGCGGCTGAAACCGAAAACGAGGGGACCATCAGTGGTCTGTCTTCCTGTTCCCTGCTAAAACGTCTTACTTGTTCTCTTTCGCAACTCTCTTCATTTTCTGTGATGGACCTTCTTTCCACCTCCGCCTGTGTCCAAAATCCCTCTAGGTTTTACGCCAGAACTCCCTCCCCGTTCTCTACCAGTCTTTCTGCAGTGTAACTGCACGCCAACAATAAGCCGATCATTATTGCTGAACTGGTCTACACATTGCCAGAGGGACACTCACCTCAGAGGGAGGACCAGGTGCCGGCTGCGAGGGAGGATCTGGCGGCACGACATCCGGCTGGGAGGCGACGCCCGCCTTGGAGACCGTCCCCGTCGCGGCGACGTCGGCGGTGGTGTCCGCCTCTTTCCTGTTCCTACTCTTGGCTCTGGCCCGGCTGCCACCGCCCCGGGTCTCTGATCGCGACTCCCTCATATTACACGAGAGCTGGCACCGTCAGAGCTCCTGCAGACAAACGGAACGCAAAAAAGGCGCTTATCAATAATGGGGCTTGAACCCTACATAAGTACACGCTAAATTTCTCTTATATCCTTTGACATTCAAGGTAATATAATCGCACCTTCAAGGTCTTCGCAGATTAAATGTAAATATTATATTCGGGTGTGAGGGCTCAGCGCTCCACCTATATGTTTATACATGACTGAAAACGTGTGACTGCTCATGGACTGAGTATTATTCCCAGTAGTTGTTTGCAAGGCATAAGCGCAGCTCTCTTTAATTTCGATTACGAAGCAGTAGACTGGTGTGCCTAGCCATGTCATTTTGGTAACTGTGTCTGCATCTTTGATAACATTGGGTATTCGCGAGACGGTCCTGAACGCTTTCATAGATCACTATCAATTAATAGATACTGAGCAGCTTGATACGGCCTGTCAGCATGTTGTGCGCAATGCAACGTTCAAAGTCCCCACCGCGATAGCTTATCTGTTCCGTAACGTGGCCGCCTGATTATACGAACCACTTTGCTTCAAGTCCGGGATACCGGTCAGGGGTGCGGTTATTTAGGAGATTGACGAAAGGATTTCGAGACCCTCGCTAGTCGCTTCATTAAATATTTATCGTGGAGCACTACTGTCGAATTCAGGAAGCACGACACAATGCTGCTCCTGAAAGGATGTAGTGAAATCTTTACCTCTCTCAAAAACGATACCTATCAGGATGCACAAACACTAGGTTAAGTCTCCAAAGTCGGCGCCTACCCTCAACAGCTTTTTTATTAGACCAAATTTGCTGGCTGGATAACTTCAAGAACCGGATTGACTGAACTAGGAAAATAAGGGAATCATAGAAATTCGGATAAAATCTGAACTTCTAGCACACAGAGCGTAGCCGAAAATGAGCTCCACCCTTTAGCGCGGCTGCGGGGACCGCCTCATCACCCTATACCGTGCTGAGCTGTCGTCAGCAGCTGTTTGTTGCAGAGTCGACCTTGGCCGCAGCACATTGCATCTGCATGGCGCGGTGCGTCATAGTAGGAATACGTCACCGGTGTTCCCACAGGCGTTTGTTACAGGGCGGCTGTGTCAGCAGGAAACAGGCCGAGGTAACGTGTCTCTGTGAGTGTGGCTGGTTATTTGGTGTTCTACTTCTCCAGCCGGTGAAGTGCGGAATGCCATCCCCTCCCCCGGGGCAGCTTTGATCATTATCTGAGGACCTCACGGGCTGAGGAAGGCTTGACGGCTGATGAGCGGTGCATGTCTCGCTCGCTGTGAGCGCCGTCACGAGAGCGTACCGAGAGTGACCGTCACGGTTATCACGTGTTCGTGAAAACAGCTGACTCGCCGGTCGTGACTCATAGGCTACACTGCCGACAGCGGTATAGCATTGGCTCTGTAGCCGTGAGTTGCTGACTGAATTATCCATCCGTAGCATTTTCTGTTTTTCTTTTTTAACGATACGTTACAAGCGAAGAATTATTTTCGCTAGTAGATGTCGTTATTAGTGGTAATGGTCGGTGGTTTTACAGAGAGAGCTGTCTTAGCGCTTGTGATCACGTAAAATAGATGTCAAAAGTGCCCGTCAGTGACTTCCCCGGCGGCGACAACGCAATCACCTAACATTTATCTTGTACTTACTAGAGTTCGTCGCAATGGGCTATTGCTAGGGTGAACAATTAATTTTGATGTTGATTACAACGCTCAGATAGTGGGCACTCATATTTTCCGTATCCTAGTGAAAATGGAAGCGAAATTGGCAAGATTCTGCACCACATAAGAGGGATTCGTGCTAGCAAATAACATGGTAACCATATATATCTAATAATTGGATACAGAAGGTTACGATGTTATCTGGATCTGGATATTATCCTCATCACCAGTCACACTCGAATGCATTTCAGGCTTCAAAAATTAACTGGTGAGCAATTCCAAAAGATAACACATATTTTCCCCACAAAAATGCGGCAAACTGACAAAATTACACACACGCTGTACTAACCGTGGTGTCCCAGTGTCGCACTCTGCCGTCTCCGCTACTCCCTGCCTCCCCGCCCGGCGGCCACAGCTGCGGCCTCGGCCGGCGCTCACCAGCGGTGCACCATGTGGGCACAAAACTGGTCCGTGATCCCCACCGAACCGTATCGCCGCGCCCCAGCGGCGGACTCAGTCCCGGCGCCGCGGGCTCTCTCAGCTCGCAGCGGATTTCCGAGGTCTCCTGAGACACTCTGAGACACTCTGAGACACTCTGAGGCACCCTGAGACCTCTTACGGCCTTCTAAGGCGACCCGACAGGTCAGACCCTACACCCACAGCCCGCCCCAGACCCACCTATAGACCAGAGGAGATCGCTGAGGCCGTGAAGAGACGCTCCGTATAGACGCTGCTGAGAGACGCTTCAACAGTCCAGGTTCGCTGAGAGTCGCCCTTCTGAGTCTGGATTCCGCTACGACTGCCAGGCCTGAGGCTGTCTGTGTCCTATGCCGTCCGTCGTCCCCTGGTGCCACCGCGGCCTTGTTGTATGCCCGGCGCCGCCCGTGCCGCTGTGTGCCCGGCGCGGCCCTGTTCCGTGGTCTCAGGTCTGACAACTGACGGCGGTATACCCACGGAATGGTGCAGCCTCAGCGCGCGGGGCGGCGGGTCCGCCGGGACCGGCAGTTCCGGCGGGGTTCCCCGGGCGGCTGACGGGGCCCGTTCCCCAAACTGACCTCCACTGACTGGGTTATGAGCGCCCGGCACGGTAGGGCGGGAGGGCCAGGCCGGGAAATTGTGTGTTTGTGTGAGAGACTTTCTGATACGTCAAATTCATCACGGGATGGAGATATACAAAGCGTCTCGATGTGGGAAAGTCTGGTAAGTAATGCGAACTGAAACCTACATAAATAAGGAATCTGTTGGAAACAAGGAACTAAAACAAACAAAAAGGGGATAGGTAGAGTGATCAATGATGTGCTTCAGAGTACCGTCTCACCTGGGCAATGCTACCAACTCCTCCAGCATACATACAAATTACAACGTACATACATATATCCCCTTTAATTCAATATACCGCCCAGCCTCATTTTATCTCATAGCTTCAACGTCTCTCAAACGCCATAAAACTATAGGATGCAAGTTTTAAAGAAAATTGAAATTCAATATTTTTTAGAAATGTATTTTGCAGTTTTCTCTGCAAGAGTTCATGCCAGAAATATTTACGTTTGACATGCCAAAGGATGCAATATAGCCAAACGAAACGTCCCGTTTAGTTGACTGAAAAACCATAATCCTTCAATACTATGTAATCCATGGTAGGTAATGGTAATCCTATGGCTTTGTTTTCAAACTGTTCGTTGTTTCACCGATAGCTAAAGAAAAAAAACTATAAAGGTAGACATTGAAGCATAGTTAAAACATCATCTCTCGTAGCTGCAAAATTATACCTGTGTCCAATACGGCTCCTAATCACATGAGTCGCAAATCGCAACTAATTGCCTTATTACAATATCAGGTATATTTCAGCAGCAACGCAAATATTGTTCGTCGATTGACTTGCTGATAAATAATAAGTCATTCAAACATCAAAACGCTTTTGCATCCGTGGAATGAGCCGTATATCCATTGACGCGGACCACCATGACCTATTATACACTCGTAATAAAATACCCACGGGCATAGAACCATTTCAGTCACTATCTCGACAAAACATCTCTGCCCAGCGAAAAAAAAAAAAACAATAAAAAACATTGCAAACCGCCATTTCCTCCAGCAGGTCTATATTATTTCTTCGCTTCTCTCTGCCCTGACCGATTCTCTAGTGACCACGCTGTCTCTCGGATCCTTCTCCCCTCTCCCTTCCCTCTCTCCCACTCTCTCCCTCTCTCTCTCTCTCCCTCTCCCCCACTCTCTCCCTCTCCCCCACTCTCTCCCTCTCTCTCTCTCCCACTCTCTCCCTCTCCCCCACTCTCTCCCTCTCCCCCACTCTCTCTCCGTCCACTGCCGCTCACATACAGAGAGGCTCTCCGAAGAAGGGTGTCGACTGCTCCACCATCCTGGTGACGGTCCTCTCCAGCCAACAGAACGTGTCTACGTCTGCCATCCTGGTATACACGTCCGGCCAGCCGAGCAGGCCGCGACACGCGGCGTTCCAGGAGAGCAGGCCGACCAGCACGGTCCGGCCGGGTCGCGCCGGGTCATCGCAGGTCAGAGGGGCCCCGGAGTCGGTCTGGAGGGGAGAGGGGAGGTCAACGGGGGAGGGAGGGTCAGCGCAGGTCAGAGGGGCACCAGAGTCGATCTGGAAGGGCGGGAAGAGAGGGGGCAATGTTAATAACAGAGAGACATGGTGATGAAAGATAAATAGTCGTCGTCGTCTAAATTCCAAGTTCTAGCCAACAACCAACAGCCAACAGTCCACAGCACACAGTACTCACAGTCCTATAGTCTACTACCCTTACTCCGCACTCCCTAGTCTTTACAGTCGTTAATCCACAGTCTCCACAATCCACAGTGTCGCCCCACAGTCCCCACTGGGCACTGACCCGGCAGGCCGACTCGGAGCCCGGTTCAGTAGCGGCGCAGATGAACGAGTAGTGGAGTCCGAACGTCTCTGGCAGTTTACCGGTGGCCTTTAGACCCTCCTCGCACTGATCTCGCGTCAGGAGGTGGACCGAGGTGGCTCGGACTGAGCTCGCTCGCTCCTCTGGGAACAGAGAGGGCGCCAGGGGTCACCAATGGACAGAGGGGGGCGCCAATGACCCCCATTAGACAGAGAGGGTCTCCATTGACAGAGCAGTGGTGCGGACTGATCTCGCTCGCTCCTCTGGGAACAGAGAGGGCGCGTGGGGTCACCAATGGACAGAGGGGGGCGCCAAATGGCGCCAATGGCCACCATTAGACAGAGAGGGTCTCCATAGACTGAGGGGTGGTGCGGACTGAGCTTGCTCGCTCCTCTGGGAACAGAGAGGGCGCTAGGGGTCACCAATGGACAGAGGGGTCACCATAGACGGAGAGGGGTAGCGCGGACTGAGCTGACCCGCTCCTCTGTGGACAGAGGGCGTCAGGGGTCATGCCAGAGAGGGAGAGAGAGAGAGAGAGAGAGAGAGAGAGAGAGAGAGAGAGAGAGAGAGAGAGAGAGAGAGAGAGAGAGAGAGAGAGAGAGAGAGAAAGCGAGAGAGAGGAAAAGGAGAGGCTAGGTGTCAAGATAAAGAAGACAAGAAAATATCACGAGTACCTACCTACGACAGCTTGAAGTTCGACTGAGTCGTTATAGCTATAGTTCGATCATATATCAGGAACCAGCACGGGAAAGAGCTATGATGCCGTTACTTGGCTCGTGGCACGTGCTGTGTAACACGGGGAGTGGGACTGTGCATTGGTGTAGTTTTTGGGAATGTGGAGTCCACTCAGTGATCCGCGATTCCCCAACAATTCGCGAATGAGCGAAAATGGAAGGGCACGAAAGTTATGCTGTCGATTGACGGATATGGTACAGTTATATCAATACCAGGAGCCAGAGGAAAAATCAATTTCGGAAGAAACGACTGTATGCTTCTGTTTCGCATCAAGTTGTCGGAAAGCTAAAAATGATGCACATCAAACGTTCCGACAGAGACGCCGAACTAGCCTTACAGCCGTTCTCTCGTAGAAAACAGGCCCACTTCGGCTTCAGTCGGTCACGCCACACCATTCAGCCGTACCCTCCGCAACCACAACACGAAAACACGCAGAAGGCGCCCTAATCCGGCGGATCTAATCCGCCGCGCGCCTTACCGTCGATAATCTGTACGGTCTGACAGCCGGTGAGTTGGGAAGGTTCGCCGGGGTCCAGTGTGGCCGGCCCCAGGCAGGCGGGGGTCACAGATGGACCGATTGGGACGGCCTCAGAGAGTCGCAGCACCGCCAGGTCGTGGTAGCGCGCCCTGCCACCCCAGTCGATGTGCAGTACGGACTCGGCCACAGTGAGGTCGCCACCGGCGCCCGAAGGCAGGCGGACCACGAGAGACTCGACCGGCTCGCTGTGGGGGAATTGTCAGAGTTTATATCTATTTTCTCTTACGAGCATCAAAGCCGAAACAATAATAAAGGTAATTGTGGTATCATATTTAGATCAAACCTGCTTTACTCTGTCACCGACAAAAATCGAACGTCAGGACAATTAGGTACTGAGTAAGTATATTTGGCCTGACTATCATCAGATACTTTTGAGCTACATGTATGAACCGTGAACGTCAAAACGTTTAAGCGAATGTAAGTGAGCCACTATTAACGACAATAGATGTCAAAAGAGCCTAGAAATGTGCGCAGGCTTCCCTTCCCAAATACGAAAAAAGATATTATCGGATTCGAAAAGCAAGCTTTCTCGTCAATTCATCATGTCTTACTCTTCGACGATGTGCGCGGCAGTGACGACGATCTTGGAGTGGATGAGGACCCCGGCCCCGCGCAGATGGGTCCCTCCCTGCTCCCAGACGGTCACCAGCCACGGAAACTGGCCGGGCGTCACCTCGTCGCCCTGAAACACACCGCAGATTGTCAGAAATACACACGGTGATCAGCCGCAGAAACTTTGTGCGAGCAATCGAGACCAGAGTTGTGACATCTTCTGTAGCCCACATAGGCTTTCGGCAGATAGTGATTCATTAGAAAAAATGAATGGAGGACACTGCGCCTCTGACAGCAGACTGTCGAGCAGCTATCTGAAGCAAGCTGTCGCTGCCTGTCATCTTTACACAGCGTTATGTCTGTGCTTCTGACAGGGAGCAAACAGGATGGGGCACATGATTATTCCCTGTAACATACCACAACCACATACGCCGTTATCAGTAAAGCCACGGAGAACGCTTCACTGATACATCACGTCGGTGCATTTCGCCTCTAAGCCAAAAATGCTCATTACAACTTGTCAGGACACTACAACTTGAGCTGACAACAACTTGTCAACAGTGATCAAACTAGAACATCACAGAGCACCGCTAGCCTAATCCCTGGACATGAGCACGCATCGCCTGACGAATGGCGTGCCAGGGGATCGGCATGCGATTGGAATTAGAAGCACGAACGTAAGATTTAAAGCGTAACTGAATGTCAGGTAAATCTAACATGAGATCTAAATTCAACTGAAGGTAGGTCCTAAGAAAATCAAAACGTCTGATGAGTGTGGGGTGGGCGTTTATCACGGTTATGTTATCATAAATGCGCATCAGTGGCCAAAAGATTAAGATGCGTCCTGGTGATAGCAATAGCTATAAGATCACGCCAAAGCATAAGTTATCTGGCATATCTATGGCCTCGTAGCATGAAGACCATTCAACAGTTAAATGCTGTTGAGCGTATCAAAGTTGAGCCATCATGAAATTGCGCTAACACTTTATAGTTTTTACCGACTGTCAGTATGCCGAGACTTACTAGAGCCAACTTACATGGCTTGCGACGCTGGTTCTTGTGCCGCATCCTGGCTCCTGAGACAGCTTTGCTGTCCCGTTCTGTAGGTGCAAAACGTGTCATTATGTTGTAAAAAAGTAGTCAATAGATTTCAATCCTGACATGGACCAAATTCATAATCGATCGCAATTTTAAGGAATCTTTCGTACTTCATTGTATTTGTTGAACGTTCATTGTGACATGTATGACTAGATAAGTGAAACTTTTTTAAATATAAAGGTACTGTATTATAGAAAGCCTTTGCAAACGCGTTTCGAATATATCATCTTCAGTGCTAGCTTCCCATAATACAAAAAGAAAAAAATCTTTTTTTTTCTTTTTGTATTATGGGAAGCTAGCACTGAAGATGATATATTCGAAGCGCGTTTGCGAAGGCTTTCTATAATACAGCACCTTTATATTTAAAAAAGTTTCACTTATCTAGTCATACTTCATTGTATCTTTTATGCCTACACACGTTTGGTGTATAATCGTCGACGTGATTCGTTAAGGTGACTCATTTCGAATCTTTTCACTGATATGGCGACTAAGATATTGATCCAAACGATACAAACATTATAAAAAGGAGGACAGAACTTCCCTCATAGCCAGATTCGAGCCATACCATTTTCTTCTCAGCCTGGACCCGAGATACCCACCTTTGAGTCTCCGTCTCCCTGCCGGCATTGGGTGCCGTCCACAACCTCCTCGGGCGGACAGCACACGTTACCCCGTCCCCGACAGCCCGCGGCCGGGGCCGAGTGACCTGACCTCTCGTCCAGCTGACCGCTGCCCGACACCCGGGCCGGGGTCAAGGTCACGTCCTGACCGCAGCAGCCGGCGGGCACACACCGACAGGCCGGGACGGGGGCGGTCTCTGAGGGGGCGTCCGCCGCCACCTGAGCTGCGGCCGAGGAGAAAAAGTCCTCCAGAAAGGCCTGGTCCTCAGCCGTGAGGGTGGCGGGAGTCGTCGGTACGCCGCAGGTCACCCGGAGGAGGACCAACAGCCAGAGGAGGGCGGCCATCTCTGTGGAGTTGACCGCAGGTCAGTCAGTGGTCGACGATGCTGGGTTACGTTGCGATAACGTATAGAAGGACGTAAAAGAGTGAAATGTTCGTGATAAGTGCACACTGAATGCTGAGCACCCTTTTGAGAACCACTGTGTATGTCAATGAATTAACCCGCGCACCGACGGGGGTCTGCGCCAACTTCGCACCGACGGGGGGGGGGGGCGGATGACCGCCCCCCCTGAGATCTCGAGAACGAAGCAAGATAGCGACAAGCGGTAAACGGCATCGGATACGCACGGCCAAGATCTACAATTTTTACTAAGGTCATTTTCAGGTCAGGTCAAAGATGACGTCACAGGGGTCGAAAAAGTCAAAATGGCGGCGCTAGATATGGAGAGAGTTTTTCTCGAATAACTTTCTAATTAGTCAAGATAGGAACAAACTAAGGGCAGCATCGTGATCCTCTCGTCAATCCGCATCGAATGATATATACGTTGACCTCGAAAGGTCAAGGTCAAAGGTTGACCTCAGGTCACGTGACCTCGAGGTCATCATGTATCTCATTCGATGCGTCTTGACGAGCTGAACACAATGAGACCATCCACGCGTCTGTATCTTGTTCCTGTACGGAGTTATTGGCCAAAAACCTTTGGTGACCTTTGATGACGTCACATGACCTCACAGCTGCCCAACAGCAAAACAGACCTCAAGGTAGTGAAGGTTGATCGTATATGAAGTCATGTATGGTATATGGGGCCATTCCGACCCGTTTTAGTGGTAAAAACAGGGAGTTGATTTTTCCCCCATTGACTTATAATGGGGAGGTCGCGAAATTGACCTGACCTTAGGTCACCGATATCAAAATTCCGAGATATACAAATTGTAGCTACTAATGACCTAATAGTATCCTGCGACTTTCAAAGGCCTCCGACATCTACTGTAGCTCTGGCACGGTGACAAAGTTGCAAAAAAGTGACTTGAGGTTGGGTCATTCAAAGTGACCTGGTGACCTGACCTTAAAAGGTAGGTGGTTGAAACTTGCACACCATGTGTAAAATTGATGAGGTTATAGTCATACCAAATTTCGCGGCGCTACGCGCCGCGGTTTTCCCGCTATTCGCGAAAAACCTCAGGGGGGGGGGCGGATATCCGCCCCCCCCGTCGGTGCGAGGGTTAAATTCACTTGATCTCATTAAATAGATAAGCGACCAAAAATACGACCATAACTAAACGAGATGTTTTCGGCTCGTGCTTTTTTAACTGGTTGGAAAAAGGATAATTTTTATTCTCCCCGATAACTTTCGGCTGCTGTTATAGAAACTTTATTAATTATAAAAATAAAGAAATGTATTTTAACACGCGCAGTGGACCGCGCACGTAGTCTGTGGACCGCTTTACCTATTGCAATCACGGAAAGAGGTGCAATTCATTTTAAGGCTGGTGCTGAAAATTTGGCGTTCATAGAATGACTACGGCGTGAGATATTTGAAAAAGAAGACGGGTAAGCGAAACCCGCTCCCCTTTCACTGCGCGTTGTAAAGGGGTACCCACTACTTGTCGTTATTTAACAGACAATATTAACCCGCGCCCCGCTGGGCTATTCAGCCATACGCGCCCTGCTGGGGGGGGGGGGGCAGATTCTGCCCCCCCCCCTGTCTAACTTCCGAACCGATGGTCGTAGAAAGACGGGGAAAACGGCAATCGAAAGCTCTCAACAAGGCGGATCTTAAGAGCCCAAATTTTTTTGCTTAAGTAGGTCAGAGGTCAGGTCAAGGTCAGGTCAAGGGTACAAAATGCAAGTTTCTACAGTATCGGCCTTGCACCGTAGTTGCCGAAGAATGGACTGAGACTGATTGCCCAAAACGTGTTCTTAGACTACCAAGACAATATTCGTTGAACACAATGTCATTCAAAGGTCAAGGTCAAGGTCAGGTCAGGTCAGGTCAGGTCACCAAAAACAAAATATAGAAAAGGGCATGTGCGACACATGTTTTATGGGTCATTTTACTCATGGAATTCAATAGGCACACTCAATAAGTGATATGGACCACCTCTGGATGAATTTCAGGTCGAGGTCAGGTCAAGGTCAGGTCAAGTGAGGTCAAATTTTGAAGTTGGTTGTTAAGGCCTAAAAAGGTGTCTATCCGATGCAGTTTTTCACGGCGAATCGAATGGTGCTATTTTTATTTCCGTACGAGGTCTAGAACTTCCAAAAAATCATTTTTCAAAATTTTGGTGTGTCGTGACGTCATAAAATTTTGAATGACTCCCACATTTTTGAACCGATTCTTCTAAAAATTGGTATGTAGGTGCACATAGAATACTTCTTTGACATATATTCCGGTTTTTTCGATAAACTCAAAATTTTGGATTTTATAAATATTTTCCCGAAAAAGTCAGTTTTTTGGAAAAATTTTGGCCAAAATCCAAAATTTTCAAAAAAACCGAGATAGCCATTTGATAGACAAAGTAGAATCACGTATAACCTTTTTTGTTACGTCTTGATTCCTTTAAAAATGAGGAAGTTAGCGGCGTTTGAAATTTTGCCGTTTTTTAGGCGAAAATGGCGAACATGACGTCACTAAAACGGCAATTTCTCAAAAAATTTCCGACGGATTTCGCTCCAATTTTCAGGGAACGTGTCAAATTGATGTATGATAAGGTACTGAAAGTTTGACGTCGCTGGCGTAACGCGTTTAGAAGCTATTGGCGAAAAACGGGAGGGGGGGCAGATTCTGCCCCCCCCCCAGCGGGGCGCGGGTTAATGCATTAAAACAGCTTTGGTCGTGTCAAACTACGTCTAACATGTTAATTAGTTATGTTGGTTGATCGGTTATTCAACTAGTTTATTAGTTATGCTAGTCACCGAAAATGGGAAGCCAGTCAGCATCGATATAGCTTGGAGTTGAAGGCTTGGTAAAGGTTTAAAGCCAACTCAGTCTTGAACCCATTGAAGATACGCTATGAGGTTTTTTGTAAAAGGGCTTTGACCTTGAGCAGTAAAACTGTGACATGGAACAGCATATTTTAACTGCGAGTCGCTAGATTCGATAGATGTGAAAGCAGTTTTTGGGTGTCTTACGACATCGTTAAAAATTAGGATGAGTAGGCAGTAGGCACTAAGTAACATGTGTTTTTGTTGCAGTTTCAGCAAACTGCTTACATTAGAATTTCGATATTTTGCCAGATAAAATAAACTTTTATGACAAATCAACTACCTGCGCGTCGGAAAGATACTCACCACAGGAAATAATGAATAAATAGAAAAATAAATAAATAGATAAATAGATAAATAAATAAATAATTAAATCAACAGAAACATGAAATTTTACCCCAGAAGCTGAGATCAGAGTTAGAGGGCACATAGCAGAGGACAGCAGAGATCGAATAGCGCACGGCCTCCTCACCTGCTTCGGAAGGGACGTGCTCCCGGCTCCGCAGACGCCGCCGTTCTGCCGCCGTTCTGGCGTACTGACCGCCGTACCAGCCACGATTGGTGCCGGGTCTCACCCCCCATGCAGTCTCACCCCCTTTGACGACTACCCCCCCCCCCTCTCTGTGGTCGAGACTGACAGGCGCCTCGCAGATGCACACACCCATTTTACGACCGGTCGCGAGTGGCTTCCTGGAGCGGATCCGGGCGGATCCACCTCCAGATCCATCTCCGGATCCAGCTATGACGAGCCGGCGGATCCGGGGGACCGACCGCCGGTGACATGGCGCTCACTCACGATGCCATCCTTCATCCTCGACGCGAGCCGGCTCAGCGAGCACGCTGTGAGTTGCATCACCATGTTCCGATGCACGGTGGGTGCTGTTTGGAAATAAATCGTCACGACTGTTCGCTGTCAAGAGGGTCGTCCTAGCCGCTGGGCGCCCGGTGAGCTGCTCGTGGCAGGGGTGGCTCAAGGTACCTCACTGTCGCCGGTGTTTTTTATGCAGAGGAGGCGCTCGCTCGGTCACGAGCTCGGCCGGCCTCGGTCGCCGGATATCCGTTCTGAGAAGGGGTGAGACGGGAGTCAGACGACTTTATCAGAGGTAGGGGAGAGTGGGGCAAAGCGGCCACCCGGGGCAAAGCGGCCATCCATCGTTTTAGCCCTCCACATCTGGCGTCAGTTCCAATTTATGGTTTCTAATTATACTTCTCTTCGCGGCCGTTCGAATGAGCCAGACCGTGGTTTCACGCCCATCGCCATTGTTCTGTGAAACACGGAAAAGCATTTCTTGCCAGGTTACCAACTATGTTTACAGTTTTTAAATGTTATTTTATTCCATAACCATTTGTAATTTTTATAAGCGTTCTTGTCCATGCATTGTGTGGATATCGTACATGACTCCTACCAATTTTAATGCTTTTTACTCCACTTATAGCTGAGCTGGAATATTTTTGCCTCGGACGGTATGCGCGGGGCAAAGTGGCCGGGGCAAAGTGGCCAGACCCCAATTGGCCATAACTTGTTTCCATCTGGATAAAAACATTATTTATATTCCAATGTGTCGTCAGGTATTCAGTTTGACCATTTTTCGGTTACAAGAGTTACCAAATAATGCAGTTAATTGTTTTTCCATGAAAATCCTTTATTTGTTTATCTACAGGTGGGAAAATAACTAAGTAAACATCCATCCTCACTTAAACTTTGTCACCATCAAATACCCTAGTCGTATATGAGGCAACTATTCATTTTCTCATATCGGGACTTGAGAAGTCGCCGGTGGCCGCTTTGCCTCAGGGATGGGGCAAAGTGGCCAATATGCTATAGGTTTAAGGTTTTGTCAATATCTCCCATATGTGAACGCCTTTGTAAATGAAACGCAGTTGGAATAAAAGGCAATTTAATAGGGATCACATTGGTATAGAAAGAATCTTTCCAAGTTTAGAAATCAAGCGTCGGCATCGTAAGAAGCGTTAGGGTGGCCGCTTTGCCCCACTCTCCCCTACACGGCTAACACGGCTCCTGTCACGAGCGACAGTCCCTCAGAGCGACGGACAATACCTCAGCGCGGAGAGCGTCACGACGGCTGGGGCGTCCCGCCCTCCACAGAGGCTGTGATTTATCGACAGGGTTGTCAGGCCTTTACCGGAGTCGGATAGTCTCTCACTCAGACGTCAGCCTGGGGCCTCCGTGTGCTGTTTGGCGCGGTTGGTCCCTAAAAGTGTGCACTGGCTACCGGCTGATCAAGGCGCTGGGCTGGTGGTGGAGATAGACCTTCACCTGTTAGCTGATTCTTCCTCAGCAATTAAGTATTGTCAATTAAATCTTAATTGAAATTCTAGGTTACCAATGTATATTTTGCATCTTTGGGTTTTCATACCAAGTGTGTAGTTAAACTCCACTGCAACTGCCAGCATTTTTGATATCCATTGCCTAAGTACGTTATTTTTGTGACATTGCATTTGTTTTAAAAGCGATAATTCAACCAGCAAGTCACTTATAGTATAATTTACACGGGTCGAACAGTTAGCTGTTTTTCGGTCATGAGGTCGCAGTTGCAGAGGCTAATATATGTTCCTCATACACTATCCCACACAATGGGAGATATGACCAGGACACCGTCAAGCTAGGTCACATGTTAGATCGTTTACTATATCAGTGTGTGTAGTTAACTAGTTATGTAGTTATGTACCGTGATATGGGGTAGTGTCCCAGCTCCTGAGCCGATAGGCGCAAGTAAGACTCCTAACGACGGCTCATCATTTGCTCCAGACGGGGATGATCTGCTGTCAATAGCTATGAACTCATTAGTCGTTACACGCCCTAGTAAGCTCAGTGAGCGGGGTGAGCTCAGTGAGAGACCCCCTGCCGAGTGCTATCTCACTGCACTGCACTGTTCACCGCTCAGGGACTAGGGGAGGGGTGTCTGTCCACTAGTCAACAGCGACATCTACCCGCGCTGTACCAGCGCCGGCACTCCTTGCACAGCGACACCTGTGTAGGGGAGATATTCCACTGCAACGGTTCCCGATCCACCTACCTCGACCGTCGACCACCATGGAGCCCTTGGTTCCCACCTTTCCTTTAAAAAAAAAAAAACTAAATGATGATATTAAAAAAACGTTTATATGAAGTTTCTCCTAAGGGCACGTGCATGAAGATTAAAGAGCGCGCAGACTAAACGAAGTGTTGGCCGTTTAAGCCGAAGGTCAGTTGAGGTCAAGATGAGGTCGTACTCGTTGATCCCACCTAGACGAGGCTGCTGAAACCTTCCCGGCGGTTCTAAGTGATTGCTCAGGAAATCATAGAGACTGAAGGCTGCGATTTGGGATGCCGGATGTTCACCTGAAATACGCCGTTTTTATTTTCTGCATGCCAAAGGGGTCGCAATAACACGACCGATAAAAAAGCGGAGGATGAATCAAATATCAGAAAGTGACAAATCCTTATGGTGATGACATCTAGCATTGTGCCTAGCTGAGATTTTACTTGCATCATTTACCTGTATGGTGCACAGTAACTGTAAAATGACGAACTTTGGTCTCTTTTTCACCGTCAATGATGCATATGAAAATTAACATGACACTTTAGCGTTTTTTTCTGGAATCTGACTATACCGAACAAGTATCTGTTTTCTTCAGGACCATCAAACCCCATCAAGCAAGTGTGTTGTGTGCTTATACGAGTACGCCTCGGTTTCGTTTGGGAGATATTTATTCATCGGTTAAATTTTTCACTTCATCTCTCAATCCCTCTCACTCTCTCCCTCTCTCTCTCTCTCTCTCTCTCTCTCTCTCTCACTCCCTCTCCCTCTCTCCCTCTCCCTCTCTCTCACTCCCTCTCCCTCTCCTTCTCTCTCTCTCTCTCTCTCTCTCTCTCTCTCTCTCTCTCTCTCTCTCTCTCTCTCTCTCTCTCTCTCTCTCTCTCTCTCTCTCTCTCTCTTTCCCATCCCTCTTAACATCACTTTCTACTAAGTATCAATACGCACAATTTCACCTACGACCCAAAACGATACTATCAGTCCGTGCACGCATGTTTTGCACGAAGACAGGCAGGTGGCGAACTCTGATGACGGTCGACAACTGGACGAACCAGTCGCGATGTCGCCAAACTGTCGTCACCCTGATGAAGCATCGGCAGATTTAAATAGGCGCTGTCACCACCAGATAGTCAGTGGCCGGAATAAGACGGGATTTCGTTTGGCAACGGGTCGCTGAGACCGGCGACAATTATTGCTGGAGAGCACTGGGATTATTATTGGAGAGCACTGTGATTATTACTGAACATCAGACACGTGTCACTGGACGTTTTCTGGACACAGGCACAAGACACGTGACAGTGGACATAGGCAGTGCCTATGTCTAGTGCCTATTAGGCACTAGACACGTGACAGTGGACACGTGTAACTAGACACTTTACCGACAGTCAATGAATGCTAGTCACTGGACATAGTCACTGGATACTGGACACTGGACACTGGTCACGTGTCACTGGACAGTCATTGGATACTAGACACTGTTTTTTAGGGGGGACAGTGGAGACGTGTTACTGGATGTTCTATGAATTTTTGTATACACGTCTTGGGAAGCTAATAAAGCGAAACGTCGGGCAATTGATGCATCTTATCTGAACTTAAGAACAATTTATGGACTAACTATTTACGATTAATTATTTTATGCATAGTCTGGAGCAACGACTTCCGTAATGTCTCTAGTTTGGTGCACTGGATACTATCGCTTAACCATTTTTTTGCGTTTTGTTTCTGTTTCCCTTTCTGATACTTAACCGGCTTGCGAAGAAGTTACACTTAAATGTGAATTTCGGTGTAACAACTCCGCTGCCTTTCGGCACACGCTGGCCACCTCCTCCCCTGACAGGCTGACGTGGACGAGTGTCAGCCAGTGATGGGTCACATCGCGAATCACCGAATTTACGCGGAGCACTATCGTGGCTTCCCCTATTGGGGCTTCACTGATCAAATAATGTGCGAGTGTGGCAGAAGTAAGTGAAACAGCATAGATGCCCGCAATTGGCATGGTTCCTATATGACCGTCACAAGCTTCCCGAATTGAATTGTTTTCAGATAGTTGGATTGTGATAAGATAATTTCTTCCCAGTGCACTCTTGATATAAATCCTGTTCTGGAAGGTGCTAAATTGGGATCAACGACCAATATTTATCTGATGTAGATAAATAATAAAAACTATTTATTATTTATCTACATCTTTGGGCTGTTACAAATCATATTGCTGCTTATCAGTTTGACTGATCTATTATAAGAATAGCATCCAGAATAGAACGCACCTAGTAACGGTGCATACTTTCTCCCGATTATCTGTCCCTGTTTCTCCTTCCCCTGCCTCCATTTTTTGCACACAGCTCTGCAACCGGGCTGCAACAGAAGCAGGTACAGCAAGTCCTGTTTGACACCGATTACCTGCGTGCCTGGCGCCACAGACTCGAAACAATAGCCCTAAGGTAACCTACTTCTATGGGGCGCAGAACAGGCTGTAATTGCCTTGGATTAAACGATGCGAGCGCATAGTTGGGAAGATATCTTAGGAATCCAATATTAAGTCCGCGAGATAACGACTAACCAATCAAAAGATTGATGTGTTCGAGAGTACCTAACAAGAAGGCTCACAAAAGGCTCTCTTACAATATTCAAAAACGCAAGTTATATTTAAGAAAAAATATGTTCACTCTTTGCTCAACCTGCGACTTTAATGATAATGAAAAACGTCTTCTGTGATCAGTTTTCGCATGTCAGGCATTTCCCAATAAAATGGGGAATATAAGAGAAAATGCAGACGAAATAAAATCACAGCGATAAGTTTCGAATCATGTGGTCATAGATAGTGGTTAGTAACATTAAAACTACACATATTCTTTACTTCAATGTACATATATTTTGCGCAGCAAACATTCAAACATGATTCGTTTTCGATAGTCGCTTCGCTGGCGCTTCACTCAATCGCTCGTAGCTGTCACAGAGGAAATGTTTGCTGCTGGCACGAGAGGGAATCCCGGTACCCTAACCGGTAACCCGCGCCCTGATGGGGGCCATTTTGGCCCCCCTGTGGTTTTTCTTAAATAGCGAGAAAACGGCGGCGCGCAGCGCCGCCAAATTTTAAGTACCTTACCGGGCATCAGTTTGACACCTTCACACAAAATTTCAAGTCACAGGTCACCTCAGGTCAGGAGTTATTGAGGTCAAACTGAGGTCATGTTCGAGAAAAAATGAGCAAAAAACATGACATCTTGAAACGCTCACCAATTCTACAGTTAACAAGCAATTTTAAAGTTTTTTATGTGGTTGTGTAGAAAAAAGACAGCGCTACAAAACTGTTATCTTGGATTTTCGATTTTTTTTTATTTAGACCCCTAAAAATAAAAAAAAATGATTTTTTTTAGAAAAACTCAAAAAATTTCCAAAAATTTTTCGAATTTCAAAAAAACGGAATGTATGTGATAATCCCTGCGCTCTTCGATATACATACCAAATTTGAGATCGATAACTCTTTTTTGGCCAAGTTATAGCGAAAAAAAAAAACTTAAAAATTGATGACGTCAAATTTTTGAACTCAATTTTTAGCAATTCTAGACCTCGTAGCGCAAAACGGAGACCACCATTGAACTCCCCATGACGAGCTGCATCGAAACGATACTCATTTTATGCAAAAATATCAATTTTGAAATTTGACCTAATTTGACCTGACCTTGACGTGACCTTGACCTGACCTTGACCTGACCTTGACCTGACCTTGACCTGACCTTGACCTGACCTTGACCTGACCTTGACCAAAACGTGACCTAAGCTAGTCCAAAAGTCTGCCTGACCCACATAATCGCATTTGTCATGTAGGTAAAATGGACCATAAAACATGTATCACACGACACTTTCATATTGTGACCCCCCCCCCCCCCCAGTGACCTGACCTCTGTGACCTGACCTGGTATCAGTGACCTCAAATAGCAAAATATGTGTTTGAAGAAAATTTCCCCATCGATAATTTTCAATGAAATGCATTTTACTCCATTTTACAACGCATTTCTTGAAATGCCTGTAAACGGTGAAAATTCGACCTTTGCCCTGACCTGTGACGTCATCGGTTTGACCGAGGTCAATGAAATCGGGTCACAAGGAAGTTCCCCGTTGGGGCTATCCAACGCCGTTTACCGCTTGTCGCTATGTTGCGTGGTTCTCGAGATCTTAGGGGGGGGGCCAAAATGCCCCCCCCCATCAGACCGCGTTGCTCGGCAGACCCCATCAGGGCGCGGGCTAAGGGAGCAGCGGCTGCGAATTGGATAGTGACTACCTGAAACCCATTCTTTGCTTGTCTTGACTGTGCTGGCGTTACTGTTAGTTGCGTAGTCGACAATAAGTCGCCTCCCTTTTACGGATGCATCAAAATATATTCCTGCCCGGGGCCGGGATGATTCAATAAATGTCACCGAGGTTTTTTAGCGAAAACTCCGAGGGCCGTTAGGCCCGAGGTGCTTTTCGCTAAAAAAGCGAGGTGATATTTATTGAACTCCCGGCCTTAGGGCTGGAAGGTGTTTCCCATACCTGCCAAAAAGCTCACAACTATAATTGATAGTGACGTCAGCAGCCGTGTGGTTCAACGCGTTTAACCGCACCCCTTGAACCACACGGCTGGCAATATTAAATCACTGCATTAAACTTTGAAAAGTGTGGTACAGTGCACGTGCCATTAAAATGCCTGGATGTCTCGATTTAATCATGCAATGTAGCAGGTATGGGAAAGCAGCAAGCAGCACGATGGCAAATGAAATGTGCAGTGTGCAATGTGCATCGTGGCTATAGTGACACAAATTAGTCGGGAAAAACG
Organism: Amphibalanus amphitrite; assembly: GCF_019059575.1. Taxonomy (NCBI): domain Eukaryota; kingdom Metazoa; phylum Arthropoda; class Thecostraca; order Balanomorpha; family Balanidae; genus Amphibalanus; species Amphibalanus amphitrite. The sequence continues at coordinate 167,580 of NW_024881968.1, forward strand.
GCGAAATTCAGAATTGCAGCGAAGTTCATTTTAACCCTCGCCCGTATTGGTGTTTTTCCAGCCGCGAACGTATAAGGGGGGGGGGGGGTCCGTTGGACCCCCCCCTGCCGTTTCGCCCCTGATCGAGCTAGAGCTTCGCGGAAAAAACGAGCGTGTTGCCCGTGACGAGAGGAAGCCGATGATACCCAATTTTAAGGTCCTAGGTCATTGGTTGACCTTGCAGGTCAGGTCAATGACCCCAAAGGCGGGAAAATCGGGACCTGTTAGAACGTCGTAAAGTGTAGCTGCTATGGGGTTTTTCGGGGTGCTGATCACGAATATCATGTTAGTTTTGATCACAGATGATGTCTTCATGTATTTAGGCCAGGTCGGGTCAGGTCAGGTCAGGTCAACCAGTAAGGGTATTCGTAGTAGGTGGCAACCGCCTCTGACAGCTTCGTAACATGTTACGAAGGCACCAAAACTACTTCGTAAATGTTCATATGGTTGCTAAATTCGAATTCAGCTCCAAAAACTGACCTAGAAACATGTAAAACTCGAAAAAGTGAACCGATGTCATCAAAGGTCAATGACCTGACCTGACCTTCAGGTGACCTTGACACCCACCCTAATGCATGGGGGCAACATCATATCACATGTTTGAACGCTTGAAACCACGAAAAGACTGCAAACGCGCGGCTAATGCGAGCCGACATACGCCGAATCGCGATTCCAGCCAAACATGGTCTCGAAAAGTAGGTCACAGGTCAAAGGTCATTTGGGTCAGGGTCATGAAATTTTCAGGGTAGGTGTGAAATTGATGAACGCGAGGCTACTGAGAGTTTCGTCGTGATCGGCCGCTTTTTACGTGAGTTATTCGCGAAAAACCATGGGGGGGTCCGTTCGACCCCCCCCCCCCCCTATACGGGCGAGGGTTAAGATGAAATTCATAAAATCGTTCCTCAAAACACAATAATTGGTAGATAGTAGAAGTTCTCATTAAACCCTTATCGTGCTTATAAATGAGCTGTATAGGAAGTGAAAAAATCATTTGAGTTTTACAAGCAGTTTTAAAACGCAATAAGAATGCCATATGATTAAAACTTATCGTGATACGCTTGGATGTGATACATCGCCAATTGATGCGACTACAGTTGCCTTTGCAATGTCTATATACTATTGTCTTAATGTTTGTCTAATCAATGTTTCGCCCGCATTTCATGTCATTGCAGCTTAATTGGAATCACAAGGCTGTCGATCACAAGAAGGCTTGATCACTTTGCAAAACAATTGTTTATTGAGGATGAAAAACGGACATCGAACATATGTGACATAGAACCGGTGGCTTTAACTATGATGTGGGCTGTGATTGAATAGCACTAAAGTCGAGCCTGTAGGATCGTTGTAAGAGCACAAATAAATGCGACACGAGAAGAGCAATAGGAGAGAATAGAAAGTACAAAGTAAAGTCAAGGTAGGACGATATTTTTAGCTAGAAAGTGGTTAATGTGTTGAGGCTTCACGTGCGCTTTTCATTAAAGATGAAGCGATTGGACAGGCATCCGACTGGACAGAAATCCACCATCCATTGGACAGAAATCCGACTGTAGCTGTTCATCACTTTATCGGAGGACATCCTCCTATAGGTTCTCATATCCTTGAAATGGCTTCTGTACATTCTATTATAGTCCTGTGATCAAATATTTTGCTGTTAACACCCAAACACGCTTTGAATTTGCAGTGTTTTACTAGTGGCGACAGAGTGTCCTTGCAGTACCCCGCGCGGCACGTGTCACAGTGGCGGATGGCGCCGCCTTTCGCCACACATTCCTCACCTAACAACCCTCCGCGACAATCTCGGCGTGCGGACATCTGACCTGGCGACAGATCGGAGCGGCAAAGCCGGTCTTACGACCCCAGATTTACACTTTTCTTAAGGGAACCGGTCGCCCGAGCGGTTGATTGTCGCCGAAATGAGTGCGTGCGATGACCAGGGCGGGACCGGAACTCTGCGTGTGGGGACTGGGCCGGGTCACGCGCAGTATTTAACCGGCCACCCCCGGACTGATTGGCGCAGTGGCCATTGGTTTGGGTGACGGGGACGGTCAGTTGGAGACATGCTGCTGCGAACGTGTATCGGAGTGTTAATTGTGAGTGCTATGGGGAGAGACGGACAGTTGGTAAAGGGTAACGGTAAAGAGAGTGTATTTACCAATATTTCACCTTAGCATGGGATCATGTTGACAGGCGTTCAATTCTCTCTTTCTTTCCTTCTTTCTTTTCAATTGCTTTTTATTTGTCTTGGTTTTTTAATAGATAAAGATGTCATAAAATGTTAACTATAGAGGCAATAAAAATGTTAGCTAAAATTATCATCACTTATAGGAAGTGGGAATAAACATCAGAAGTTGAGCATTATTGGATTTTTTACCTCCGATCCAATGACCCGACTTTGACTTTCCTTTTTTCTGCCAGGTGGTGTGCGTTGCAGCCGACACCCAAAACTCCACAGAGACGTCCAGCGGCAATGGCACAGAGACCTCCCACCGTAGTGGACGGTACCTCTTCCAGTACATCCACAACTGGCTGGGCCTGACCACCACCACAACCACCAGCCGACCCATAGTCAAGTGTCAGGTGAGAAAACTTCAGGAAAACCGAAAGGGGACCTTTAGTGTGACGCCTTGGGTCTTGTGTTCTTGTTTGTCAAGCGTGACCGCCGAGGTCTGTAATTTGTGCTCAATATTGTGCTATTTTTTAACGTTTAATGTGGGCTGAACTTCAAAGGACAAACATATTTTTATGATTGGACACTAATTGATATAATGATTCAAAATGTGCCGTATACCAGTCCATAACATGTCCCTGTCGGTTTTTCAGGGCGCCGGATGCGGCGGCGGTGAGATCTCCGTCATCCCCGTGGTCTATGTGCCGGCCAAGACGAAGGAGTGTGACTACTCCCGTCCCTGCGCCAACGGCCACTGCCTCTCCGGAAAGTGTGTGGCCTGTTCCAGCAGCGCCCACTGCGGCGCGGGACTGGTCTGCAGTAACTACAAGTGCGTGCCGTGCTCCAATGATCACCAGTGCGCCGGAACCTCTGTCTGCGAGCACCACAGGTGTGTCCAGTGCCGCTCCCAGGGCGACTGTCCGTACGGCCAGACATGTCTCCAGAACAAGTGCAGGACGGTGGTGCAGATCAGTGAGTGCCAAACCGACGCCGAGTGTCAGCTGGGAAAACGCTGCTTGCAGGGGAAGTGCACGGCCGTTCAGGTCATCCAGTGCTACAGCGACGCCAACTGCGCTTACGGTCAGCAGTGTCAGAATTTCCAGTGCAGGCAGAAACTGACCAACCAGTGTAGCAGCCACGCAGATTGTCCTTACGACCAGCAATGCCAGAACTACCGGTGTACGGTGGTGCTAGTGCAAACTCATCAATGCAACAGCAACGCAGAGTGTCCTTATGGCCAGCAATGCCAGAACTATCAATGCACGGTGGTACCGGTGGTACTAGTACAGACCCATCAATGTACCACCAACGCAGAGTGTCCTTACGGGCAACAGTGCCAGAACTACCAGTGCAAGACGGTCCAGACTCCCCAATGTACCACCAACGCAGAGTGTCCCTACGGTCAACAATGTCAGAACTATCAGTGCAAGACGGTCCAGACTCCCCAATGTACCACCAACGCAGATTGTCCCTATGGGCAGCAATGTCAGAACTATCATTGCAAGACGGTGCAGACTCCCCAATGTACCACCAACGCAGAGTGTTCCTACGGTCAACAATGTCAGAACTATCAGTGCAAGACGGTCCAGACTCCCCAATGTACCACCAACGCAGATTGTCCCTATGGGCAGCAATGTCAGAACTATCATTGCAAGACGGTGCAGACTCCCCAATGTACCACCAACGCAGAGTGTCCCTACGGTCAACAATGCCAGAACTATCAGTGCAAGACGGTCCAGACTCCCCAATGTACCACCAACGCAGAGTGTCCCTACGGTCAACAATGCCAGAACTATCAATGCATACCGGTACAAACCAGTCAATGTCGCACCGATTCCGATTGCCCACAGGGTCACCGTTGTTTGCAGGGTAAGTGCGCAGCCGTCCAGCCCAACGAGTGCAACCATGATGCCGAATGTCCTCTTGGACACCAATGCCTCCAGAACCAATGCAGGCCGGGACAGGCCAACCAATGTTACAGCGACTCCCAGTGTTCCCACGGACAAGTCTGCAGGGCGAACCAGTGCACGGTTGTTCAGACTGGACAGTGCCAGAAAGATACCGACTGTCCCTTCGGCCACGCCTGCTGGGAGAACGAGTGTACCCCGGGTAAGTCGAAGAAGTGCCACAGCGACTCAGAGTGTGGTGTGAACCAGAAGTGCCGGGACGGCGCGTGCACGGATGTGACGGGGCGGCATAAGTCCTGTTCGATCAAGGTACCTTGTCCGCCCGGCCAGAAGTGTCGCGACGGTGTCTGCCAGGAGGCGGACGACGACTCGAGCATCTCCTGCTGGCAGAACTCCCAGTGCAAGTCTCACGTGTGCAGCAGTCGCGGGTTCTGCGCCGAATGCTCCAACGACGACCACTGTGCGCTTGGCCACTTTTGCCACAACTACCGCTGCGAGAAGCGCCTGCCGACTCTCAGCAAGTGCAATGCCAACAATCAGTGCTGGTCGGACATCTGCAGTAACGGTCTCTGCGTCAACTGTCGCAGCTCCTCCGACTGCCCCGGTCACCAGTTCTGCAACGTGTTCAAGTGCCAGGCGCTGGGTCTGTACAACGAGGGCTGCCGCGCCTATAGTCACTGCCAGTCCGGCAAGTGCAGCAAGCTCAACACCTGCGTGCACTGCAAGGGGCAGGCCGACTGCCATCCGGGGGAATTCTGCAGCTACAAGGGCCTCTGCGAGACGAAGGCCGACCTTCTGGACAACTGCGAGTCCAACACTCAGTGTGTGAGCGGCCTGTGCGGGTACAGCGGCTTCTGCGTGCAGTGCCGCGTCAACGCCGACTGTGCCGCCCAGGAGCGATGCAAGGAGTCCGTCTGCCGACCCAAGCTCTCGCTCGGACACTCCTGCAAGCACGACTCGGACTGCTCCTCGAGCAAGTGTCGCGGCAACGTGTGCGTCCAGTGCACCAGCCGCTCCCACTGTTCCCGCGGCGAGTTCTGCCAGGCGGGCGTCTGTCAGGCCAAGAGTCCCCTCGGCGCCAAGTGTGAGGAGGACGACCAGTGCGCCTCCACGCACTGCAAGCGCGGCCTGCGCGAGTGTGTGGCATGCACGAGAGACGTCCACTGCGGCTCCGGCAGGTTCTGTATCGACGACAGGTGTCTGGAGCGGATCCCCGTCGGCAACTGCTGCCGGACCTCCGCCACGTGCGAGTCGGGAGCCTTCTGTGACTCTGAGACGGACGGCCCGGCCCTGGCGCGGTGTACCTCCCAGAGTCAGCGGGGAGTGTGCGCCTTCCAACCGGACGGCGACGGCACGGGGATGGATGACAGTGGACGCAGATAAGGTGGGATTGTAAACGGCTGGAAACCCACGGTAAACTATTTCCTTTAAGAGATCTTCGACATTAACGAGAGGTGCGAGGCCATGAATGGAGGAAGTCATCTGAGAAACAAATGATCGAAAGACCAGTACTTGATGGAAAAATGATAGACTCCGCGAGCTCTAGACCCTTTAGGTTTATCACGTTCTTGAGAAATAAGATTAATGTGTCTCAGGCGCCACTGCACTGCAGAGGCATAGTTGTTAAAGGATTTTAGCCTTATTGTCCCATATGTTTATGGCAATTGTTGCTTGTTTTGCCACACTGTTTCGTTGGCGTGCGCTTATTTGTGCTTTTGTTCTTGTATGCATTGTGTGTCCTGCATCGTACGCAATAAATATTTATTGAACTAGCTTTGGGTTTGATCGAAGTTGACACTTGAAGATAGCCTATTGATGCACCCAGAGAGCGGCATTATACATTGCAGGAGCCAGGGGCGGATCCAGGAATTTTCGGGAGGGAGGGGGGCGGCAAGTCGAAATAGGGGCGACCTGGCATCCGGGGGCGCTTATACGAAGGAGCGCCAAACCGTCAAAATCGAAAGTTTAAAACTCGCTCCGTGCTGGGGGAGGCCCGAGGCGCTTATGAGGAACCGGGTCGAAAGCTTTTGCAAAGTCAAGTTTGCATACGTCAAGTGGTTTGTCGTCCTCAATAGCTGCGCTCCAGTCGTCCAGAACTTCCCAAGAGCTGAGACGTACAAGACCGCTTCGGCAGAAACCCATACCTACTGAGCTGGGTGCAGCAGGCCATGGTCAGTCAGGTGCAGGATCAGCCGGTCCCTCACTATGGACTCGAGCACCTTGGAGGGGACCGAAGTGGGGCTCACTGGCCGGTATTTTCCGGGGGACTGTTTGTATCCTTTCTTGTGGATCGGGGCCACATTCCCAGTCTTCCAGTCCAGAGTAAGCATTCCGGAATCCAGCGACTTCCTGAACAGTGTGCACAATAGGAGAGGAAGACTATTTGCAGAATGCAGAATCTCGGAGGGATGTTGGATGAAGGTCGGCTGCGGAGGTCGGTTTACAGTAGCCTTACCGGATTACCAGTAAAAATAGGTACCTTTGCTGTAATGAACTGAAATTTAAGGCTTCCATCAATTAATTTAGGAAAGTGATGCCCGTGTAGTGCCTGGGTGTGGCAGGCAGTTATGCTCGTGTCAGACGTCCGTAAACTGGGTCTGTAAACAGGGTAAAATAGCAGCTCTAAATCGTACCACCTGCGGGTTCAGGTTAGGTGTGGTGCTTAAAAATGAATGTTTTTATGTGAATCTGTTTCATTCATAAATCGAAAATTTATTGAAATATTTTGCGCTGTAATATAATACGAAACTGAGAACGAAAATGTGTATTGTTTTTCAATATTTAAAAACCTGGTGGAGAAATAAGTAAACAAAATGCGAGCTAAATGGAACTTGTGCTTTGTGTGGCCGTTTTTTAGTTTGTTTCGTTGGGATTGTGCGGGTGTGCTTGCGCGTTGTTTTTGAAAAAGTGAATCAATTTACAATGATAGACCGCTATAGAGTGATTGTTGTGGTGTGATTTGAACTGTTGTGGCGTGATAAACTCTGTTATTAGGCTTTTAAGTGACGGTGATTAAGACTTCAAGTTTCGAAGTCGTCCAAAAAATGGCGGATCTTGGACCCAACAACTCGTTTCTAGGCGTTCAGGTAAGACATCTTGACGACCCAATCCATGTATTAGGATCAGGTTTCATGTATTTTCATATTTTACTTAGTTACTGCATCACAGAATGATTCGGTGGGCCCATTTTCATTTACATTTTACTGTGGCAATTATGGCGCAATCAAAAGCACCTACAAATTTTCACAATTTTCTAGTCATCATGTGGAAAATAATCGAGTGATTGAAGACATAAGTGAATTTTTAAATATTATGCCAAAAAACGATTGTTCACATTGTGTTTGTCCTCTCTCCACAAGCTACAAGTGCATCCTGGTTTTCGTAACACTAAAGAAGGCAAATTTGCTACTTATGATATCTTAGTTTGCAACACACAGTGAGGTGAAAGAAAAGGTATTTGTTTAACTATAATTGTTTTCTGCTGAAATTAATGTAATAGCTAAATTTTATTAAACACATCAGCCCATGTCAATGAAAAATAGACCTATCCAGTCCACCTCCCCGGCGCAGGTGACCGTCTGTTGCTGCCGTAAAGTCAGATAGTGTGCTTGAGGGCGGGGGGAGCACAGATTTGGAGTGCTAGAAAACCCACAGTTTTTTACGATGCTGCTCTACCCTGTTTAACCTGATTTTGGTCCTCAATTAAAAAAAAAATTAGATATGCCCAAACCTTCCATTTTATATTACCGGCAGTGTAGCTGATTTGGCAAGTTTGAAATGTTTCCAGTAATGGTCCTGCCAACCTAATTTATGCATCAGCTCACTATGCTATGAGCTGACCACTCACTCCATTTTATAGATATGGACTCTCAAAGCTGCCACAGCTTCTTAAACCTGACTTGAATTTATCAGTGTTCGCTGTTGAAATGATGGGATGTGAGAGGTGAAAGTGCTGCTCACATATTTCTTTTTGGTTGATGCTGGCCATATTTCCTTTTCTACCATTCTCTATGTCATTATTGTAGCATGTGTTTGTTTTTTATTCAGAAATGAGATCTTAGACCCCTGCTTGTGCAGACTAGAGGACAGGTTATATAGCAAATGAAACATAGCTTGTTAAAAGGCTAGACATCAGATCCACCTTATATGCCACTAGCATGCTTTATCACTAATTGTATTCCTTGATTTGATAACATAGCTCGCAAGTTACATATTTGTTGAAGGTTGTTTTGAAGCTGATTTGCACAACTGACAATATTCATATTCAGGCAATAGTACCTGTTTTGTATCTTGCACATGCTCTGGTGTCAGATGCTTTAAATGTGCCTATTTTGACGAACAATATATGTATGGTGGTGCCATTCCCACTATCAACTTTGTTCTATTAAACCATTCACTGGAATCTGCTAGTGACAAAGTGATCTCCTCAGTGGCGGATCCAGGATTTTCACTGGGGAGGGGCTGCAGGTCATAATTGGGCGCCACGCCCCGGATGGGCGCCATAGTCGCATCGTATTGGCGCTGAAATATTGGCGCCCAGTGGCCCTGACAAGAGGCGCCCAGGATCAGTATGTACAGTGACACCACACGATTGGAAATATCGGTGCGGAGCGTACTGAAACGACGTTATTCGACTGATTTTTGCATCCTAGTCCTAGTATGCGGCACTCCGATGAGTTGCGAATTGAAAATTGGCGCCGCGCAGTTGGCGCCAGTTTTCCTTGGGTGGGGGCTGCCAGCCCCCGCAGCCCCCCCCCCCTGGATCCGCCACTGGATCTCCTGCTCCTACTCACTCACACCTTTCAATGCATAGTTTTTGGTACTCATGAAGAATGTGCTGGCACCTATCAGTTATCCTGTAATGCACCTTATCCTTGCTCCAACATGGCACATGTTTGATGTGCTTATCTGTATTTGCATTTTGCACCATTGGCTTGTACAGGAACCTTTATGTTGAATGTATGTTGCAACATCCACTCAACACCCAGTATTTAACAAATATTACTTGCTGCCTAAGCATCTGCTGGTGGGATTTCATTGAAGCAATATGCACTGAGAAGTTGTTTCACATTCCATTTAGTTTCTTAGTTCTCAGACATTCCCTGAGTCTTGAGCAATTCACCAGATTTCCTTTTTCAATATCCAATCCTCTGCTCTCCTTGCCTCTGCATCTACCTAGGACACTGCTCTGTCTATTCTCTGTCCTATGTGCCACCATACTGTCTGGCCGGCACCTCGCAGTGTCTTTTTATGTTTGCATCAAACCGTAGCTGGGATGCTCTGTTTCCTAATATCTCCAAGTGTCCCCCCCCCCCCAATGTCACCCTGTGTCTCTCCTAGCGCGTATGTCTCGCCATAGCTGGGCCACTCTGTCCCATCTCCGTGCGTCTCTCAGTGTCCCTTAGCAGCTCCCAATGTCTCCCAGTGTATGTGCTACAACGCTGGGTCACTCTGCTTCCTATCGCCTCCTAGTGTCTCAATGGGTCTGTTCCAGTCGCACTTCATAACACCTCTAAACTCCTCCAAGATTGCTTTCCTGTTCCAGTGGCAGCTCTAGCCCCTACAAAGCCAAGGAGGGCCCTGCTCCAACCTCCTCCATCTTGCTCTGGGAGGAGTTTAGAGGTGTCAGGAAGTGCGACTGGAACAGTCTCTCGACCATAGTCTCTCTAATTGTGTTCAAAGTATCCGTCTCCTGGCGTCTCTCGACTCTCCCAGTATGTCTGCCCTCCATAGCCTGGTCACTCCAATGTCTCTCTCACTCCCCACAGTGTGTATGCGCGGCTGCACCGGCCCGTGTCGGTGCCAGTGCGGTCCGCCGGTACCATAAACACTGGACAGCGCCCCCCCCCCCCTCCTGATGCAATGAACGAGTACTCCCGTGGGGGGAAGGGGGAGGGAGGAGTATTGAAGGGTGTGGTAGTGTGTGGTGTCTCGAAATTGATAAACATGCGTGATTGATCCATAAGATTGATAAGCATGGTTAGGAAGGTTAGTGTTAGTTGAATATCGTTATTTATTTTTTCATCTGGTAGTGTCGAATGGTGTAAAGAGTTCGCTGTCCATGACGGTGATATAAATGGGCGAAGGTGCAGTTTGAGTCTCGTTACAATGAAGTTTGAGTGACCCTCTCTTCCATGGACGTCCTCCGTGGTCACTGTGGGGAGACCCGCCTCTCTCCACGGCCCGTGTTGTGACAGGCGCCGTGTGCCATCCACTGCCCCCGGCCGGACCCGCCGCGGGCCGTAACCCGACCCGACCCGGCCCCGGGCGGATGTTTGTGTTTGGCCCTGCTCTGGCCCGCGGCGGTCACTAATTTTCGGACGGAATGGCCGGCTGGACGGCCGCTCAGTGATGCATTGCATGGGTCGTTTGTGTACATGTCGGTTGCCGTCCGCCTGTCGTGTGGGCCGGTGTCAGAGGGGTCACTCTGGTGTCACTGTGAGGCGCGGAGACTGGCAGGCTGTCAGTAACGGCTGTTGAGATGACAGACATTGATGCTGGATGCCATTGTGAAATTTCAGCTACACCTCCTAGTTGCAGGCATCACATCCTATTGGTTGCAGCTATTTCAGACTTGCGGTCACCCCTTCTACTTGTGCCGCTGAATCAAGCACATTCTGTCCGATCTTTTGGCACAAGTAGCCCAAGTAGGAAATATGCCATAAACCTGATCCTAAATCCTGATCCTGATCCTTATCCTGAAATCCTAAACCTGAGAGGCTACCACCAGCAGTCTGCTCACACCAGCCTGCATGTGTCCATACGCATTACGCAAATCTCTCTCTGCATGTGTCCATACCTAAGTCTCTCCCCCTCTGCTGCCGTCCTGCAGCAGCGGTGTCGGTACGATCACTGAGGAGGCGGCGTCTGTGGCCTGTTTGCCGGCCGCTGCTCGGGTGTGACCGCCCGTCGGCGCTGTGACTGGGGTGTGACCGCCCGTCGGCGCTGTGACTGGGGTGTGACCGTCCGCCAGTGAAGCGTCCGAGCGGCGCCGGGCGGCTCTGTGTCATCACTCAGCGCGCCGAGACGGGCCCGGGAGCAGACTATATACCGGCGACAGGCCCGGGAGCCGACTGTATACCGGCGGCAGGACGGACTATACTGGCGACAGGCCCGGGAGCCGAATGTGTATAACGTACTCGAGGGACATACTGTAACCGGCGAGAGGACTGGGAGCCGACTGTGTATAACGTACTCGAGGGACAGACTGTATAGTGTATACTTAACTCGAGGTTCAGACTGTATACCGGCGAGAGGCCCGGAAATCGACCGTATATACCAATTAACATACACTTGAGACTGGCCGTATATTTCAAGCTCCAGGGACCCACCGTTTATTGTCCGTGTATACCAGATACCGGAGGTATATCGTATGTAGAATGTATGTACCGTACTCAGGAGACTAACCATTTACAGACCTTGTATACGGTATAGCGTATAGCGTTTATAGTATACAGGCTGCACATGCTGCTCTCTGGAGACGGACCGTATACCGACTGCTGAGACGGCGGGGAAGACCGTACCTCGGCTTTAGGTTCGCTCGGAGCCCGGAGGAAACTGCGTGCCAGCGGCGCCGAGCGCCGGGTCATAGCGGGATCGGCGGTGCAAAAATCACTGTCCCAGACTGTGGTGGAAAGACGGTACTGCAATGGGAGGAGATTTCCTGACACTTTGGACACCCGTCAGTCGTCTGAACCGCAGCGCCACTGCGGTGGACGGTGGAGGCTGTAGTTGCAGATCACCCCGCTAGATGGTGCGCAGGGTCTGTCGCCTGCCTGGCTGGCTGAGATCGTCTGATAACAGATAGCGACATTCAGAAGATTCCTTGTGGGTTTGGCCGCTGATATGGCGCTGTTTGCCACCTGATAGTTCGAGACTTTGGTTACTTGTCCGCTGCCGGGTGTTTAGGGAATGTTCATACTGAGATGTCCGTGATACTCGCTGTTCCTCCAACACATGTTGTGAATGTTTTACGGTAGAATAAGTGAAAAGATAATAGTTCTCTGGGTCGGTCTTGATCTATTTCTTTTATCCCATGACCGAGCTGCGGCAGTTACTGGCAGCTCTACCTACGTCCTGGGTGACGTCACTCCAGGTCCTGGATGACGTCACCCTCCGGGCATTACCAGTGATGCCTTGCTGTTGCCCGGAGCCAACTCCTAATTCCTCGGTCCGGTTTGATGACGTCACCCCATCTGCCGCCGGTATGATGACTTCAGCTTCAACGTATGACGTCTCTCAGCCCATCTCGTTGATCCAATCAACCCCACCAGTGTCCTGTTACAGTCCATTGGGGCTGTTGAGCTGTGTCCTGTTCGGTGATATGTGGTCCTTTGCTGAATCCGAAGATGGGTGGATGTGGACATACCGTCAGAGAAGTGAGAAACCCCGGATAGTCTGTGATGTGCTGGAATGAAAAGGGGGGATTTTCTGAGTCACTGGATATCGTTATAATCGGAGTGTGGTACAAAAGAAGGACTTCATGCTTCCCTTCCACTACCTCTCGGGGACTTAATGCTTCGAGTCTGCTTCTGTTTCAAATTTGAGTCTTGTAGGATATATTCTAGATATCGAGCCTGGGTCCATGATAAGGTTTGTATCCGCCGCTCCTGTCCGCCGTTTTACTGCCCTGACGATGACCACCAGACCCAGTGACCCTCCATCACCCATCTCCGGTGCCCCCGGCGCCTCTGCAGCCACTCCGGTGATGAGCTCCGCCTCTGTCGTGACTACCCCACTCCCCCCCCTCCAGCTCACAGCACCTCCGTTTTTGCCCACCTGACGCCGCAATAATGGATTTCTGTTTCGCAGTGCGCGGCGCTCCTCTCTCTGAGTATGCACGTGCGTGGGCGGGCGGTACTTCTGCCGTTGGCGCTCCCGCCCGGCCGTGTTGGGCGGGGGCGGGGGCGGCTGGCTGGGCGGGGGCGGCTGTTGGCCAGGCTATTTACCGGGCTATTACCATGACATGCGAGCCGTTGCCGCCGTGAGAACGGCTCCAGAGCCGGTGAGGAGGTGTGGAGGTGTGCCTTCCTACACTGAGCTGTGGTGTGGTGGTATGGTGCTGAGGAGGGCTCTGGCTGACCCAGAAGAGGAGGTCAGCGCTCAGGGGAGTTGTGTGTGACTGAGGGTAATGATTTCTGACTCATGGCTGCAGCGTGGCGTGGCGTTGAACTCAGATGCGTTCCATAGGGGAGCAGGAGAGCAGCTGAAGTCACTCATGGTCTTGTTTCGGCGCTGAACTTGGACCAGTGCCGAACTCTGTGGTATGGCACAGAACTAAGCAGAGCTACGCTTAGCCCTGGATAGCAGTGCATCTTCAGAGCCCAATCTAAGCCACCGAACTTCTCATCTCTACTCCTTGCGCATTGTCCCTGACGCTTGTTCCACTACACATGCGTCCAGTGTCACACCGTGACTGCCCGGTGCCGTCTCCCGGGTCTTCAACTGCCGTCCGTCCGTTCCGACGCCCCGCCGGCCGCCCCGCTGGACGCCCGGGGAAAGTCTGACCATCAATCCTCGCCGCCACCGCGCTCTTCCGCCCAGATCGCCCGTTCGCATGATCATTTCACGACGGATTGACCAATGCGGACGCGCTATTACGCAGCAAATGTGCTGGCTACGGCTATTTAAAACCAATCTTCTATGAACCAAAACTACGGCTGATGCGGTATGGAATTTTGAGCGTTCGACCCGCGAAGCTTACTCTTCATGCGTATTTATCGCACCCAATCATGTATTATCTTCGATTGGACATGGGTATTTGGTAATCGGGCAGATCTAAACATCTTCCCCGCTCCGGGGCTAATGCTCGTGCGCCGCTCAGTTTCTGACTGTGATGGCCTCTGATGGGCCGCATCGGGACCACTGATGTGAGCAGTGATGCAAGCGATGATGTGGCTAGTGATGCGGCTACTAAATGGTTGTCTGATATTGATGTCGCTAGTGCCGCTGATGTGGATGATGACGCGGCTACATCAGGTACTATTTTCTGTAGAAAGTCATCAGACAGCTGCGCCGGTAACAAAAGAGAAACAGCAGACGACTCGGGGTCTGTGCTTTACGGCACTGACTTGACTTGACCTGGACTAGCGTTGAACGTCCGTCGCCATGCGTCTTTCTCCCGTCGAGTGCAATTGGCACAGCTTTGGCTATGCCCGCAATGAACAGTCACTGAGCGATATCACACCATGGAAACTTACCCACCACGTCTCTGGCCCCTGCGGGCGGGAAGGTGACGCCCCCACCTATCCGAGAGATCAGCTGGGCGGAGTGTGGCCGCTGCCGCCGGCGGCACCTCTGTTCAGAAGATGTTGTAACAGCCTCATCCATCTTACAGCCAACCGACCGACCGACTGGCCGATCGAGCTAGCGAGAGAAGAGCCGGCGGTGGCGGGGTGTCTGATGTCAGATGACTGATCGGGATACCCGCGGTGTGATTTGACAGACCGCTCTCGGGGTTGACGGACTAGTTTTGACGGACTGGTTACTAGGCTAAGAGACTAGTCTCACAGTTGACAGATTGGTCGCTAGGGTTGACAGAACTCCTCTCTCTGGGTTGATCGGAGTCTGAGTGTCTGGGTTATTCTCCATTGCAATCCGGGACCACCTCACCCTCCTATTGTATTCAGGGACGGTGAAATTCCACCTCATTTTCCACTCTATCCTGATCAGACGGCCGCCGCCTGACGTGACCTGTCTCCTGGCCGGCGTGGGCTGGAGAAAATCGCACCCCGCTCATACAGGCGAAATGGCGCCGCTCCGTCCGGCGAGAGGTGCGCCTCCTTTTCTCCGGGAGAGCGGAGTTCCGCGCGGAGTCCGCTCGGAGTTCCGCTGGCGGAGATGGGCAGCCGGAGCGTGGGAGCCGCTGCTCGTGCTGACCCGGCAGACTTTCACCGGTCATCTCGCGGCGAGCGGCGGCGCGCCGGCGGCCAGCGCGGCGCGCGCCACCGGCACACGCTAATGGGATGAGCCACGAATGTCGACGGATGCTCTGAGAGCGCCACGATCGTCGACGTATGCTCCCAGCGCGCCACGATTGTCTAGCGTGCACAGAGGTTTGGTCTAACCTTTACCTGCTCGCCAGGCATATTTTCGTCAGAGAACGGATGGCAAAGCTGACAATGTCTTCCCTTCTTTAGTCATCAGAATAGTGCATCTATGGTCGCTCAGAACTAGAGGGAATATGATGGAAGGGTCTCGAGCCAGTCTGCTCAGCAATACTTGGTTGATACCATATTATTAAGCAGGTCAGGCTGGCAGAACGTTGCTAACAGTCCGCTAACAGTATCCGAGTGCAGCCAACCGGATCATAGGTGTGCCGGCGGGCAGCTGCCCTGAACTCTGTGATGGAGCAGTGGGGGCCAGCATAAAAGTCGTGGCACCGTGCAATTCAAATTATGGCAACAGCATGGCAGTTGCACCCTGGCGGGCCTAGGGGAGACCGAACAGTGTAGACTGTAGAGCAAGCATCCAGGTGAAATATTGAGAAAGCCATGGGAGAACTATGGGGAAAGAGTGGATGAGCGGTAGAGGCTAGAGCGCTGGGGAAAGGGGAAAGGCGGCGTGGCACCGGCCGATGTCTGGTGACCTCACCGCAGGCGCGTGCCATTCTCCGTCCAGCGCCGTCCGCGGCCCATTTCACAGCGGCGGCGGTGGCCGGTCAGATACGGCCCGCGGGTCAGAGCTGGCCGGTGGGGTCGGAGAGACTTCTTACAGACTGGCTCTGCCCTGTCCGGGGGAGGTATTTGCTCTGTCGGGAGAGGGGGCGTTACCCCGGTCATAGCACTCTGGCTGTTATTGGAAGTACCAGGGTACGCCGATATTTTAGGTTATCATGATTCGTTTACTGTGGTGCGGCCTGTGGCATATCTTGGGAAACAATCATTACCAAGCTGAACTAGGTATGTGGGTTTGTCGAAAAACGGCTGTACCATGAATGAATTTTATAGGTCAGTTGGGAAATGTTGCGTTAAATTTATTACCTGTAAAATGTGATAGGGGTCTTCCGGCCCGCATTTTTTGCTATCGCTACCCATAGATCAACAATCATAAACCAAATACCTCATGCATCACACCACACCATCCTCGAGCGCGCACTTTTTGCCTTGCGCAGTATACTTTTACGGTCAATTTATCTCTCTATTGAGTAGCTCTGGATGGCGCCGGCAGCACCCCCGCGGCGGCGGCTGTCCGACGTCCGGTGTCGGCCCTCGGCTCACATACCGTTTGACCGGTGACCTGGGCTGGCCGCTGAGCCCGGCCCGGTCCGGCCCGGCACGGTTGGCGCCGTCTGCCGAAATTACTTGTCCGTTAGCGCTGTAGCGGCGGCGGCGGGATAGGTGGCAGCGGAGGTGGTGGCGGTAGAGGTGGTGGTGGTGTGAATGCGGACCAGCTGACTGGTGACCTCAGACCCGCCGGGCCGGGTCGGGTCGTCTGAGACGGGCCCGTGAGGAGTTTTGAATGGTCGCACGGCACTCATGCGGGTACCCGGTCTACCTGCCGATGTTGTTCAAATCAGGCTCTCGAGGATTTCCGGTGCTCGGTGAGATTGTCAGCAGTGCCGGTTGAATGATCTCGCTATTCATTGGCAGCTCGTTGAAGTTCTGTGGCCTTTGACCTGTGAGAAGTTTGTCTGCCTGTTCACGAGCTTGCGGACCACGTGCTGTAGTCGGTACCGGTGACCGGTGTGAGGCGGATCTTTTCTGACCGGTGTGAATCCAACCCCCACCGCTCTGACCGGTGTAAACCCGGCCCTCTGACCGGACGTGGCCGCCACCGTGCCGCTATGCAGTGCATCACGGGGTGGTAACCCGTTACCGGAGTGGCACCTCCGGGCTGACCCGCCGTGACCTCCGGTGACCCGGCGTGACCCGGCGGTCAGCCTGAGACCGAGCGGTGGAGCCGAACCCGCCAGCGGAGCCGGCCACTGGGCCCATTCTTTCCAAGTGGCGCAGTTATCTTTGCAAGTGGCGTAGTTAGTTTGTTATTCACACCGTTTGGCAGCATTAACAATGATGCTGGAGAGCACCAGCTCTGGTGAATGGGCATCCACGTCAATTGAATGACTCATGACAACGCCAAGTTCTGATGGACGTAGACGCTTGCGACACATTTTGCAGTAGCTTTTTAGCTTCAACCAGTGCCTCCCAAATCCTCTCCACGCCACTTTGTAAGATTGCTTCTACTGCCAACAGGGTGCCGGATGTAGCGGCTGTGCCATCTGTGTCCATTCCATCTGTCCCTGGTCTCCCCTGTTCCTTGTCACCCCTTCTGACACGTTAGTCCGTCTGTGTTTTTATGACTGTCAGCTAGAGACAACCCACAGAACATGGCCACAATTCGTACCAGGATTTAGAGTTTGTGACGGTTAGAGGGGGGTTGTGGGTGCGCAGAATAGCAGGCCCAAGTGGTGTGTATATTTGTGGATCCCGCAGACTGTCAGTCCTCAGTCAGGGAGTCCTCAATCAATTGTCAGCGAGAGCACTTCATTCACTTCATGGCTGCCTTTACTGTCGCTTACTGGCGCAGGTCAATCGCCGCTGCTGGCTGATCAGTCGAGTCGTGATCGCAATGGGTCGCGTGCCATCCCAATGACAAAAGGAATGAGACGAGGTGAGAAATGACGAGATTGGGCAAGACAGGACAAGAGAAGACGGAACAGAGCAGGACATGACTGGAGGAAACATTTGATTAGACGAGACCAGACATGGCCAGACTTGACTCCTCTCAATTCCACTTGACTTCATAGGTTTTGAGACCAGAGGCCACCCGGTCAGTTTTGCACAGCAGGCGTGGGTGATCCGGGATTGACCTCTCGACTGACCGCGGCAGACGAGGAACGAACGGAGAGCTCAAGTGGCCGCTCAGGCCGGCCGGTCTGCCGGACAGGGCGGGGGTGGGAAGGAATGGTCGGGGAGTGCCGGGACGGCGGACTGCGGACTGCGGACTCACCCGGATCTGTTGCACGGAACGCCGCCGGCGGGCGCATGGTGACTGGAGGTGAGCTGGGTCTGATGGCTCTGCTCACTGTGTATGACCATTGACCAGAGCTAGCTGAGTCCGAAAAGTCTGTACCTACCTGCATGTGTATGACCAAAGATGAGCTGGGTCCGGCTGGCGCCAAAGCTTGTATCGCCATTGATAACTCATGAGGAACGAGACATGAAGCGTAGAAGCATGCTACGAGGGGGTATCGAAAAGTTCTGATCATCACATAGAAGATATAGACCGATTTTGATGATTTTTGGTTGGTATTATATTTGGTTCTTAAGAACAATGTTCCCGAAAAGAAAATCCTGAGAAGTGGTTTTATCTTATGTAGGAGAGACTTAGAAGTAAAAAAGATGAGTATTGGGCCCATTGAGGAGCGAACCGTCATCCAACTAATGCATTTGAGACGGTATCACACTGAGAAAATACATCAAGAACGTGAAATTAGTTTATGGCGAGGAAACCCCATCTCATGCACTTACCGAAAATGAAGAAATAATTTTCAACTTGGTTGCATGGCCCTTGCAGGGGAGTCAAGAAGTGAGTGACTACCAGTGACCGACAAGGTGGTGACTGTGAAGGAAGTGGAGGACCTCATCCTTACAGAGCGTCGTGTGACCTTTCAGATGATTGTGCAACAGAAAGGTCTCAATGCTGGCAGTGCCTGAAAATATTATCAGCGAAGAACTACGGACTATAAGGGAGTCAGCCCGCTTAGAAGTTCGTGTGCCTACTTTGTTCAAGAGAAAAATGCGTCTTGGCCTTTCGAAATAAAAACTAGGCCTTTTTAAGGAAATTGAAGACATCTTCGATCATTTGATGACTTGTGACGAATGCTGGGTCTATGTGTATGATTCAGAGACAAAAAGATGATCAAGAAGTTTAAGTACGGCACATCTGTCCTTCTTAAAAGGCGAAGATGCAGAAGCCGATATGGAAGGTCAATGCTGTCAGTGTTCTGGATCTGGCCTAGGATAGTCATTACCGACTGTCTTGATGATGGTCGGATAATGATAAGCAAGCACTACTGCACACTTTTGAAGAAGTTGCGAGATGGCCTCAAGCAGAATCGCCGCAAAAAAGCCCAAGAAAGATGTTTTATCCGCACCGACAGCGCCCCCGCCCATCCGTCCTGAGTTGTGATTGAAGAAACAACATGATGTGGACATTAAATCCTACCGTATCTAAGAAATTCACCTGGCCGGGTATTAACTGACTCTTGATTGTTACGGGAGATGAAGAATTCACAGTATGGCCGGTGATTTAAGGACAGATATGACGTCATTGATGAGGTGGAGCAGTGATTTACGGGACAGTGCAAAGGTCCTACAATGATCGCCTGAGGCAGCTCAAGAAACGATGCAATAAGTTTGCGGTCGTGTGTGGTGACTTGTAAAGGAGTAATGAACATCATGTAAAAAAATCAAATTTCTATCACATCTAATTCATGGTGATGATCAGAACTTTTCGATACCCCCTCGTACATGGTACGACGCCAACGACGCCATTCATGTTAGGCATGCATCCTTCATAGAACGCTGGAATAACTATTCTAGCTGACGATCGGTGGGACACTGGGACAGGTTCAGGTTGTGGCTTGTGCGCCTCCCAGTCTTGCATGTCCTTCGGACTCTCCCGACAGTCTCTGACTTCTAGTCTAATGGACTGACTCGTTAACCTCTCAGTCTCTCTCCCAGCCTCTGAGCTGTCCTTTCTGGTACACCGACCCAGCCTCTGAGCTGTCCTTTCTGGTACACCGACCCAGCCTCTGAGCTGTCCTTTCTGATGCACCGACCCAGCCTCTGAGCTGTCCTTTCTGATGCACCGACCCAGCCTCTGAGCTGTCCTTTCTGGTACACCGACCCAGCCTCTGAGCTGTCCTTTCTGGTACACCGACCCAGCCTCTGAGCTGTCCTTTCTGTCAGACCGACCCAGTCTCTGAGCTCCTACGTCCGTCAGCGTACCGTCACCACACGATCCCCGCTAATGACCCGGCCAGTTAGCCGCGAGCGTAAACAGCAAGGTCCTATATACCGTAAACAGTGTGCCGACGGGGCTCCACTGTCCATCGTTGGGCGGCGTCGGACTCACAGTGTGTTTTTTCAGGGTGATAGGTGACGGGTGACGCCGCTGAACAGAGGAAACCGGCCGGAGCTGGATCTAATGCCGAGGCTTTGTGATTAGGGGATTTTCGATTCGTCGACTCTTTTTGGCTGACACTTGATTTTATGTGATTATATGTAGGGAAACTTGGACTTGAGACATAGATGCAGAGTTCCTTTGATAGATGTTGGTGCATCTGGGTAGTGTAAAACAGAAGAATGCAAGCCATGTTTTTATTAGTTTTCATTAGTTAGTAACATTCGTTTCTGTAGGCCGCCTCTTCCCCGTCTCGTCTTCTGCACGTTGTTGACCGCGCTCCTCGGTGGCCGGTTGGGTCGTGACTGCTCGTCTGACACCTGACACCCGGTGTCGGGTCAGAGGTCAGCCACGGCTGACACCGCACTGCCACGGTCCGGCACCCCGCCGAGAGGGGAGAGAGGGGCGGGGAGAGAGCGGAGAACGAGAGCGGAGAGAGGGAGGGAGAGCATAGGCGAGACGGGATGACAATGGGGTGGCCCGATCGGGAGTTTCTACTCTCGAACTGAACGAGAAAAAAGTGAATTGTTCGCTGTGAAATGGAAGAATAACATCAATCCACCGGCAGTGTCTACCGTCCAGCGGGGTGACTGCGTCCCCGAGCTGGGACTGAACGGCTTGGGACGGAAAAGAACGGTACAGGACGGGATAGGTGAGGTTGGGACAGGTCGGATCACCTTGCGCCACGTGTCAGTTGTTCCATTGCTCTCCAAATCGTGTGTGGATCCCCCTCTCTCTCTCTCTCTTTCTTTCTTTCTCTCTCTCTCTCTCTCTCTCTCTCTCTCTCTCTCTCTCTCTCTCTCTCTCTCTCTCTCTCTCTCTCTCTCTCTCTCTCTCTCTCTCTCTCTCTCTCTCTCTCTCTCTCTCTCCGAGCAGCACACACGCCGTGTTTTCAATCTCGTCGACGTGGGCAGCAGACGCGGCGCTCAACTAATGAACGATGGGCGTGGGCCGTGTAAACGGAGCCCCGGCTTGTTTGGCTAATTAAACACGGCTGTGCCGTCGGCGCACGACCGCGCTGCTCTGCCGACCTGCCGGGGTTGTGGGGTCAGCGGGTATTCGCAGGACTCGTTACTCGGAAAAGCTCGCTGACGACCGGCTGGTTGAGAGTGACCTTTGATTCGGAAGTGTTGTTTCGCATCGACGACGGGTGGTTCGACTTTGGTTGCTTACCGATGGAGCGAGTCGAGTTCTCCTCGCTGCGCGCTCTAATCTATGCAGAGGTGAGTTTTTGCCCGCACTACCTCAGACTACCCCCACCATCCGGCCGACGCGTGCCAGGCTCACGGCCTACCCGCCGTCCCAGCCTCCCTGGGATATTGCCGCGCCTCTCTTCACCGCCTGCGGGCTACACCTCGGCTCCTTATACGGACTGGCTGCTAAATGGCTCTCCGGCCTCCTGATCGACCTTAGCGAGCTGAGAGTCGGATTAGCCCACGATCGGTGGTCGGGAGGGCGGTAATCCGCGCCGCAGACGCCGCCGCAGCTCTGGCGTGGCGCTGCAGCTCGGGAGAGCTCGAGCGGGAGCCTGGGAAATAGCCCGAGTCAGGGTTTTGGTGCGGGGAGATCGAGTGCGTATCACGCAGCTCGGGTGTTCTGTTTCGCTGGCTGGCATGTGTGTTATCTTTCACACACTGCGCACGCGTCTCTCGCATGCCTCGCGCGTGTCTCGCGCGTCTCTCGGTCGTGTCTGGAGTGCGTCTCCCGATCTCGCGGCTGTCTCTGGGCGCCGCGGTGGGCGCCCTTGACGGCGACGCCCACGCGGTGTCGGCTGTGGCCGCGGAACTATTCGTCAGAGACCGCCGGCGGTACAGGCGGCGTGGAGTACGCACTTTCTAGTGATTCGTTTGGCCGAGACGTGTCCCCTCCCGCCCAGGATGAGACCTTGGGTCGGCCTGGTGTGGGCTGAGATTTGAGTGCTTACTCTCAGGGCCGCCTATCTTTTCTCCGACCAACAATTTTCGGTTTTGAATAGGTCATGATTGTCAGATACCCACTTCGAAATAACCGAAATCGTGTGGTGAGTAGGCAGATTGTCTGTTTCACAATGACAACGTTTTTCTTGATGGTTCTACGGACAATTTGCATGAGTATGTATGAGACACGACTGTTCCCTCGAGGCTGTCTTGTATAGTCTTCCATCCATGGAGGTGTACCTATCCCATCTAACGCTCGGCTCTGTGGCGCGTATGTAGATACCGCCGCCAGCCCCTGGGCAGCACCGTGACGTGCGGGGCGAGGTGTCTGTTTCCACATCCCACCCCGGCGGGAGGGAGAGTGTGACCGAGGCCCCGGCCGATCTCAGATAGACCCGAATGGACCGGCCGCCGGCCTGAGCTGTGTGAAAATCGCCCCACACTGTGAGATGTTCAGTGCCGGAAGTTTGTTTCTGATGCTCACGAACTGGTAATTAACTTCAGAACAAAGGGTTATCTCATGCGAATGTAAACTAGGCCAGCTTCACTCTGTGAGCTGTGTGGGGATTCTCCCAGTGGTAGACCATAGCTCACACCGGTGGAGAGCTGGTGGCTCTTTCTCGGAGTACTTTCACTGGCGGCGCCGGACGCTAATGACCTCGCCATTTACATGTGTCGATACATGAGCCACGGCGATGGTTATTAACGAGCGGCCCGCAGCCGGCGGCGACGCGACTGACCTCCGACCGACGGCGGCGGGACGGCCCGCGTCGTTCGTCGGGATGGACGGGACAGATGAGCCGACCCGCCCCCGCGTCCGCCCACGTGATCTGCCCCCGCCCCCACGCGACCGGCACCGCCCCCGCGCACGCTTTACCAACCGCCAGTCCAGCCCTGTCGGATGTTTTGTCGATGTGAATGGAAAATGGACGGTTTTGGAGACACGGCTAGATGAAATTGTGATGTGGAAAGATGCGGATGGACCGTGATTGGACAGATTTGCATGTAGACTGGGATATGTGGTCATGAGATGGATGCCCCAAACGATGGGTTGTGGGATCTATTTCGTGGAGTTTGGTGCTGGAAAGGTCTCATCTTTGCATGTATTGGCCCTGACCTTAAGATGCGACAGTAACCAGTCACCACTGCCACCATCACAACCACCACCAACATCACCACCAGGGGTGGTGGCGTTCGGTCACCGACGCATTAGCCGGCAAGGTCACCATCGCTTCGGTCGCCGGGGCGCTCTCAGAGTCCAACTGCAGACCCCTCTGACCCCCGGTATTGGTGCATAGACAGTAGACACCATTCGCGGACGTATCGTGGAGGCGCAATAATCCTGGAACGGCTTCAGTGCATACCAATTCCACCTGATCTGATATGGCCTTACCTGACCTGACCTGACGTGACCTGGGCTGGCCTGACTTGGAGGTCGATCTGACCAGGTGAAGGCACGGCAGTGTCAGTTGCGACATTCGCTGTAGTCAGTCCATGGACAATACTGCAATCGGTCTTCTTTCAGCGACTGCCAACTTGCTCCGCCCCCGTCTGGGCCACCCACCTCCGCTGGCCGGCGCCGCCCCCCCCCCTCCCTCTCCCGTCGGCGCCGCCCCTCCTCTCTCGGTGTCTATGAGCCAGCCACGTGGGTTCGCGGTGCCTTCCCCGGGTTTCGCCGAACGCCGCCGGTGGATGGAAAGAGAGCGAGGTTGAAGAGAGAGGGGCCGGGTGGAAGGAGAGAGGGGTCGGCTGGAAGGAGAGAGGTGTCGGGCCGACTGGAGGCCATCGGTCGCGATCCCACGGCCCGGCTGTCCGACTGGGGCGGGCGCTCCTCCACCGCTCTGCCCAGACGGCCTCCCTTGCTCTACCCAGTCAGCTGATTCTTCATACCTACCGTCTCCTTGCTCCTTCCTGAGTAATGTCCGCCATATTCAGTATACATCTTTTTGTCTTTTTCTTCTGTATGACTCGCCTTTTTTGTTCCCTTTTTAGTTTTTACCCGTAACCTTTTATCACTTTTCTTGATCGCATGTTCGTTCCCCTTTTCCGTCCTTCTGTCTTCAAGTGATTTATCATTCTACACCCAATCAGCATCTTCAGTTCGTACTCTGCGCCTCCCTTTTCCTGCACTTTCCGCATCCTGTCAGTTCAGCTCCTCACACCCTCTACCCCATGGACCCACCCACCTCCCTCTCTCGACCTCCCTCCACCTCTGTCTCCACCGCTCGCCTCCGCCCCGCCGGCCGGCCGGCTGGCTGGCCCGGGCCCTGGCTGGCCGCTCGACGCCACTCGCCTCTGGACCGTCCGGCGCCAGTCAGCGTCAGAGACCAGCCGAGGTCGGTGCGTCCGCGGCGGGGCCTCAGTGTCTGTGAGCTGGTGGTGAGCTGGTGACGAGGTGGCGAAGCTCTGTGTGGGGAGCTGCAGACGAGCTGACGAAGCTCTGTGTGGCAGAGATAACGTAGCTTGACTGCGAGCTGACACAGCTCTGTGGTGCGGAGCTTACGCAGCTCTGCTTCTGTGGCTGTGAGAGGAGTGGTGGTCAGTACAGTCGGACGACACAGCTGACTCTGACTTTATCGCAGTGTGAGAGCCGGCTGGTCCGCCCTTATCCGTGCTGTGGACGTAGTCTGGCCTCAGTTTGGCCGTACTGTGACATCGCACAGTTGGCCGTCGGGGCTTGCAGAGTGGTCGGTAAGGTTAACCGGCTAGTTGTGGTGACGTGTCCAAAGGCCGGAGGTGGGGCTCGAGGTGGTCCACCTCCGCTGAGTGAGGTGGTCCTTCCAGCAATGTACTGCGACGAGCCGTGAGGCGAGTGATTGAAGAAGAGTTGTGTTGAGTTGAGCATATTCGAGTGCCCAGTGTCAGCTGATCAGCTGAGGTAGTGTCTCAGGGGGTGCCTGGAGTGGCTCGAGTGCCTGGAGTGCTCTTAGTGCTCGGCGTGTCCGAGAGTACTCGGAGAGGTGTTCGGAATTATGAGTGCCGCGGCTTCTGACCGGTGACCGGGTGAGGTCAGGTCAGGTCAGGTCGGGCTGACCGGCCGGCGGACCACAATGGTTCTAACTGGGGGCTACGGAGGCCATGTCTCCTACGGGTCCCGAGTGGACAGTCTGCTCTACATTATGGTAAGTCCAACTCCGCCGCTGACCCCATCGACTCCCACGGTCCTGACTCGAAGTCAGACAGACAGACGATGACTCGTGTCTGAAAATTCGTGACGTGCCTGAGACCAATGAACGTGTGCTGACTGGGGATGTGGTGCTTTGTAGCTAAATCACTGCCATATTCTGTCCGACTGGCTCATGCATGTGTTGGAGGCATCCTCCCTCGCCGAGATCCGTTAGCCTCTTTTCCATTCACCACTTGGCGAATCATGTGGGCAGAACTATATGAAAAGGTGAAGGGTCACGTCGGCTAGGCGGGCCCTCGGCTTTCTAAAATTGGAACAGGTCAGGAACGCCGTGGTTTGATTTATTTATTTACATAGGGTGCGTATATTTGCGATATTATAACGCGATTTGGGTTATGGTGGGTCACGTGAAGTAGCCCAGTTTATGACTGTTTAGAATATTTGCTTTTGTGCTGTCATCGAATGTGTATAAGCATGCTACCTACCCCATCCTTTGGCCCATGGTGAGCTAATCCACCCTGTGAGCTGAGCCAGAGAAGAGGCCAGTGAGCTGAGCTAGGGAAGAGCCACTTTGGGCTGACCCAGGAGCCACTGAGAGCTGCCCCGCCCCGTGAGCCAGGTCTGAGTCCCGGTGAGCTGACCGGCGAGTCTGAGCGTGCCTGTCCGGGGTCATTCCGTATGCAGATTGCAGCGGTCGCCGCGGGGCTGCCGGCGGTCGGCACATTGGTGTCAGCTCGGCGCGGGCCGCCGCCGCCGCCCGGGGCTCCGGGCGGCGTGTCTTCCCTCGGAGCGCCGCGTGTCTTCCCTCGGAGCGCCGGTCTGAGGTCTGACACAGAGGCTGGGGTGACCAGATACTGTGAGAGGGCTGTACAGACCCGTACACGGACTGCAGAGACTGGCCAGAGGCTGTCGGAGCTGGCGTAGACGACAGAGACTGGCAGTGTCTTTGGCAACGTCCAACGAACTTGCGGGCAGGCGGACGACGCGGGATCTGAAATGCACTACACTCACTTCAGCTGTATTTCTCTGATTCTTGGTGAGAATCTCGGATCTCAGGAATCGACGCTCAAACTAACCGACATGTCACGGTTTGACTCTTTAGTCGGTTAGGTCAAAGACCTTGCCTAGATTCATCTGAACCCATATCGTGAACCTCGATTCGAGGTTATGTGGTAATAGCGACGGCAGAGACGGATCCTCGATGACGACTGATGGACCAAACGCCAGCCTCGGAGCCGTGTGAAGTCGCCGACAGATTATTTCCATTCACCCCGGCCCTCGTTCTCGGATCTCGGGTATCCGGCGCCGCCGTCGGCCCGGTGAGGCGGAGTTCCGCTTCTACCTCTCCCCGCTCGGGTCATGACCTCACCAGAGCAGATGGCTGGTGATGGGGAAAGCATCGGCGAGAATTTGGATTGGATGGCCGTCGACCGGGCTCCATCTGTCGTCTCGCTTTATGGCTCCTCTCTTGCTCCTATCTCGCGTCCGCTTTACGTCTGTCGCTCATCCGTACCGCGCCTGTTTCGCTTGATTTCTTCAGGCGGTTGGATCTGCATATTTTCGCTCAAAGGAGACTATTGTTTCCACTCGGGGAAGGCGGAAAGCGGCGAAAGGGATGGATAGATGCGCCAGACGTTGACGGCCAATTACTCCTTTGCCAATACTCCTTTGCCATGCTAGAAATTAACTCGATTTCGTGTCCCGAATGTGTGAGCGAAAACCCTCGATTTTGCAGCACAATCAGTTCGTGTTATCATATCATGGCTTGATCTATTTTGACCTGGCTTGGTCTTAGTATTAAACTACGCCATATTGTGAGTGATGACATTCCAAACGCACAAATGACTACTCCTGGCGTGCTCTGTGATCAAACGCAGACGTTTTTGGGTGCCATGGTGCGTAGCTGGGATGAAATGTTTGGTTGGACAAATATCTCTGCTTATTTGAACTGGGTCCCGGCTGAGAGTGTTTATTGAAGCTCCCGGCTGGTGCCGCCGAAATGCGGGCTCCGGTTCAGTAGGTCCAGACAACGAATTAAATTTCGGCGAACTGGGTCCCATGCAACTGCGAGGAAATGTCTCGTGGCGTTCGCTAGAAGTGCCCGTCTTTGCTGTGCTCCACCCCGCCTCCACCCTAGTCTACCCCTACCCCTCCCTTCAAAACTGTCGACCCGCCCTACCCCGCCCTACCCCGCCCGTCGTCCACCGACCTCGGCTATCATTTGCCGGAAGTTGTCCGACAACACACCGCCCGGTCGCCGACCGATAACAGTCTGTGGGTCGCCCGGTCAGAGACGCTTATCCGCTGACTTGGAGAGCGATGTGCGCGCGAGTGGTCGACGTCTGTCAACGGACAGCCGGGAGGAGCTGAGAGGAGCTATCAGTGTCCATGCCGCCGCGGCTTTGTGCTGACCGCTCTTTGCTAGCGCCGTGGCCTAGATGGGCATGGGGGCCCCTGCAAGGGCCTGTCATCATCTGTGATCTGCCTGTTATCTCTCAACTGTTATCTCTAACCAACCAGTCCAGTCTAAACCAAGCTTAGGTCCAAGATAAGTCCAGTCCTCATCAAATCAAAGCTACAGTCTTGTTCAAGTCCAGTTCAGGTAGTCATAGTAAAGTCAAAACTCCAGCCCTGATTCCTTCCCAGTCCTACAGACCCTGTCCAGTTGATTCGCTCCAGTCCAAGCCCAGTCCAGTCCGCCATTGGCCCTCACTCGTATGCACAGAACAGACTGGGGCAGTGCCGGCGGCGAACAGAGATCGTTTTATTGGAGGCAGCGACGGCGAACGGTGAGCGCGGCGGAGCTGACCGCTCGGTGGAGCAGCTGAATCACCTCCCCTCGGGCTGAGCGGAAGGCAGTCGTGGAGCTGAGGGTAGCGGGGATGGTGCTGCTGCTGCCGGAGCCTCTGGCGCACCTGTCAGAACAGGCTGTCATCGTCCAGCGACTCTCAGGCTGACCATTTTCCAAACTCTACTCGAGATATGACCAAGGTCGTAAAGTCAGTCAGCGTCGTTTCGATTCCCTACAGATCATTTTTGGACTACGGTTGGTAACAGCTCTTTGTAACGGTCCATCTTACTGCTGCGAATACCAAAACGGCACAAGGCACGAATCACGTCGGAAGGGGCGGTCCGCGGTCGTGATGGTCATTCAGAACGGCTCGCGCGGGCTATTAGTCGAGCGGCTCTCGCGAACACTTCATCAGAGAACTTCGCTCGAACCTTTCCTAGAGGACCATTTTCAACCATCAGTTGGCTTCTCAAGCTGCGAGCGTGCTGCATCCATTGCCCGTCTGTGGCGCCGCTCCCCCGTGGATCGAACTCTCCGCCGTGCAGATTGCATGACCGCCTCGGTCACGCCTCTTCAACTAAACCTGCCAAAGATGGACCTCCGGATGGATCTCGGAATGGCTCGAGTAGACCTAGTCGTGTCGAGACGTTGGAACGTTCAACGTAGTGTGGAGCTGCTCGAATCTCATTACAATACCGTTGGCTGTATGGCACCGCTGTTAGACCGTCAGTCTTCGCGACACTTGGCAGTCCGCTACGTAAGCCTCTCTATGGTTCTCCGCTTTCCGTGGGAAGACAAGTGATGTGATGAGATCCCTAAATGGACACAGACTCGAGTGGCGTAAACATCTGTGTCAACAGCGCTGAGAGGGAACAAACACACAGATACGGAGATGAGACTCACCCAGGTGTGAAGCTAGACGCCAGGACGATGTGCGTGTTGACCCGGCGTTAGATAACCGCATATTTCGTCATCTTGGAGCGCTTTTGGAAACAGGAAATTTCGTCATTCATGGAAGTTTATCAGCTGCTTTTCTCGCGTTCGATTTTTGGATTGCTGTTCTGCGAAGACACTAAACTTCCCAATTGATACATCTGAAAGCGGATGTATGCAAGACGGACGAAGGCAACCGTGGTCTCATACACCCAGCTTCTGGTCGCCTTGCGCCTTACACATCCCAGCGCCTTCCTGTTCTGTGCCTCAGCCCCTGTAGTTCCGCCGGCGAAGGCGAAGGCGCCACGTCGGTCGGGCTGTCGGTACGCGCGACCGACCACCACGACACGCCTCCGGCCCTGGGCTGATGGGCGGCACACGCCGCTGATGACCGCCTGACGCTCGTCACGCAGTGGTGATGATCGTGATTGTAATGGTGATGGTGATGGGTGGTGATTGTCTTGAACTGGTGTTAATGTCGATTAAGCAAGCAGTCATCGATGACAATGCTTTGGCTAACACTCAACTTTTATAGCAAAACAGTATACCTGCTTGGCACCCAGTCATTCATGGGACGAAATCTTTCCTTACATATGTCGCGATCATTAATATCAATTATCACCTCCGTTTAGTACGTTTTAGCCGACCAGCCCAAAGCCGGAAGCGGCAGCGTCGGTCTGTGCTGCGGCGGACCTGTTCCGAGATACGCAGACACGTGTTTGACCTGTCACTGATAACGCCAGCCTTGGGTTTGACAGCGGGGGCTGGTGGCCGGGTCCAGCCGCCAGCCGGGAGTCATTTGTTTATGAATGGTCGTGGTGGCGGCTGTGGCGCCATATGGGAGGAATGTCAGCCGGTAGACGAAGTTGGCGCCGGATCGGGATGTGTCGGTTAGTGGAGAGAGGGCTGGGGGTGGTTGTCGCGCGATGCCGCTGCCCTGACCGGTGACATTGGTGTTATTTCGGTGAAACAAGATCCCACATGGGTCAGAAACCTACTTGGGATTATAGTTTGGTCCAATGTCATCATTGCCATTTGATGGCTTTTGTTTTTATTCGGCTGATTACGCCATTCTGATGTCCTAGCAGGGCCATTGAATACAAGTTGGGAATAAGAGTTCTGCGAGTTCTGCTTGGTTCACCGTCTTGCCTTTGTATTACCGTTTGGTGAGCTTTGAGATTGCTCCATGTGAGGGCGTCCCATGTCAGCATGAACCTCCGCCGGACCACCGTGACCTAACGGTGATAGAGCGTCCAACCGTGACGGACTCACGGGATTGAGATGGCGGCTGATGGCCGGATGTGCCGTGATTGGCGGGTGTGGCAGATTGACAGGTGTAACGCGAGTGGCAGGTGTGACAGATGAGATGATTCGTGTGACGAGCTTTTTAGATAGTGAATGAGATGAGCTCTGCATCTGGAGTAAATTGAAACGAAGTGAAGTGCATTTGAAGGCGTGTGGTTATGTCTTTTTTCTATACCACACAGACAAACTGTGGCTTTCTGAGCATCAGCAACGGGTCCCCTTCCCCAGTGGGTTCCTTCGGAAACATGGACACAAGCATGGTTTCCACTTTCGCAGCACATGAGATCACACCCATGCTCTCCTGCATCGTGATAGGTCACTGGGTGGATATCCGGTGCCTGACTCGAGTTCTCGTGTCTTGTAAACGGTGAGACTCGGTAGTCGGTAGGAACGACAGTTGGGGAGATGGAAGCTTGGGATACCTTTTGACATTACGTAACGTCGTGATGAGATGACATCGGTCATAGCCCAGATGACCATATCACTGAGATACATTGAATTGCGCTCCTTCTGAAGTTAAAATGCATTCTGATTAGAACAATACGACAGTTCTGTTATACATGGCTTACCAGACCTTCCCTGTACGAATTCCACGTTTCGACCCTGACGAATGGTTCCTGTCTCTATACCGCTCCAGAACCCACAGACGTCGTGTTGTGTAACCCGCCCCCAGTCCGCCTCACTCCCCCGTCTATCTGTGCGGGACCAGTCCAGACTATGGTGGAGGCGGCGGTGGTCGAAAGGGAAACTGACCCCCCGCTGCGAGCGTGCCTCACTGCCAGTCCCCAGTCACTGCCGTGGGCGGAGATGTAGAGTGGCGAAGACAGCCTTTGAGCTTTTAGAACGGTGAAGCCAGCCACCTTGTGAGGCTCCAGGCGAAGTCAGCTAGTCTTTGAACCTCTGTTGCAGTGAAGCTGGTCAGCCTCTGAGCTTCGGGTGTTGCGGGGAAGTCAGCCTTTGAGCCTGTTGAGAGGTGAACCCAGTTTCTGAGTCTAGAGCAGTAAAGGTAACCAGCCTGTGCGCCTGCCAAGTCAGGGAACCTCTGAGCCTCTAGAGCGGTGAAGCTACATAGCCTCTAACTTGACCCGGCCCGACGAGCTCGCTCTGTCTGACCCGACGACCAGCCGACGTTGCTCACCAGCTGGCAATGTTCGCCGTGTGAACGGCCCACGTAGCTGCGTGCATTAAAAACTGACGTCCGGCGCAGCTCCTACGAAAAACTCGCCCTCAAGACCGTCACGTACTCAGCAGTGG
Organism: Amphibalanus amphitrite; assembly: GCF_019059575.1. Taxonomy (NCBI): domain Eukaryota; kingdom Metazoa; phylum Arthropoda; class Thecostraca; order Balanomorpha; family Balanidae; genus Amphibalanus; species Amphibalanus amphitrite. The sequence continues at coordinate 199,147 of NW_024881968.1, forward strand.
ACAGGAGCGTGTTGACGTGGTGGCGACGACTCTCTCTCTCCTCGTGACCTGTCCACTGGAGCCTGATAACTAGGATCCTAGGATTGCAGCCTCAGATTCTACCTTTTTTTGTCCGGGTGACTTGCTCACCGTACCTCGATTCGTTTTAACCACTTCATTCACTCTTCTTTTAGAGGACTTCGCCTCTCATGAACAATCTGCTCTCGCAGTACCGTTGCTCTTTTACTGAACAATCGCTGCTGTTTTACTCACCTCGACATTGTTTCGTTTCACTTATCTTTCGTCCTTGACGCTATTAGTTCCTCCATATTTGTTACCTGATCGATCATTATGTCCGCTATCCATAAAATTACCATCTGTTATTTCTGTCCTTTTTGCGCCTACTTCAATTTACCACTCTCGCCATGGCCCGTCTCTTATCTCATTCAAACGGTTTCCTGGATATGCGTAAGATGTGTGCTCTCTTGCACGGTTCTATGATTTCGCTAACATGCCATGTCAGTCGTCGAAAGTTGGTCTCTTGAAGTTTGGATAAACTGTCTTTTGAGACCATCCCTCCGTCAATAGTCTTGACCTCATGTAGTTAATTGTCCATCCCTCTTAGTTTGACAATGGGCGGACTTTTCTGTCACGAGATTGGTATGCTGATTTCATATAACAAGGCGCTTAATCATCTGTTAACTGGTTTGAAGTGAAACTTCAAACAAGCAACTGGGTTGATTGTCCGGCCCGAATACCAGTTAGGCTTGCATACTTCTGCTATCATTCCACGCACCAGAGACGCTCGTGGGTGTCGATGACTTGACCAGTGACAAATGCAATGAGATCCTTCATCGCCATCGCCAACACGCACCGCCAACTTATGGGACCCTATCCTGGTCTTCGATTCCAATTTCTTATCCACGATCACCCCGCCACTTGTTTTTCTCGTCTCCGAGTGATCCGGAACAGTGAGCGTCGCAGTGATCAAAGTTTGGGTTGCATTCCAATGTCAGGAGTCGTACTCTTCTCCCCGCGTTGTTCAGTGCTGCTGCCATTGAGTTCAGCCCTCTCCGGTTCGTTCGTTGCGCGTGGCTACTGATCACCTGATCAGGAAGTACCGGCACCGTGCGTGCAACCACCATGCCCCGGTCCCGTCCCAGCCCAGTCCGTGCCGAGCGGTTGGTGCTGCTGATGGAACCGATGGCAGCGGTGGCTGCGTGTCGACCGAGTCCCGACCCACCGACTAACCGACCGGCCGACCAACCTACCGACCTTGGCTGGGCAGAGATGTGCCGTCTGACGGTAAAGGTGGGGCCTCAGGTGGTAGGCGCTGCTGGTGGGGCCTTAGCTGGTGGGGTTTTACGATGGAGGCCCAGCTAGAAGCGTTTGACAAGAGATGTGGTTTTGACTGTATGCTTCAGACGGAAGGTTCTGAGTCTGACGTTAGGGCCTAAGCTGTTGTGTGTGCTGTGGGGTGTGAGGCTGTTCTGCCGGCCTCACTTGGCTTCCGGCTCCGACACTCTTCGGGTCTCATCACCGTATTCTTACCTTGCTCTTTCCTTGTCCTTTCTATTCCGGCTCTATTCGTACCAATCAACTCTCTTACATCTTCTTCCTTGGGCAATTATGATCGGTCTCATTCAGGTCTGATTCGCCCTGAAGCCATGACCTGTTGTGGTAATACCGGCACCCTATTTACATACCATTGCTGTCTGTGGGGCGCCGCGAGTGATCTCTTCCCGTCGGCTCGACCTCGACTGTCAGTCAGAGGGATGGCGATCCACCCACGCAGAGAAAGGGAATCACAGCTGAGAGCGATGGGGAACCACAGCTGAGAGTAATGGAGAATCACAGCTGAGAGTACTGGAGAATCACAGCTGAGAGTACTGGGGAATCACAGCTGAGAGTACTGGAGAATCACAGGTGAGAGCGGTGGGGAACCACAGCTGAGAGTACTGGAGACTCACAGCTGAGAGCAATGGGGAATCACAGCTGAGAGCGATGGAGAGTCATGGCTGAAGTCGATGGAGATTTGCAGCTGAGAGCGATGGAGACCTTTAGCTGAGACTAGTGAAAAATCGAAAGCGATGGAGAATCACAATGGAAAGTGATGGAGAATCATAGCTGAGAGCTCCAATTGTGAGGATACGGCATCGGCTCTCTTCTAGCTGGTCTGTGTCCGTCTGCCTGCCTGGCTGTCTATCTGTCTGTGTGTCATTATGTCTTGTCTGTACGTCTGCGTGTTTGTCTGTACACCTGTGTGTCTGTCTTTTAGTAGTTAGTTTGGAGGCTCTATGTAAGTGTGTGTGTGGGGGGGGGGGGGGGAGGAGAGAAGTTTGTACCCCTTCTGTTCATCTCTCCCGTCGCTGATTCTGCGTGTGTGGGGAGGAGAGAACAACTCATGAGCTGAGAATGTGACCTGACCCTTAACCTCTCCTGTAACCTGACCTATCCGACCTGGGCTTAATTCTACGATTATACCAGGCATAGTTTTGGTATGTGCGGTATCCAATTCAACCATTATACCGCAGCGTTGTCATTAAACGATTACGTAGTTTACCACTTATCGGATTCCAAGATATCTCCAGATTACACAATCTTGGACGGGTGTCAAGCCATATGCATTTACTGTCAGCTTAAGACGGCTTAATTTCTTACCGTCCCTCCAAATCACATTTATTGAGTCTGATAAATTTGGGGTCCTGCTGACTGCATATCAGTGGAAAGAACTTAAGGTTAGGGGTAGAACGTTCTTCTTCAAAGTGCACCATCCCGAACCATATAATGTTTTGCAACTGGTTTTAGAGACATGTCAGCTCTCCATTTCACCCAGCTCTATTCTATCAGTTGTGCACATGAGCAGCACCGTCCGTCCCTGCAGGAGGAATTCCTGCCTCCCCGCGGGGAGCTCTCCCGCTCGGCCCTATCGCTCCATCGCCGGATGCCGGGGTGGTCTGCTGGCCCAGATCTGGGCGCCACTGCACTCTGATCTCCGCCTTTTTAACTCGGTCGTCCTCTGTAAACATTGAAGCCATTCATCTTTTTTTTACGGTATTTCGTCTTGCCGAATGCTGTTGCAAAGACCCTAAGCTCATGATTTTTTCATGTAAAATTTGGTGGACCATTTCTATGTTGGAAAGCTTTTATTACGGAGCGAGCGAAGCGAGCGTAGTCTTTCCTTAGATTAACGGAAATTTCTGAGTATGAGCGGCCGGCCGGCCGGCCGGCCGGCCGTGGTCACGCTTTTGCGAGGCTTATATCTCAGCAACCACTTGACCGATTTACATGCGGTAAATTTTGTAGGGTAGCTTCATTCCTTCTACCAAGTATTGGACTATTCCCGATGCATGCGGGTGACCCCTTATGCACGTGCCACGTGCAAAACGAAGAGGTGTCACTTTTGTAATTGTTGCAATATCTTGGTAACTACTTGGCCGATTGCGCTGAAAGTTGGCATGTAGGTAGGCACCCACTAGGCACTGCATATCCATGTGCCAGAGTTGGGGTGCTGCTGCACGTGCGTACGTGCAGGGGTCGTTTCCAGATCTCGAGAACGGCTGGACCGATGGCGCTCAAATTTGGTACATGGTTAGGGACCGGTTAGTAGGGTGCCGTGCACAAGTCAGTTGGGACCCATTTTGCACGTGCGCACGTGCAGGGTGCCGCTTCCAGATCTCGAGAACGGCTGGGCCGATTGTGCCCAAATTTGGCGCATCGCTAGAGACCGGTTAGTAGGGTGCCGTGCACAAGTCAGTTGGAGGTACCCCCTCGCAATTTCGCACGTGCAAGGCCCACGCTCTCGCTCGCTCCGTTAGTCGCCCCAAAAGGCGTTATACTGGTTTAGTTGTATAGCAATCGTTCATCTTCCATACCTACCCGTCTCGATGCGGTTGTTACTTGTTATGGAAGCGCCGCTGGGGCCACCCCGCGGCAGCCGGCGGCAACACGCCAGTTCGCTGTCTGGCTCATAGATGGCAGCACGGGTGCCGCCCGGCTCTCGATCCGCCGCCCACGCACTGTCGTTAGGCGACCAAAGCCAGAGCCGCCGGTCGGCCGGTCAGAAGCGGGCATCGAAATGCGCCGGCCCGGGATGCTGTGAGCTATCCATGTCTCATGAGTCCCCTGTAATAGGACCTGTCCGTGCTTCTATCCTCAGGATACTGAAATCCTTCTCCTCCACGCCACAACCCCCTTCCGGGCTGGGCAGGCAACTTTATCTCATGCGGGCTGCTCCCTTGGAGCGGCACCGCTGCTCCCGAGGGAGCGCACCCCGTAGCCGGGTGCAGTGAGTGCCTTGGGGCTGGGTGGCCTGTCCTCTGGACGGGCTCAGCCCCGGCGACTCACTAGGGTGCCTGCCTAGACAATGTCTCCCCCTAATTCCTATCATCCTTCCGGCTCTGCAATGGTCTTGTCAGACCGAAAGGGCCTAACCCAACAAAACAAAAAAACAAACAAAAAAACCCTGTAATTATGTAAGTTGTGAACGGTAATGAAATGACGGATTGGCCATGAGTGGGGTAAAGAGAAAATGGCTCTAAAATCACCATTAGTTTTTTTAGGATGCAGTTGATGATAAACGGCCTTACAATTCACAGCCATTGTGCTAAATAGTTTAAACATCAGACAGTATTGCCTCATGGCTCGACTTGCCCCTCCCTCGGGGCCTTACTTTCCTGCTCCCCGTGGGCCGTGACCATCCCCGGTGAAACCGTCACCCTTCCGGTCCGTGCCCACGCCCGTCACCCGTCACGGGCGCCACTGCCGTCACGGCGGCGGCACGTGTTGCCCGTGACGGTAGTGATGGACCGGATTTCCGCCTCCTACCGAGGTGATGGTTGGACTTTTCAGCCTTTGGGGCTGTTTTTTGGCAAATACTTTGCAATTGGTAATGTCGCTCATTTCAATAGGAAAAGAAATGCGTTTTTCAATATTTTGCACGTTGACAAGAGCATGGTACTTAATGCCATAATATGATCCGTAGTGTGAAATCGTTTAAATCAGGCGATGTTTCTCGGTCTGGCTGCTTGCTCATCTGTCTCTGCTACCTGCCACAGCAGATTTTCCCTCTCCGTGCTATTCAGGTGTGTTCGAACCACCCTAAGGCCTTTAGTCATCGTTGGGAGCCCCCCTCCCCCACCTCAGCTAGAAACAATTCTGCTCACCCCCTATTTACGACCCCTCGCCGTGTCCGCACTAGCAGCTCCGCCGTAAACCGATCAGCCATCATGTCACTGCTGATGGACGGCACAGCGGCGACGAGGGACGGCGAACGTTTCACCTTTTTACGGGCCGGGTGAGGGTGTGATGTGAATTCTGAGTCGACGTGGTTCACGGATGTGTTGAACAAGAAGGTGTAAAGTGCCGTGACGCACGGCAGACTGGCTCGTTAGTTTTATTTATTTATAGGCATGACACAGCTGGTTTGGGTAGAGAAGTGCGGGTTTGGGCCGAATAGCGCGTTTCTCACTATCGGTGATAGCGCCTTATGCTGAACTGCAGTCTCCGCTCGGGAACTGCAACGCTGTGTATGGCAGCTAACACCAGCCTCCGCCGCGGCGAGGGGAGGGGCCTGATCGCACCGGCTACCTTTCGACACCACGGAAAGCACAACAGGCTATCGACCGAGGGATACTGTGACGCACTTTGATAAGATTGTTGGGATCGTGATTGACATCGGAACTCGGTATCGCAGTGATTCACTGGGATGAGTGACGGGGCAGAGGTTACCGATCTGTCACGGTACAGTGTTATGATGGGTTGTCCCAGGTGTAAGAGAGGGGCCCATGGTCTCTGAGAGGATCATGAGGTGGTCCCTGTCGTCTGTAGAGGACCATCACGGTCTAAGAGGACCATCATTGCCACGGTTAGGCGTTGTGACGGGTAGTTGTTTCCGGTGTCTATGAGAGGACCATGGTTCCGGTGTCTATGAGAGGACCATGGTTTGGCCCGTGGGATCCCTGAAGGACCGTGGGGTGGTCCCTGGTGTTTCTGGAAGGACCATGAAGTGGTCCTTTGGTCTCTGACTGGACTTGGTCTTGACTTGACTGGAGTTGGTCTCCGTGGTCTCTAAGAGGACCATGAGCTGAGCTCTGCCTCCAGCTCTGAGCTCTCTTACCCGCGCTGTGTGCCCAGTCTCGCGGTGTGAGCAGCCGCTGACCCGTGGCCGGTCATCGTTACACCGCGGTCAGTTGACCGGACTCAGTCGAGCCGACTGCAGCTCAGCGCTCACCGGACACAGCCGAGCTCACAGCAGCCGAGCTCACTGCAGCTGAGCCAGACGAACCTAGAGCCGGACACGGCTGGATGACCCGTGCACTAGGCAAATCTGACGCGGTCGTAGCCGGGCGGAGTCAGCGGTGACAGGCGGATCCAACGTCTGACACGGCCGGTGGGTCAGGCAAACCTGGCGCCGATACAGCCGACGGAACACAGTCGAGTGACCTGTGTACCTGACGTCGATACAGTCCAGTGCCTTGTGTATCAGGGCTGACGGCGATACAGTCGAGTGGACTAAACACTGGATGAACTACCCCGCTTCCTGATAGGTCATTCCGCTTCAGTGGAGATGGGCACTGGGTCGGATGGTTGGTCAGTGTGAAATGACAACGTGTAGGGGCTCTCGACGGCTATAGCTTTGATGATATGTTTATTTTCGGTGTTTGTGCCGCTTCCGTGGTCATATATTTGTGTTGTTCCTTTGGAAAGTTCTTGCGGTTAGCGGGCGTCAGCTTCCACTCGTGAATTTCTCGGAACAAGTTTACTTCGATCCGTTGGTTTTCGGTTCCTTCCATTGCTCAGTCGCTGAGCTCTGTCCGCACGGCAACCCGTGAGCTAGCCCTCCGCCAGCCGCCAGTCACCGTTGCACCTGCCACCGCCTGTGGAGAGCACGTATGACTCGTGCCGTGCCCCCGGGCGCCGCCCACCGCCCACCGCCCTGCGCTCGGAGGAGGACGGGAGGCGTCACATCGCACGTGGGCCGCGCCGCCGGCGGACGTGTCACTTTCAGTGTCACGTTCAGTTTCACGGTCTGTGACACATTCGGTGTCACGTCCCGCGTTGCACCTGTGTTGAGCTCGTGTAGGTCCGTGTTCTTCGTGTAGCGTATTGATGCATGGTGGTTGCGTCTCTCACACATCAAGACCGTTAGTAAGACACCTCTGAGAGACTGTGAGAGACCAGACGCGGTCGAGCCTCTTGAGAGACGCGGATACATGCAAGAGACAGTCCATGAGAGACTCATAAGATCCCCGTCCCACCGTCCAGAGATCCGCAGCCCAACCGTCCAGAGCGCCGCGGTCTGGCCGTCCGGTGTGCGCGCCCGGCCGTGTCGCCCGCCTGGCTGCCTGTCCGGCGACGGTGGGGCGGAGGGATATCGCTGGCGGCAGCGGCGCACTGGTGACGGCGGAGCAGCCGGCTCAGTACGGCGCCGGCGGCGGTGACGCGAGGAGCGGTGACGGTCCGAGGAAGGGTGGTGATTGGTGATTGGTGACGGTCTGGTGACGGTCCGAGTGGCTGGTGATCACAGGTGACGGTCCGGTGATCGACACCAGTGGTTAGTGTCGATTCATTGAGTGGTGACGATCGACCTCGGTGTTCGGTTAAGAACAGCTGACCGGTGCTGCCTGTTCCCGACAAGTGCTAGTGCTTCTTCTGGTGCCAATCCGTGTGGTGCTAGTGCTGGTGACAGATGGAGGCCGGCGTGGCCCGCTGACTGGTGCCGTCGTGCTGAGTTGGTGCCCGGGACGATGTTACCGGACAGTCCGACCGACGGCGGGCCGGTCAGCGGTCTGGCGGCGCCCAAATTCAGCATGCTGACACTGGCAGCCATGGTTCGACCCGGTCTGATCAGACGACTGAGCAGCCTGGGCAGCGGCTCCGCGGCCGCCGCCAGCCCCGAGAAGGTGATATGGGGGGGGAAGAGGGGAAGAGAGGGAGGGAGGGAGGGATGGGAGATGGACCGGGAATGGGAGGGTAGGGTCATGGATGAAGGAGAACCTTTCTTCATGTTCTTGTTTCATGTTCAATGTTTTCTTCAGGTTCTTTCATCCATGGTAGGGTCACAGGGTGGTGGTTGACTGGGCTCATACTTCAGATGACAGCAGCTCACCTTTAAAACGCTTAGAAATAGGAGATAGGGGTTTTATTTATGCTTTAGGCCATGCAAAGTTTGTGTGCTTCTTTATAGTAGCCGGTGCTCTTCGTATTACCGGCCTCCCCCGCGCAGCATTTGAACCTGTTTGAACCGTGGACCAACCTATCTCCAATCTCCATTCATAACACCGAGTATCAATGCTGGGTATTCAGAGCTGAGTCTTGTCAACCATATCAGCTGAAGCTCTTCCAACTCTTATGATGATTAATGATTAATACACCGACCTCCTCAACTGCCCCCGTCATCATTCTTTCTTCCTTTGTCATACTCACCTCCCCACGTCAGCCCACTGGCCATAACTAGCTCCTCAAACTACAGACGGTCTGTGTGACCCACCCCAGCGCGTCACTGGCTCTGTCGAACTGTGCCGAGATATAGCCCGGCTGTATTCAGCTCTGTTCCGCTCGCCCAGTTTCCCCCAGCGGGATGTCTCCGTCCGCTCCTGACGGGATGTTTTGCCGGGTGTGGCTCTCCTGCACCGTTCCGGGTCCGTGAGAACCTCGCGTCACGGTCCTTTGTGACGCGTCGTGACGGGTGACGAACAGCCGAACCGGTTCGTCACATTGAAACGGACGCCTCACAATCACCGGTTCAATGGTTAGCGTTGGAAACATAGTGACTGCGTGTCTGTTCTGGTTTAGATTCCATTCATTGAAAAGAATTACTAACTGAACGGTCCAGGGTTGAGCCAACTTTATTTATTTTATTTGCCATTTGTATTATTCACGGAGTCCATGGGTTGACGGTTGACCGGCTGAATCCCCAAAGACACTTCATCAAATGTTGATACCAGTTCCTGTGGTTCCGTCAGCAATCAGCAGCAAACTGTTACTTCCCGAGGTTAGTAACAGTTTGCTGTCTGCGTCAGTGCAGCCATCTCCGAAAGGTAGCTCCCCACCCCCACCCCCTCCACCCCGCCCGCCAGCTGGCCGGCGCGCGCCGCCGTTCGCGTGGGAGCGCCATTCTTTGCCGCGTTGAGCAGCTGAGCGGCGCGGGACGGCGCGGCAGAACGGCGTGAAGACGACCGTTTTTACGGACTGCGGTGATCGGACGGCATCCGGTCAGACGGAGCCATGGATCACAGACTGTGGGACCAGGGAACCTAGAGAAGACGGGATGTGAGACCAAGGGACCACGGGATGGACCACGGAAACAAGGTACCATGAAACCAAGGGATCACGGAACCTTAAACACGGGGAGGCTCCATTATCACAAAGATTCAAGACTCAACAGTCACGGATCTTGCATCCGAAGATCGTGGATCAATGAGGAACCAAGGGAATGAAGACGGGACTTGCAGTTACATGGAACTCTGCCGTTCGGTTGGGTAGCAAGGCAATGTCCCAATCCACCGGGTTCACGCCAGGAGCTAAGTTATTCGTCCGTAATTACCTAAACGTGAGAGTTTCTGACCACAAGTGACAGCTGCTTGCCGTGAAGCTGTGATCTGTCGCTGCCAGGCTGTGCACCGTGATTGACCGGTGACGGTCCGTACACGACGCTGACAGGTTGACAGACAGCTGACTGGAGTGTCGCTGACAGGTCTGCCATGGGCTCGCCGCCCGGTACATTGTAATGTGATGTCTCAGTTACGGGGTCAAGTCTCAGGCGCGCAGTGACCCGAGTTGTGGTGCTCGAAACCTCCAATTAGCCAAGGGTCAGGTCAGACCGCCTTCTCACAATGAAGCAATCAGCGAGCGAGTTTTGTTTTGTCTGGTGCAATTACTTGCTGTAGTGCGGTTTGTGGGACGTAAGCTGGGCACTTAATAAATCCCAGCGCAGTTCCCAAATAAGACGCATGCATGATGCTTTACGGCGCTGTCTGTATAGGTGAAGCAGCCTTTTCTTATTCTGATGGCGTCTGACATTGACTTATGATGGACTACCGCAGTCTTCACATCCTCAGCCCCGATCATCATAAATCGCGACACCTGCCACTCTTGTATACCAAATATCGCATGCTACCGCATACGTTGCATGGCGTACCGGTCCACCGGATATTGAGCGGACGCACACATCCGCCCCCGGGCCGGACCGGGCTGCCTCCAGCGCTGTGACGGCCCCTGATCGGGTGACGGCGGCCGTCTCGAGTTACGCCGAGTCACGCCGGCGATGGGGCGTTACGTGTCGCTCCGTCACATATCGTGTCGTATCGGGTGTCAGGCCGAAGCCCCGCGGCGGCAGGGTTGGGGAGAGAGGGGAGGATGGTGGCTGCGGATGTGCGCAGTGCGCAGTCGACAGAGGTGTGGACTGCCCCAGGAAATTTGGAGCTAATCTTTCTGTAAGGGAACGCCTCCACCGTTTTTTTCTTTATCTGGCTACGCATTTTTGCAATCAACAGGAGGCATTTCTGTCTTCAATAATGATGTCAACAAAAATATAAGCATGATCGTCGAGATGCTTCACGGGAATTATATTATTATTAGCTGAATAGCTGAATAGCTGAATAAGATACCCGGTGATGCCCGCCCCATCATATCCTTCCTGCAAGCCTGCCTCTGCTATGGGCCGGAAGCGGTGATATTCCCACACTCAGCACTGTGTGTGTGCGTGATGAACACCCGCGTTCGTCCGGCGTGGGACTGCGGGGCGCCGTCTGCCGCCCCGTTCCGCCCTGCGCTGTTTGTTTGTTTGCGTGTGTGTCTGTGTTTCCGTGTGTTCAGCTGACGTGACCATGTGTGTGGTGAGAAGTGGTTATGTGTTTGTTAGTCGCTCTCTAGCTCTGTAACACAGAGACCTGGTTGTTTCTGTGACCGTGTTACCTTGTCGGTGGTTTGTGACCTGTTCCGACCCCGGTTGGTGCGTTTCTCTGTATTCCGACCTGACGCGTGTCCCAGATCCTGTGGCTCGCGCCCGTCCGACCCGTCCTGCCGGCCGCACCGGGCTGCGGACGAGCCGGACGCGCGCCGATCGACCCGCCCGTCCGGACGGGCGGCATTCCGCCGGCGGGACTGTGGTGGGTGACCCAGGAACGTAACGCGGAGAGCGAGGACCTCGTAAATGAGCGCAGACACAGGCCAATTAGACGGTGGAAGGGCTGCGGGGATGGAATAGTCGGAATTACTCGTTAGTGGGTGTCTCGGAGGATTGAGATACGTCCTCAAACTTCGGTCTCAGTCAGCAGTCAGCACACTTTGTCCATTCTTGGCGATGCTTTGCTTTCCATCGTTCATCTCGGTCTCCTGTCTCGATATCCCGTATCAGTATCTAACCTAGCTCGCACTGGCTCGTGCGCTGTCTTTCTCCGACCACCTCTGGGAGCGGGTGTGGTTCACCCGTGGGAACGCTACTGCCGTCCCGTCGTTTGTCACTTGTCGTTTGTCATTTGTCGTCTGTCGTTTGTCGTCGGTGTCTCTCACGCGCGGTCAGCGCCACCACGGCCACCGAACGGTGGACGATGGGCGTCTGGCGGCTAAACGGTGATAAATGCGCCTTCACTAGCCGGACATTCTCGGGACGCGCCAGACCGAGATCTTACCATGGTGAGGAATTCTTCATCCGGGTCTCTTTCACTTGAACAGCGTGGTTGATGATCTTACAATGGTTTGTCGGAGTTCATGGGTATCATTGGATGGTGATTTCTAATTTGTTTTTGATGTTTTAACGGCGTCCAAATTACCTTGGTGGAGTGACTTCTCTCATGGCGCCTTGGTTACCACTGGCCTGATGTAATGGGTTTTCTCTTTCTGCGGCGGTGTGCGCGGGTTTCTATCGTCCGTCTCCCTATAAACGCTTACCCGAACCCATTCATTCCGTACACTGATGGCTTCTCCGGTCCGGTTGTTAATTGGCGTTTCGAATGCTTCGTTTTTTGGCTATGTCATCCGGCTTTAGGTTCAGTGACGTCACCGGTCCCATCCAATGACGTCATGTGCGCTCTGCACTGTCGTGTCGTCTCACTGTGTTTAGTACGGCTCTTGAATACCATTGACGACGGATCAGTCCCTGTGGTCGCGGTGGCGGCGGCGGCGGCCGGGTGCTTGGCCTGTTACTAAGGACGCCTTGGGAAGGCCAACACTACTGCTTAGACTGAGACATCCCACCAGCGACTGATGGCATGACGTTGACCCGAGGCCCGCAGCAGCTGTGCCGATCATGTAGAGCTGTCCTCTCCGCCTGTGTGTCGATTCTGTTATCTGTCGTGTAGGTCGTGAGCGTCGTGCCGTCAGAGGCGGAAGCTGGGCATGTTTTGCCGTGTTCGCGGCGTGTTGTGATTCGCTGTGATGTGTTGTGATTGGCTGTGATCGGTACTGGGATGGGGTGATGGGCGGGTGGAGCGTCACGCGAACCCAGACGGGTATTCCGACAGAGGAATAATTGTCGGATACGGTATAGGCGGGGAGACAACATACGACCACTCAGCTGGAGCTCGGTGTCGAATTCGATAGAAGTGACAAGTCGCAGGAAAAGAGTGTCTCACATTAGTCTGCAGATAATTTGTCTCTGATTTTGTGTTAGGGAATGCCGAGTAATGGCAAAAGGTGTCACACTTTGATGCCGATCCGAAAGCACGTCCGACCAGCCCCGATCATCATCCACTGCCCTTTCATTCCCTTCCTCCCGCTGCACTGGTCAGCGGCCCGGCCGGTCGGGGCTGCGGCAGCTCTCCGGTGCAGCTCTGCAGCTCCGCGGAGCCGCCCAGCCGGGTCAGAGACCGGGCGAGGTCGTCCGCCACATCGCCACGCCGCCGCCCACTCCCCTGAGCGGCTCTCTGCCGGCGGCGGTGGCTCCCCAACGGTCGGCGCCGCGTGGCGCACGTCAGCCGCCGCCCGTCGTCTGATCGCTACGGAGGGAGAGGCGGGTGATGGGACAGTGTGGGGCTTCTAGCTTTCGTAGCTTCTCGTAGCTTCTTCGAGCTTCGAGCTTCGTTTGTATCATTCTTAGTCAAGTGTGACGCCCGTTACGCGAATATTTGAACTGCGATATTTGTTTTCCTTGACTGACGCTCGATGTATTCAGAAACTCACGAGCGACCGATTGTAGTTGCTGGACCGCAGACAGGTCCATTTGGGACTCGTCTCTCTCGGTCCGTGCTGTCTCTGTCCTCACTGGACGCGTGGCGGGCAGCGTCCCGTTCCCGGGCCGCCGGCGGGAGGTGAGGTGGGGTGGTTGGACAGGACCGGTTTGGGCGGTCGGCGCGTCACACCTCCCCGGTCCGGAGATTGAGCCGTCCTCTCCTGTCACCGGCGGACCGACAGGGCTCACTGGACTCGGACAGGGTTGTCTGTTCTGGACAAGGTTCTCTTGGCGATTCTATGGGGCCAGGATCCTCTAACCGTGATACAACTGTATCACTCTCTTAGACTTCTAGTTGATCTAACTTCGTCATGTAAGGCGAACATCATGTTGCTGGGTTTGGTTGAGTGCTGTTTACATCGTTATTTCGTATGCGCGAGGGGTACAGGCAGCTTTTCAATGGTTCCATCATCGTGTCGCCTCCCCCGCGTCCCATGTAAGTGGCCTCACTTGGTCACGGTGATTCACGGGCTAACCGTGACCCGAACACCGATCGGGGTATCGGCGGCTTCTTCAGTCCATTCGTGGCACCAATCGACAACTCTTTTGGCGGCTGCCTTTGTCCCGGTATGGACACCAGCTCTGTCTGGCCTCCATCGCCCGTCATCCCTTCACCTTGTCTGATGCTGTTTGAAATCTAGGACGCTGCATCAGCCTTGAGAGTGGTCTCATGTTCTTGTGTCGTCTCCAACCCCGCCTCCCGCGTATAATCTACCGTGCCCTTGTCCCCCTCCCCTTGGTTCTACCCGTAGGGCGTCGAAGGCAACTTCGGTCAGGGCGCCCTAGAAGTCGAATAATTATCACCGGTTAACCGTCCCCTTCTTCATCCCTCTGTCTCCTCATCTAACTATGTCTCCTGGTCTTTCTACCACTTATATCTCCCACGTCTCGTCTCCCCAATCTCCCTTTCTCCCTTTTCTTTCCCTCGTTCCTTCATCTCCCCGTCTCGCGTTCCACCTTCTCCGTACCGTCTGTCCGTATGCCCTCCGTACGTCTCCCCTTTTGTTCCCACTTTCCCATTTCCCTACCCTCCTTCTCCCTTTTCGTTCCCTCTTCCCTCATCTCCCTGTCTCCCGTTCCCTCATTTCCTTGCCTCTCGTCTCCCGTCTCCGTCTCCCCGTCCCGGTCTCGCCGCCGTGGCTCCGCTGGAAGGTATGCGGTGCGGGGGCGGTCTCCGGCCGCTGTGACCTTGCTGCTCCGTCCAGCCGGCAGGCGGCTGACCGGACCTGGACCAGACCGTCGTCAGCGCCCGGCGGGAGGCGGCGGCACCCAGCCGCCCTGGGCCAGGGAGGAGACGGGGACTTGATCTGCTCATGGCTAGGGAGGAGATAGGCGGTGACTTTCCTCTACCACGACCCAGGGAGGAGATGGATTGACGCTCCCTTCAACTGTGGGCCAGGGAGGAGATGAGGCGATGGTGGCGCCCTTTCGCCCCGAGCGAGGGAGGAATTGGGTGGTGATCCCGGGCCAGGGTGGTGGTTTGGGCTTAACTTGCACCGGGCGATGTTGAGACGATTGATGATCGATTGCGCATAAGAGAGAATAGGAGATGTACGAAAACTGGCCACTGAACAGTGAATTCCTAGGAGACTTTACTGACTACTTTGACGTGTATGCTGTGTAAGCAGTGAGCGACTTTAGACCGTGTCAATCCTCGAGTACAGCAGCTCTGGAGTGAAACATTCCACGTACCCTGTCCCATATAATGGCTCCTGATAGCTGAGGCCGGTCCGTGGCTCTGTCGCCGCGTGGAAGACAGGGTCATCCCGCTGTGGCGGAGAGCTCATGGCGGAGCGGGTCGCCGGCTGAAGAGGGGAGGTGTCGTTGCCGCCTTGGCGACTGGCTGAACGGTCTATACGAGATGGAGAAGGAGCAGGCGGACAGCCAGGACGGCTTCCTTGTTCAGGATGCTTAGGTATTGCAAGTTAGCAAGTTCAAACTGATCCAACGGTTGCGCTGCGTGTAGTATCTTGTGATAAAAATGGTTTGCAGAACAACCAAGGTTTTTACGGAATGCTTTCTAAACCTATTTACTTGTATTCTCAATAAACCTACCCACTCCTTACCTGTGCATTACATGGTATGCTTCCCACTTAATCTCTCTGATGCCCCAAATGCTGCTTGTTTGCGACATTGCCTCCAGCGACCCCACCCCCTCCATCCACCTTTCTCCTCGCCGTGACCTGTAATGACGCACCCACTCCCTCCCAGCCCCTATCCTTCAACCTCTGGGAATCACTGCAGCCTTGGCGGTGCGCCGCAGCCCCGGCCGCCCCCATGCACTCCCAAATAACGCCAATTGCGGCGCATTTGCGACAGCGACGGGAGTGGCACCGCGCCCTGGTTTGTTGCCCGTGCCCTCGCCCGATTCAGCGTGGCTCGTGATGGGAGCTGGCTCAGCTCTGGTCCCGGTACCACGTCATCACCATGGGAAATTGCACAACTCTGCGTCATTGAAGAACCTGGACTGCGACTCCTCACGGCGCTCTTGCGATGCTCCACGTCACGCCGGTGCGCGTGGAATGCTCCCGGCGGCGCGTGCGGTCCTGTTGCGACATGTCTGCGGTGCTTCCAGTGGTGTAGGTCTCCCAGGATGTTGTCACGCTCGTGTCATGAAGCGGTATGCCTCCCATACTGCTCGCGTTACTTAGTCTCTGTCATGTCACGATGCGGCGCAGAGTTTCGACACTAGAAGGTCTGCATAGTTTGGCGCTCAGACTGCCATGCCAAACGAAAATAAACATCGGGGAACCGTCCCGTCCTTTTCTACTTCAGAACGACTGCACCATCCTCTGATATTACCTTTGCTCGCTCCCAGCATATTTATCTCGGGTGATTCTGCCGCATTCCTGTACTGACCTCTCCCCCTTTCTGTGTCATTTCAGGGCGACTGTGCCACCCAGTCCGCCTTTCACGAGCTCGGACAGAAGTACGGCTTCGCCCCGGACATCTCTGACGCCGCGCTGCCCCAGAAGCTCGAGGAGCTCCGCGAGTACATCAAACGCGAGATCCGACGAGAGCTCAAAATCAAAGAGGGCGCCGAAAAGCTGCGGACAGCCACCAGCGACAAGAAGAGCTTGCAGAACGTCTCGAGCATCGTGAAGAAGGCGAACACAAAGCTGCAGGAGCTGCAGGCTGAGCTGCACGAGCTCGACAGTCAGATTCTGTTGACGCAGGGTCAGGCGGAACATGAGGCGGGCGCGACGCAGCAGCTCTGCACCAGTCTACCAGGTCAGTTCGCTGGTGAGAGAGGGAGCTGGGTTAGTGAAGGGAGGGTAGGGGTTGTGCGCTTGCCAGGAGAGCCAGGTTGGGATCAGTCAGGTCGGCAACCGAGGGAGGCTCTTGAACGTGGCTTTCCATCGCCCACTGTCACCTGCCGGATTTATCATGTATGGTCCTGCTAGTAAACCTCTCTAGGGTCAGCCATCCTCCGCTAAAGGACCCATATTCGCTCTACCCTCATCAGTCGACCCTCTGCAATCAGTCACCCTCATCTCATAAATCAGCAGCACATGTAACAGAAGTCCGCGTGCCTTGGAGCCATGTCCGCGCAGCTGAGCGTGCAGCTGGGTGCAGTGAGCCGCGTCTGCGTACACCTGTCGCCGCTCTACGTGTCTGAGTACGCGTGTGCGTGTGAAAGTCGCGGCCCCCCGTGGCGCAGCGAGCCCGCAGGCGGAGGAAGTGAGAGGTGCTGCACGGGGAGGGGGTGTGCGTTAGCGTAGAATGGGGGACGCCTCGGGGGGTATCGTGGAGACAGGCTGTGGGACTGAGGTGACGGTTAGAGGTAGAAGAGCTATAAACGATGGCAATTTGAAGCTGAAGTTACCTGCACAGATCCGAGTCGGTAGTCTGCAGGAATAGAGGATGCGCTGACTGATGACGGGACTGAATGTGGTGGGGACTGGAGATCTCAGTCACTACACTATATCTAGCATAGGCCCGACGATCAGAGCATTATGCTGTAATAGATCAGATCAATAGCTTCATGAAATCGTTTTTTCATAGCCAGTCGTTTTCACGGTACAGCTAGGTGGGTAAGGCTTTAACTGATTTATCGCTCATCTGATCCCGAGCCCGTCTTTTTGTCCTCGGCGTATCACAAAGCCACCCGCTGTTGTGTCGTCTTGGCGACAGTCACCTTCACTCCAGCCGCCGCCGAGCAGAGCGTCCAATCTAGATCACTGTCTCTCCCTCGCCGCAGACGGGGCTTGTGCAATCCGTGCCGGTGCCGGTGAGGGAACAGCTAAGCCTTCATTCAGCTCCACCTGAGACTTTCATTCATTCTCCTGCCAGGGGCTTCATTCAGTCCTGGCTGCGAGCAAATACCATCACTTATCTCCTGTGCATGGTTGTCTGCGTGCCTCCTTGCACGCTGCATCCTCCGATAGGTTTTCCTGATTGTTCCGCGTAGTGCTCTCACTACTATTCCAGCATTTCTCCTTATTCTCCCCGGCTTGCCCGTCCTATAACTGCTCTGAACGGGGTCGCCCTCCGCGCCGTGCGGAGCGTCGTTGAGCCGCGCTCAGCCGGCGAAAGTGGCGGCCGGGTGGGAGCCGACGCCGGCGCTGTCATTTCCTGCTCCCGCGCACGCTTTGTTGGCGTGGTTAACCCCAGGTCAAATGGGTCACCTGCGCCCCACCCGCGCCGCCGCCGCCGCCGCCCAGGCTGGCCCCTTCAACACTCTCTCTGCTTCAGTCGGTGATTGATGGTCTCCGTGGCTATTCGTCTGCTAGAGGTGCCTAATAGTGGTGCCCGTGGGGCTGGCTTGGACTGTGTCGTGAATATTCAATAGTGGGAAGTTCCAATACTCATCGGCTGTCTTCAGCCAATCCTTTCTTTAGATATCGCACTTGCGTGCCCCTTTCGAGGAAAGTGTCAATGGTAAGTTTAGAGTAACTTCCTACGAAATGACGTGAAATTCGTATGATCGATTCCGAATGACACGCATATTGCTCATTTTGTGGTCATTTCCTAGCGTGGGTATGTCATTCCCGCAATGTCAAGTCGTGTCCGACCCGGGAAGTTGAAAACCAAATCGCCAGCCCGCGAGTCCGACCCTAGCAGCGCACTGCAGTGTGTGGGGTCGCCGGAGTGCGCTGGTTTCGCCGCGGGTCGCCGGGTCACCGCGGCGAAATTGCCGCCGCTCGGGTACCGCCGCCGAACGGGGGGGAGGAGTGCGTGCTGTATCAGTGATGGGAGTCGCTCGGCGTGCCGGGCGAGGCGGCGCCTTTCACCAGAAACGAGCCGACGAAACGCCGCGCCCGCCGCGCCGTGCCAACAGGGTAATTGGCTTTCGTTTCTGTCGTCTTGTTTCACTGATGTTAGGGCGCTTTTGTAGTACTAGTGTCGATTTATTGGGTAGGTTACAGACCCGCGTTTTCACCACTGACATTTCCCGTGATAGCGAAGACTAAGCTCGTTTCAGGCAATAGGCCCGGACTGTTGCCTGGCAGGCGCTGTGGGCTGTTTGTTGTGTATTGTTGTCCAGCCCCCACCGTTCGCCCAGCCTGTCCAGCGGCGCTGACCGCAGACCACAGGACCATAGTCCGCCGACCGCAGACCATCTGCCGCCGCGTCTGTCCGCTGCCCGTTGGCGGCTCCAGGCCGGTTTTTGCTGTCTCCTCCCGTCCCTCCGCGGCGCGACTCTGTGCCGCGCCTGGGCCGTGCAGGGGCGGCGTTTATCACAGCGGTGGGTGGTGATGGGACGCGGTTGGCTGGTGGTGGGAGTCGGGAGGTGGACGAGTGGGATGTGTTGCGGCATGGGATGGGTGGTGGAGGGGACCTCCTGGTCTGCACTCGGGACAGAGCAAAAGATCGGGTTGCTGGTGTCGCGGGCGTGTATTGCTCGTGCCAGCATGGGAGTGACTTTCATCAGCAGCGTTTTTCTATTAGATGCGTATATATCGGAAAGGACCGAATCATGTAACTGCTGCAGGATTCTCAACTTGTATAGTGGAAAGCCTGTTTTTCATCATCAATATTCGGCTTGTCATCAAGCATCAACATGTACCACGAAATAGCCCGATAGAACTATCGATTCACCATCCGTGTTTTACGTCCACCTCTGGAAACGGTATCCAATGATTCATTCACCCATTATAGGTCGCTGCTCGCTGAGGCAAGGTATGTACCCGGTCAATGAAGGTTTGTACTATTTTGGGAAATGTCATGGACATGGTCATGGTCGACGCCAGACATTGGCCTTATTTAGCTGCACTGATCGCTGTTCGAATCTAACCAGACACACATGTTCGCAAACCTGTGCGGAAGTCTGGGTTGACTTTGGCTTCAATCGGAGCTGATCCAGTGCATCGGGTTCGGAATGCTGGATAACTGGATAGCTGAGTTGGGGTGAAGAGCGGAATGGTGCTGGTTTGTGAGGAATATGTATGTCTACATATTGCTTGCATTTCTCAACATTTTGTTCAATGATTCCAACACCGCCCTACATTATGACCGCCCCTCTCCTTGCCTGAGTGCCTGCCAGCCTGCCTGGCTCCAATAGCACCAGCGCACCTGACTCGAAAGTGTGACCTGAATGCATGCGAATTTCTGCGTGGGACCGCGCTGCGCGTGACAGGGCTGTGTCCACGTTCACCGCCCCTGTCCGACTCGGCCCGGTGTGTGATGAGTGACTGCGGTGACCCCGGTGACCTCAGGTGACCTGAGATGACGTGGGGAAATCTCTGATGGTCCAGCGACAGTGTGTGACGTTGTTGTGTGGGGGATGGTGCCCAAGAGGAAGGGCTGACGTGGAGTGGTTTTGGAAAGATATGGAGACGCCATGGGAATCTTCAAATGAAGTCAAACTCCCTTGAACACATGGGACATTCAATGGGTATAGTTGAAGGAAATTAATCCAAGAATGAAGTGTGATTCTTTCCTAGGGGAGCATAATGGCTAGAGAACAAAATCAGGAAACGCTAACGCCGCGGGCTAGAGTCAGCGGTAGCGTCTCCTCCCACGAGAAGACCATGCGTCCCGCCGGTGAAAACCGCCCGAGAGACCTGTGAGTGGAACCTCTCGTGATGCCGCCAGACTGAAGTGGATCTCGCGGCGATTGTGGATGGGATACTCCGGCCGGAGAGAGGCTCAGTGAAAACCGAACCGTCCCATCGAGCGGGAGCTCTCGTGTCGAGAGTCTCCGGTGATGGTTTTATGTGAGGTGGTAACCTGAAGTTGATGGGAGATGCGCTGGAGGGATTTTGGGCCGTTTGGAGTGTGGTGGGAGAAAGTGACGCGTTGTCGGGTCGGGTGTGGCTGTGTCGCGTGCTGATGGTGTCTTTGGTGAGAGGATCCGGCCGCTGGCACGAGATTGAACAAGATGACAGTAGTTAGGTTCGATCAAGGCTTGACGATTTAAGACTTGACGGACAGTTTGGTGGCTTATCTCAATCGGCTTGATCAAGACTGGTCTAGATCAAGCCATTCCTGCTTGTCGCGGATTGCTCGACCGGCCTGTGCGCCCGGCGAGAAGCGAATGGGAAGGAGAGGGAGGGGAGGTGGTTCCAGCCCAGCGCGGCTCGTGACTCGGACACGTGAAGCCTGACCCGCTCCAGAGACACGGGTAATGGAGTCAGGGGAAATCGGCCGAGGCGTATGGCGTTACAAGCTGTCTCGCAGTTCTGACTTCTACGCACTATGCGTTATCTCACTGATATACATAATCCATGTTTTTTATGGGAGCAGTATCACCCCCGTAACCCATGCTGGCTTGTTTAATCGCCCCATCATCTTGTATCCTCACTGCGTTTCGGAAGACTCCAGTCTGCCCACGGCAGACCGACCGAGAGAACTTCACTGTCCTTCAATCAGCAGTGGTAGGTAGCACCGACCCCGCCGGCGGCCGGAGCTGCTAGGAGCGCACAGGAGCACAGCGCCCCTTTCGTCCTGGGATCCACCCGTGTCCGTAGCGGCCGAGTGCCGTGTGATTGCCGGGTAGCTGAAGTACGGTCAACTGCCGGCAGTCACGAACGTGGTGGTGGGCGAGCGGTAGGGGAGGCCGTGGGACGCTGAGGGGAGGACGGAGGACGGGGTGGGTCAGGTTTGGAGAGGGAGGGAGACAGGGGTCTTCGCTTCACCGGCAGACCTTCCACTTCTGGTTTTCTGGGTGCTGCTAGAAGTAGGCAAGGGTTTCAACCATTCTGCTCAGATCGTTGGAGATGTTGAACTTTGAAGAGAATTATCCTTATCTCCCTCCTATTCTTTGTCATAAGTCTAATGCTACCAAAGCTATGTGTAGCCTTGTCGCTGCAGCAGTCGTGAAAGGCATGCTCTTTGACATTTAAGCTCCAGTACTTTGCTCTCGAGATTTGCATGCCTGCTGTTCTGCAGTCCATCGGGATCCCGGTTGGTCATCTGTCGGCCTCCCTGACATGTTCTAACGCTGTGATCCATGAAGAATGAGTGACAGGCGAGTGGACGGGAGGGCTGGGGTGTGAGTGGATGTTAACCCGCGCCCGGCTGGGGGTCCTGGATTTCCACGCCCTGCTGGGGGGGGGGGGGGGTGTTTGAACACCCCCCCCCCTTGTAACTCGGCTCCTGGGCCACGTAGCGATACGCGGAAGGCGGCGTTCGAAAGAGCGTCAAAAATAATGACGAAATGACCTCGGTCAATTTTTTGGTCAGGTCAAAGGTCAGGTCACCAGAGGTCATTGAAGGCAAGATTTCGCCGATTTCCAGGTCGAATGTCGACAATTTCCAAGAAGCCAACGCATAACTCGAGAACCAATAGAGCTACAGCGCCGCGGAAAAGCGCATTCGATAGCCCTATTAAAGCCCTTTCTGAGTAATTCTCTCAGATTTGACCTAACGTCAACGGTTTTGCCTGCACGGGGCAAAAACTGCAAAAATAGCTGATTTTTTCGGAAACAGTTTTTCTGCAATAACTTTTGACCCAAGCCTTGTACGAGCTTACTTTTACCGGCATCGTGTTCCTCTCGTCAAGACGCATCGAATGAACTATAACTTGACCTTGAAAGGTCAACTTGAAAATTTGACCTCAGGTCAAGGTCATGACCTGACCGGAAAGGGTCTTGCTGCATATCAGTCGATCCGTATCGTCGAGCTGAACACATCTAAGGCGTTTTCATCGCTCTAGCATGCCTCTATCAAAAGTTATTTGCGAAAAACTGTTAGATACCATTCGTGACCTAAGATGACCTCAGGGCATAAACAAGGGTCACGGACACCATTTTCATGTTCTGTGTGTCTAAACCACTTGTAATTCGGTGTTTGGGAGTGTTTATAATGTATTTCGTCCAAAAGAGGCGCATTTCAATTTTCTCCCATTGACTTATAATGGGGAGGTCGCAAAATTGACCTGACCTTAGGTCATCGATATCAAAACTCTGAGATATACATTTTGTACATGCTATTGCTCTTAGCAATCGCTGAAAGTTTCAAAGCGATCGGTCACTCGGTGTAGCTATGACAGACATTGAAACTTTTTATGAGGTGAGGTCACTTCAAGTGACCTGGTGACCTGACCTTGAATGACCTTGGTCTGAAATTTTCACAACATGTGTAGAATTGATGTATGATAAGGTGTACCAAAAACGGCAGCGCTCCGCGCCGCCGTTTTTGAGATATTCGCGAAAAACCACAAGGGGGGGTGTTCAAACACCCCCCCCCAGCAGGGCGCGGGTTAAAACATGGCGCAGCAGCCCGTGGCGCGATGTGTGACGTGGTCTGTCACGGGGTCCGTGTCGTGGTCCGTGATTCGTTCCGTGACGGGTCTCCGTGACGCCAGGCCGAGCCAGTGGGGGGCTCGGTGGTGCATGACGTCCCTCTCTCGATCTCACCTGTCCTTTCATTGAGGACTTACCTACTATGAACGGCCCAAAGTCCTACGCCCTAGACAGTTATGGATCTGTCAGTGTGGTCGCAGAGGTGCAAACTGCGAACTAATAACTGTCACGTGACGCCGATTTGAGGTGTGAAATTGACACCGCGATTGACGCCGCCTGTCGGTGTTTTTTTTTTGATGCATCGGAGACTTCCTTGATGCGGAAGGCGGAACACAGCTTTCCAGTAATAAATACCGGCTCCGCTCAGCGTTTTTCACATCATAAATTCGAAAGTTACCAACCGTACGGCGGCTTTTTTCGACGCCCGTGCTACCGTTAGCGATGTGATGTGGTTTGCGTTGCAAACGCCCGGGGCAACGAATGCTAAACGGTGAAAGGTGACGAGGAAACTGCACTGTTCTGCTAGGAAATGATTATGAATTGTCCAATAAGGTGACATAATGGATTGATCATGTGCATTGTTCGTGAACAGTTCGACGGATAGGTTTCACCTTGCGGAACTGATATCGGAATCCATAGCGGGCGTTTTTTGTTTTTGTCCGTAATTGTCCCAGACTGTGAACTAGCAGCTCGTTTACGGTGTTCCAAGCTGTGCACGCTGGCGTTTTTGTTTCACTATTTTCATGACTTGTGGCAATATTACTGCTCAGTGTGAATGACCTGAGCGTGGGCTTAAGGTAAATGTGTGGCTTCCTTAATCGTTGTCATATGCTTTTTGGATGGCGATCATACGTCCGCACTGATTGGATTAGGTATATCGATTTCTTGATTCCTGCACAAGATCCATTCACGACCGACCACGTTGGTCTGCTTCATAGGCATGATGGGCAAACCTCACTGGGTTTTGACCAATGAAGACAGACACCCTGAAAGCCAGTCATCAGCTCGTTTTCATCCAACCCTGATCAACTGCCCTACCAGTGTCTCCGACGATCCACGCCGCGTTGCTAAGGCGTCACCTCGCCTGGAGACGTCCCTCACAAGGCCCTATGGCTGCTAACGACCGCTGCCGCTCTCACGGGACGTTCACCAAGTACCGTGTAAAGCGGGCATTACGAGCGGGACCAACTGCCGTGGAAAGTGGCTGTTATACCGGGACCGAGTGGGTGACGGTGGACTGGGGTTAGCACCGGGAGTGAAGAGAGGCTGGTGATGGAGATAGAGAGACAGGTGGCAAGATTTGATCAGATTGTCATCGACATTACGAACAAAGTGGCCGTCACAACTCACAGCCACACTGTCACGTTACTGTATCTATCGCCGTCCCATCGCGGTCACTGTCCAGTGTTCTGTTACTGAACATAACGTCCGAACGGGGCAGAAATTTGATGCGTTACGTCTTCACCAAACGGCAGGCGTTTGGTTCCTCTTTATGGAATGCGGTAGACAGGTGGGAATCACAACATGTCACGCCTTATACGAGAGACATGCGACGCACTCGCTTCAGCAGCTGTTTAGGAAGACTATGATCGTGTGTCCTTGGAACGGATTCATGGGCGGGGATCAGCTACCGTTTTGGAAGCTCGCGGTCCGCTGTGGGATGAGCGCAGTGGCTGCAAAGAGAAGGGGCAGGAAGAAATAGGTTTATTCGTACATTGTGGGACTGGTGGCAGGATACAGGTGCTTGCCATAGCATTCTGAATTTCCCTGAATATTCTCTCTAAGCTTCCGTTTTTCTCTTTGATATCAATGATCAAAATCATTAAAGGTAGTGTGCCAGCTTTCTTGGACCATATGGAGTTAATGACCCGGATAAGGAGAACCAGATTTTTAGAACTTATCCATACCTTCAAAACTCATGGAAACGTCTTAAATTCTTAAAATTTTGAGTACCCCAGTGCGAAATTCGCCCCGACGGGTTGTCGGTCGTACCCCAACCACATTTCACACCACTATGAACAATAAATGCACACACTAAAATCGCTATTACCGATAGGCTCATCCAATCAAGTTTCGATAAACCCGTTCATCATCATCTCCTGCGGTTTCGAACACGCCTGTTAGGTGGCTTCTGATGATCGTCGAGGTCGGAATTTCCAAATACGCGTGGTGCGTCGGGCCGCGCGCTCTGACTTCGGCCAAGAAAAATGCGTCAGCTGATCATTGTCATTTCTGCCACTTGCGTGTGGTGAAATGGGGTCATAACTTAAGAGACGGCTGTTTCATATCAATTATTTTACATAAAATCATATTTCAAACCATAAATTAATGTTCGACAGCCAAATTAAAGAAACAATACCAATACAGGCTTACAGTTTAAGTTCGACATTGCGTTATCTACGATTAGACAGCTGAAAACTCATTCCCGTACGTTATAACTCTATAATGACCTTTGCTTAAAGGTAGTGTGCCACCTTTGAAAGATTTCCCATTTTATTTTTCCTAGGATAAGAAGCTTCTGTTTTTACCTAATATCGCAAAGAAAATCAAAAATGGGCCTGGAAGAGTGCCTTTTTCGCCTAAAAGTTTATCGGTTTTTCGATATGTATAACAACTGCAGTGGGCTGACTTGCAAACAGGCGTCGGCAACAATCGCGAATGCGGCGCACATGTGACAATAAGCAAAGGTCATTATAGAGTTACGACGTACGGGAATGAGTTATCAGCTGTCTAATCGTAGACAACACAATGTCGACAACACATGTGACATTATACCTTTAATGTCACATGTGCGCCGCATTCGCGATTGTTGCCGACGCCTGTTTGCAGGTCAGCCCACTACAGTTGTTATACATATCGAAAAACCGATAAACTTTTAGGCAAAAAAGGCACTATTCCAGGCCCATTTTTGATTTTTTGCGATATTAGGTAAAAACAGAAGCTTCTTATCCTAGGAAAAATAAAATGGGAAATCATTGGAAGGTGGCACACTACCTTTAACGATTGTGAAACTTGATTTATCCCAGGCGGTATGTTTGCCTCAACCACTTTCCAAGATCACTTGCCTTGTTACAGTCGATAGAGACCGACCATGTGATATTAGCAGCACGTAACACGCTGCGCCCACACGCAGCTCGCATTACCCACAAGTGTGGCACGACCCACAAGTGAGAGCGATTCTCTCTCCACTAGTACGGCGGCGTTTAGCGAGACGTGCGCGAAATCTGCCGGTGATGTGTGCCCGTCTGACCTCAGTGACCTCAGTGACCCGGCGCCGCCCTGATCGGAGCGCCATGACGAAAGTCGCGGTCACACTGACGGGAGAGAGCTGTCTCGAATCTGACTGAGATGGCAGAGGGAGGGAACTCTCAGGGAATTGTTTGCGATGGGTGATGGTTCGCCTCCGCCGCCTCTGCTGCCGTGCTGTGGTCGTGTCCGTGGTTTGGAGGCAGAAAGACCGGTCGGAGAGAGATGATGGGTTTGGAAAATCGGATTATCAGCCGTGAAGGAGACGGCGAGAGATGAACAGGTGGGCTGTAGCCGGCGGGCGGATGAGCTTCAGCCAGCTGACTGCCAGAGCTCGGATGAGGCAGGTGTTCACGTCAATGGCGGAGTGGCTGGTGATCTGATAAAGTTCCTTTCATTCACGAGAAACTCTCACTCGCTCCTCAGTCACGGATCTGCTCGCCAAGCTTTGCCCATTGCCCAGGTTCGGTTCACCGCTCGTTGTCACTCTAAGGCCAGTCCGGCGACTGCTGTCGCTGACAATACGCCCTATCCTCCGCTACATTCCAGTCGTGTGGCAGGTCTGTGTTGTGACACGACACCATGGAACGCGTAACGTATTCCGTGATGTAACCTGTCACTCACACCCCACACCGTGACGACCCAGCCGTCCGTCGAGACACCTTCGGAGCGCGATAGTCTAACGGGCCCCATTGTGTGTGGAGCGTATCGCCAAGCGATGGGGTATCGCATGGTCCGATACTCGGTGTCGCTATTTATAGCGCGGCTGGTTTAAATGCCACTTCGCTGAGTGGATGAATGACGCACTATCTGTTTTACATGAACATCGGACGAGGGAGTTCGTATACAGTTGAGCAATGTTTTAACTTCTATAGGTGCGATATCATCTGAGTCTCATAATTGTTCGCACGTTTCGTTACTACTTGCGTCTGTCAACTGAGATGCGAAAATAACTCGTGCATTTTACTACTACAATTCATTTGATTTCTCTGAAAGTACTGAACATTGTTCGGTGAATAATGCACATCTCTGATGGATCTGCCTCCATTATCCGACCATCAGTACGCACTATAAACCCGTCATCTCAACCCATCCCCTCGTCCCTGTAACGGTTCCTACCAGCACCATGCGTCATCATGCCTCATATCTCTGTAACGCTGCCGTCACCGGTGAATCGAGAGCACCTCGGCGGAGTGACCGCTCTGTGACAAAAACCGGCCCGACCCGGACCGCTGTGACCTTGTTCGGTCCCGCCGGTCCTGCGCGCGCTCCGGGACCATGGACAGATGGTCCGGTCCAATGGTCCGTCGGATGGTCCAGCTGGTCGGGTGGTGGACCGGACCGGCTAGAACCAGCGGCAATGTGTGCCATTGTGTCGAGCGAGGTTTTAGCGTCGTTTTTGTGGGCGGGAGATAGAGGAACGGGTCGTTTTTGCTGAGTTTAGTAGGTGTAGTCACGTGTGTGTGTGTCTGAGATGGATGATTATGTGAAGAGTAGGGCAGCCTCGATGTTTTATTTCGCTCGTCTCAGGTGTTCAGAGGTTCATAGAAGAACTGAAGGTCATGGACAGATGGATCAGATAGCATTCGGTCCGGATTAGCTGTTCGTCTCAAGGACACCGCCGAACTGGGTTTGGCCTGTTCTCTGTCGCACAATACTGGGTGGAAGCTCTGGGGATGTGCGACAGGCTGACGTATTCACCCAGTGATTTCGGGCGCAGAATTGAAAGTGATTGGCGCGAGACATTCGGCTGACGCACTTAAGCTCTCGCATCCTTTGTTTTGGCATTCTTGTCAAATGTTTTGGAGATAAGTCGGTTGCTTTGCCAAGGCTTGAGCTTCATTGATGCTGGTTTGTGGCCGTTTCACTGCGCTAAGTGCTCTCACAGCTGGTATTGAGCACCAAGCGGTGTCTAGCTAGCTCTTTTTTTATACGCATCTTCCAGTCAAATGCACTGGGCCGTTAGCTGACCTGAAGCCCCACATCCAGCCGACAATTTTCTCACGACACACCATTCGCCACAGTCCTACAATGCACACCAGTGTCTGGCATCGGTTGCCCTGCTCCTCGCACGTGGAGCGCGGGGCCTCCCTCCGTACTCCGCTGGGTAGGTACTTAGTTAGCGCTGTGCGGTCCATCCCTGCTCGTCTATCGTGGGAGTGTGTCACTGCGGTATGACCTCTGTACGGGCCGCCATTGGCCGGCCACCCCTGCTGCTAGTTAGCTTTGATGAGCCGCGGTCAGCCGATCTGACCTGACCCCGGTCCGTTATGGTCCGAACGCCGATCACTGTCCGGCGCACTCGGAAAGGAGGTGGCGGTTTGCCACCAGTTGGTAAGGGCAATTGTCATTTATTAGCAGAAGGTGCCTATGCGTAGTGTTGTTCACTGATTGCAACGCATACTGATAACTGGGTGCTGATAACTGGTCACAAATGCCACCGACTACTGGTGTCATGTGGTAGGTATGCTGATCATTGACCTGATAACCCCAGGTGCATAGTTTGATTATAGCCTATCTGCTATAAAGCTTAGGCTTCTGATCATCGATCGTGTACTTTGATCATACTTGTTAAATTTGACAAGCGCATCATTGATTGTCCCCACTTGATTGTCCTTGTTTTGCGCTACTTGACATTGCTGTTGATGCTGTTTTCAATGTGGTTGTGACATTCCTAACTTTACATCGTACCCATATCGTGTCTCGTATATCGTGACCCCGCGTCATCCCTATTGAAACTGTCACACCGCACACGTATGACTCTTGACCGTGTTTGTATGTGTGTGTGTGTGTGTTACAGAGGCTCCGATGTCACCGATTGGAGACACTCCCCTGGAGGACCACCCGCTCACCACCACCGACCAACGGCTTCAGAGTCTGGGGAGGCAGCTGGATATCGAGATGAAGGTAGATACGACAGATACTATGTACACAGATACAGATACAGACACACAGACATACACACCCACCAGCGACACCAGAGTCTGGGGCGGCAGCTCGACATCGAGATGAAGGTAAATATTTCGGTCAGCTACGGACTAGAACGGAACAAACACACACAAGAAGCTACACTTAGGTCATCTTCTGTATGCCTTCTTTTCGCGATAGAAACAAAAAGGGTATGAAGTATGTGTCCGACATCGAGCTCTCTCTCTCTCTCTCTCTCTCTCTCTCTCTCTCTCTCTCTCTCTCTCGCTCTCGCTCTCGCTCTCGCTCTCGCTCTCGCTCTCGCTCTCGCTCTCGCTCTCGCTCTCGCTCTCGCTCTCGCTCTCGCTCTCGCTCTCGCTCTCGCTCTCGCTCTCGCTCTCGCTCTCGCTCTCGCTCTCGCTCTCGCTCTCGCTCTCGCTCTCGCTCTCGCTCTCGCTCTCGCTCTCGCTCTCGCTCTCGCTCTCTCTCTCTCTCTCTCTCTCTCTCTCTCTCTCTCTCTCTCTCTCTCTCTCTCTCTCTACCTCATGTCGGATGCACAGCTAATGGCTGGGGAATCACCTCCTCCCCCGGCAGTATCAACCCTACCATCTCGACCCCTTCTATGACTCACTCCACTATGCACTAATAGCCCATTCTGCCGACTGTCCTAGTACCACCCCTGACCACCAGGTGGCAGGTCGGTCGCCATTCCCTGCCTTCCGGCCATCTCTTGCTAACTACGTCCGTTGTAAGGCGCGCGGTGCGTCTGTTGATTGCGAGGCTGGTGCTTCGACCGTTACAACGCACTGTAAAGGCAATGACGGAGCGGTGAGGGTACAATTCAATGAAGATTGATGATGCTAAAGACTCGGGCTGAGTATCTTTGCAGAATACTGTTGAATGAATGCAGCGTTGGATGCAATGAACGAATAGCTAGCAGAGATAAGAGAGGCGTACGGTGCGGACAGTAACGAGAGTCGCCCGGGGGCACGGGTCTCCGCCTGCTTGCTGCTGCTTACGTGTGTACTCACTCACCGCTTGGCCTGGGGGCAGATCTCTGTGTTGAGTGGCCAATGACCCGTCAAGGATAGAGGGATGGTGATAGGCTGATGGGGATGGCTGACTAAGGCGACGCCCATTTGCTGATGGCATCCACCCAAATGAATCGCGCCGATGCTCGTTTGATGATTTCCATAGTGTTCACGAATTCACTATAATATTGACCATTGCAAAGTAACGCTAGTAGAACGTAACATAGTGGAACATAGCATATTAGACCATAACATAATAGTGGTTCCGATTCAACTCACGCAGCCACGTACCAGCCCTGGGTTGTGGTGTGCGCAGAGCACCTTTACGGCTGTGGAACATTTGTCTGTTACCATGCCCCCGTTCAGTGGTAATAGACTGGCGTTTATGACTGTTGCAACTTGCGTCATAGCCAGTGGGTGGATCCGGCCTGCCTCCCGTCTGTCTGCCCGTCTGTCTGTCTGTCTTTCTGTCTGTCTGTCTGTCTGTCTGTCTGTCGGCGGTACCGGAGGCGGTGCTTTCTCTCCCTGCTCGTGACATGGGCGGGGCGGTCGCGACGGTTTGCAACTAGTCCCGACTCGTTTTCGACAATTGCCACGTCGTTACTAGAGTGGAAAGTTTCCCAGTCAGGCGTGGCTTTAACAGTAGACAGGGCTCTTGATGAATGTTCGGTGCGCCCACCGACACTTTCTTAAATGTCTGCAATAGATAGGCTGAGTGAAAACACAGCATATTGGACTGAAACTCATCAACTGTTTTGATTTGTGCCTCACTGCGGAACTAGCCAGAAATGAGTATGAAAGTTCACTCCTGTCTCACTCACTCCCTGACGTGTCTCCCTCCCTCTATCTACGCCTGTATCACAGTATGTGCTCACTCTCTGACCTATCTCCTCTCTCTATGCTTGTACCACAGTATGTGCTTTCCCATGACCTATGTGCCTGCTCTCCGAGTATGTGCTCCTCCTGACCCCTTTCCGCTCTTTCAGGTGAAGCAGGGCGCCGAGAACCTGATCAGCATGTACTCGGCCGGCGGCCAGCAGAGTAAGAAGCTGCTGGCCGATGCGCATCAGATGCTCGAGGACGCCAAGGCCAAAATCGACTACATCAAGATGCGCATCAACAAACTGAGTCAGAACGTGGCACAGAGCTCCGTCGGCGAGAGCCGGTCCATCGGTAACTATCGCAGAGGGACGCGGTTATAACTGGTATCAGATCGGCTGTCCTAAAGCCCTGTGATTAGTGTTATTATTCATTCGTAACTCTGTGACGACGGCAGGTATTGTTACGTTCTCTGATTGGGTCAGGTCAGAGTTGCAATGTCGAGTTTTGTTCCCTTTTATATCCCAGTGCCGAGTCTGCTATCCTAGCAAAGTGTCTGCCCTGCGACTGGTGCCTAGTGGTTAGGTATGTGCCCTCCCATATCGATCCTCTCCTGAAGCTTATGTAACGGTAATTAAGGTAGTGTTGTGTAAACCGTACTCTGACTGCTCAGTTTGACTCTACCTATCCCTCCCTTTGTGGGCACGCGTGGTCCGCAGTGGCTGTTCCCATGGGGCTCGAGTTGGAAGAAATAGGACAGGAGCAGCCTCAGTAGAGACTGTGTAGTCGTCCGTGACTGCCTGTCTCCTCTCCCGTTCCGAGACTCTGTCCATAGCCTGCCCGTCCAGCCAGCCGCCCGCTCGCCCGTCCAGTCCGGGCCATAGCGCTGGGTTTTCCCAGCTCTCCTGCACCCCCTCTCCCCCTCCCCCTCTTCTCAGCAGGGAGGGAGGGGCAGTGTTGTGGCGCCCGGTTTACATGCACAACACGTGCAGTAACACGTTGAGGGCTGCACGGGTATTGAAGGGCTTCTGATGTACTACCATCGAGAGGCATCAGTAGGTTTGGATGTTTTGCGTATTATTTGTTTGGTTTATTTGGACGTTCCTCACTGGGTGCACAACAATGCTCTAAAACCGAGTCATAAACCGAGTCATATTTTTAAGGTCGGTCTCACGATCTTCTGTCGTCAGGCGGATATACCTGTCTTTATAAACCTAGCGAGTGACTTGACCTGTCGTTCCTCGTGATTTAATCTACCGTGATTCGTGATGCTGCCTTGGGTACTCCACGATTCTTCCTTTCGGTATTTGTTAACCTGTTCGTCGCAGTTCATGATCCTACAGAGTGTTCCAGAAAAATGTCCTGGTTTCGATTACGTCTGACGGTTACATTTGTACCTGCAGCGTCTTGTGATCTCTAGCAGCTCTCGATGTCTCCTGGCCACTAACTGTTCCCCCGCTTATATTTCACCCCCTCCCCCCGCCGTCTCTCATTCGCCTGTCTTGTCGACAAACCTTTGAGGCCCATAGAGATCTAATGTGAGGCCCAACGGAATATTACGGTCGTGATGGTGGCATTACTGGATATTGGCCGTGAATGGGATGAAGCGGCAGGTGATGGCTGGCTTAGACAGGGCTCGAACAGGTGTGAGCAGATGTAAGGAGCTTTATGACAGCGGTGTTATGAAAAGTGTTGATCGGTCTGATCTCCTGTAACTTAAAGTTAATGCAGTAGGTCTTTGTTTCAGTTCATTCATTTTGCCAACATTGTTAAGGTAAAATCTGAGACTAGGCTTAGTCCCAGTTCAGTCTGATGGCTATTTTAGTACATTCCACGGGTTATTCATATAAGCTCTCGTACTTTTTCAGTAACAAAGGTAAGGTATCTGACAAATTATTGTGTATGGACTTGGATTGTGCGTACGAGACTCATCAACTGATCCCTATGTGCCCTGCCCTGATCTCAGCTGATCCCTCTATGACCTGCCCTGACCTCAACTGACCTCTGTGACCTGATCACCCCTGCCCCCCCCCCCCACAGCGTCCGCGGTGGACCGGGCGTACGAGACCAGCCAGTTGACGCCCCTGGATGTGCGTATCGAGGAGCTGCGCCACCACCTGCGTATTGAGACGGCAGTGATGGACGGAGCCAAGAACGCCATACGGCTGCTGCAGAGCGGCAAAGTCACCGATAAGAAGGCGCTACAGGAGGTGAGAGAGGGGGAGAGAAGGAGAAAGGGAGTTTGGGGAGAGAGGAGGGAGGGAGAAAGAGAAAGAAAGAGGGTATGAGGAGGTAGAGAGGTGAGGGGAGAAGAAAAGTCTTGGACTGTATGTGCCACCTGGCTGCCTTGCAGTTGCTAATCAGGTGATGATTTAGTCAAGAATAAGGTTACGTGCTTCAAGTATACCATTTCTGGTGTGTGTTCTCACGTAGGTATGTAGTTGACGCAAAGCGGAAGTGTAAATTGATAACTGGTGTAAAATTACACATACGTTTGCCGTGACATATGGCGACAATTGGCTACATGCGATAAACCGATACATTTCCGTCACATGGACCGATAATACGCTCTGGGAATCCTCAATCACGTCATAATTTGTCATATGGCTCCATATGACGGTCAAATCTGTCAACATTGTGTCGGGTAATGACAGGCTGCCCGGTGGATAACTCCATGTTTGGCGGCTCGTTGGAGTGATTGATGATATACGCGCGTCCCGTTGGCGTCGGTTAGTTCGTATACGGTGAGATAGGACTCATGAATTAGATCGATGTTTGGGTAACGTTTCCTCTGAGTGGATGCATGCACAGGCAAGGAAGCGCTCGTAGATAGACACTCGAAAATCAAGCTTCAAGTTTTCCACTGAATCAACAACTCTCACTGATTGCACGGTGCAGATATTGACTGACATGTCAGATGCCTTTCCGAGGCGCTATTTGTAGCACCGCTATCGGTAGCTGTTGGGTTGTAGCGGTTACTACTGATGCAGATATCGGGTAGATATTCGCGACTGAATGCTTAACTCGGTATCATAAGGTCCGTTTGAAGGGAGAAGCGTCCTGCAGAGGTGACGTATTTCGCGACCCGACTGCACCTGATAAAGCGGCGCTCCGCGCGCCATCTGTTGAGCAGATTTATTAGCGTTACTATGCTCACCCGCCGCTGCACCGAGTCGCTATTTTCCGAAATCCGTCTCCTCATGGCAACAGCCGCTTCACAAATATTCAGACATGTTCAATATTCGGCGGTTTTCTAGCCGACCAATGTGCGGATATCTGAGACGCTTCCTCCTTCGTTTATGGCAGAGCAGTCCCTTTACCACCTGACCGGACGTTCTAAGGTCGTTTGTCAGCGTCGGATGACCTCTGGTGCGGGCTGTGTATTTACGTTGGCCCTGGGCCCCAGGAGCGTGATTAGACGTCACGTGACGTGACGCACGGTGACGCCAGTACAGACCGTCACTGTCACGTGTCTAAATAGATCCGGCGTGACGGATAAGGCGGGCCGGACGGCCAAATGGTTCCAAGTTTTGTTTATGGTTTGAGGTGTGATCGGTAAACCGAGGTGCTGGTTTCACAGGCGGGGGTTTTCAGATGGGTGTGGCTTGTTTTTATTTAACGACGATCGATTCTTCAGAAGACAAGTTGGCGACTGTTGTGAATGTGTCACCTTGGCGAATCACTCCGTTTTTTTTTCTCTGGCGGATTTTACCACCCATTCCTCGCCTGTCCCCAACAAGTTGGCACCTCGGGTGGTCGCGGTCATTTCGTTTCATCACATTTCCGGCCGGCGGCCAGGGGGTTAGTTCGTTCTCTCCCTGATAGATGTCAGCAGAGTCGGCCTGGCGCCGCGCCTGGTTTCTGAGCGGTGCCAGCGGGACTGACTGGTCCGAGAGAGACACGCCCACTCAGAAACAACAAACGACACCAAGGACAGACGACAGTGGAATGAATGAATGGGATTCGTTTGTGTTCTGTTATTCCATCAATGGCGGAACTCTCAAGAACAGTGGAAGCTGATCTTCGTCATATCATCCAGGGTCTGAGTTACCAAGCGATCCCGATTTGCTGTGACTGATCTCTCGCTGGCAGAGCGGCGAGATGACGACAAGTCGGCGCCGCCAGCTGGCGTGGGCCCTCAGCTCCACCCAGCAGACCAGTGTGGCGCTGTGAGCAGTGCCGCCGGCCGACGGCAGAGCCATGGCTGAGCGGAGCGGAGGAAAGAGTGAGAGAACGAGAGACAGAGTGGAGAACAAGTGTGACGAGAGGAGTCCGGGAGAGTGTCGGAGAAGGGACAGAGGACAGTGTCCTGAGGCGTGTTGTGGACAGTGTCACAGACCGTGTCCGGATCCTGGCCGGTGTCCGGATCCGTGTCCGCACGGGCAGTATCATGAACAGTGCCCAGGTACGGGACCCATGTCTCTGAGCGTATCTCTCCACACCCCAGCTATTACGGGAAGCCTGAGCTTCTCGTGCGTCTCTAATATCTCCAATGCCGCTCCGGGCAGATCCTGTGAAGTGGCCTGCTCAAGTACTCATGAGACTGGAACGCAGACAGAAAGACGAGGGACGAGAGAAGGGTCGGGTCTGGTGCGGGTGGTGGTGAGTTTGGAAGAAGATGGAAAGCAGCGGCGTCGACTGGGGACAGAGACGGACAGAGAGACGGCTGAAGAGACAGGTGGAGAGACAGCCGAAGACACTGAAGGAGATAGGGCGACAAGTAACGAAACCCCGCGCTCCGTCCGGCGCCGGCAGCGGTCGACGGCCGTCACTCCGGACCGCACTGCCCCGTCCTCCCGGCCCCCGCGGCGTACCGTCACCTCTCCGGACCTGTGCTCGCTGGACTGGAGCTCGGCCGGGCGCCGCTCCTACGGCTGGCAGTGGCGCGGCGGCTCAGCTTCGCCGTCCGTCGGAGAGGGCTGGGGCACTCCGCTGGGCGTGTGTGAGGACTGCGGTAGGCGGAGACCGGCTCGGTTTGATGAAGCTAGTGAGCGTGGTGATAGAACTGGTGATAGAGTTGGTGATAGCCGTGGTTATAGAGTTGGTGACGGTGGTGCTCTGGATACTGTGTGGGCGGCACTGGTGACGGCTCTAGGATCCCTGCCCCACGGCCGCCCCCGCCCCCGCCCCCGCTCACAGCGTCATTACTCGGGTTGTAGCGGCAGGTCGGACGACTGCGGTCACAAGTCAGGCGGTTTTAGCGACAGGTCCGGCCACTGCAGTGATGGCTGCTCTTCAGTGACAATGCTACACCGACCGGCGAGCGATCACCGTTTGTATAAGAGACGGGACAGCCGTTCTGTCCCAGCGCAGAGAGAAGAGGAAACACAGTGTGATGATGGAAGCGCTGGGTGTGCTGGAAGTGACTGTGGTTTGGTGTTTTCTGTACCGGCAGCTGAGGCGCCAGAGGCGGCGCTCGAAGACCAGCCAGCTGCCCGCTCTCCTACCGGTACCTTGTCCGTACCGTCAGAGGAAACCCCAGTCGCCGACCGGGGCCTGGTGGCCCGTGACAGAGGTCAGGAGGCGGAGGGAGAGCGACTCAGTGCGTCCCGCTCCCCCCGGAGGGGACGGCGGAGGGGTCGCGGGGGTCTGATAGCCGAGAGGTGCTGTACCCCTGGACAGACGGAGTACGGGGCGGATTCTGACCTTACAGAGGGTCACCTTCTACACAGGGTGACCTCTGACATAAGGGAGGCTCAACAGAGGTCAATGTCAAGGACGGCATCTGACCTCAGAGAACAGCATAGGTCACTACAGAGGGCGGCGTCTGGCCCGAAGGAAGGTCAACAAAGGTCATTGCGCAGGACAACTTCTGATCTCAGAGAGGGACAACTGAGATCACTGGGAAGGACGACTTCTGACCTCAGGGAAGGTCATCATAGGTCAGTGCCTAAACCGACAACCGACCTCAAAGAGGGCAAACAGAAGCCTCTACACAGGACGACCTCTGACCTAAGGGTACCACCGTCACCTCAGCAGGGAGGTCAGAAGCCTCTGCGGAGGACGACATCCAACCTCTGCCGGTCCCTGGAGGCATGCTACCATGAAGAGAGGATCTCTCGAAATCCCACCCCTGACAGATCCCTGCCGATGCGCCGCGGAGCGGACAGGGCTTTGTACAGGACGTCATCCGACCTCCGCTCGGCGTCTGTGTTGTGTGGGAGTGGTGACGGTTTTTGGGTGCCCGTGAGAGACTCCTCTGTGTCTCCATCTGGGAGTAGTTTGGTCCGGGAGACCACACGGTCCTCTGTAGGACCACGGACCGAGAGGAGGGAATTGCGAAGACGACAAGAATCGGTGGGACCGACAGGTGGGAAGGCTGGAAAACGAAACTTATTATGAAGTGACGACTATCTAGTGTCCCCTGTGCGAGTGCCGTTGTGGCCAAATGTCTGCTGAGCTTACCACTGGCTATAAATGGTGGCTGTATGCGTGAACTGCAGTCGGTCATATAGAGCTCTACACTGAAAGTTTGCAGGAGCATAACACTGCCACATTTAGTCCATGCCTTTGAATCTGAAGTGGAAATATGATAATCCTCATGTTTGTGTTGAAATTTCGCACGCTGGTGGCATGTAATGAATTGTGCTGGCTTATCGTGATCCATGAACTCCTGTGCTGTCCTTAAGCATAGCGCTACCCATGGCCGTCGGATGGTGTGTATTTGCTGCTCAATATATATCCTGCACTGTAGGGTTGATTCATTGATTCATTGATTAATTGATCAAGTCTTCATTGATGATCATGATTTCAAGACGCCTCCTTTCTGCGTTGTTAACACTCGCCCTGACCTTTGACCGGTTATCACCTGTTTATTATAACCACCCACCTCACCAGAGTGTGAGTCACCCCCTGGCTGTCACCGCCCCCCCCCCCCGACACCTGAGCCGGGAAGGGGGGGGGGGTCACAGCTGGCGCGGGGACCTACCACTCAGCTCGGAGCCATGTCATGGTGTATGCTGATGACACCACCTTCTGTAGGTGGGGCCTACTGACGCCTCTAGAATGGATCAATGGATGGGCGACTTGTCATGTCTTCTTACGTAATATAAAGAGATGCATGCGATCCAGTTGTGTGCTTGCATGTAACGAACATGTTTCGACATCACTGAAAGTACAAATGGTTCTGCGGATACGGTGTTTCGCTTCAGAAATAAAACATTCTATGTTGAATTGGACTGAAAAAGGTAATTATTTTACATTGCGTGGTTCAAGCACGAATTTCGGGTCGATTGGTCATTTACTTATCGTTATCGTTCCTTCGATCAGTTGCATCGTTTCAGTCGCACCATTTGTTCCGTCTGTCTCTGCTACGCTCTGTCGGTTCGTTCCGCCGTTCTTTTCCGTTCTCTCGCTCCTATACCGTCGCCAGTCGTGGGCGGAGTCGCCGTCCCCACAGGTGTTGTGCCCACACCGGCTGTCCCGACAGCGGTAGCGGCCGCGGGGCCGGAGCACTCGATATCGATCGTGTACCGTCGACACGTGCGCTCTACCGCCTGCCGACCTACCGACCGGCCGGTGGTCGGAGCTGAGAGACGGGCGGGCAGTCTGCGCGCGGTGTGAGAGTCTGTGGACGTGAGAACTCTAGCGTATGGATGCAAGTGTTTGGAAGACTGGCTTGTCTGTGATTGTGGGCTTCTGGACGGCTGAAGGAGGGGGACAGCAGAAAGTGGAGTGTGGAGTGATTGTGTGGGGGCTCGGACGGGTGTGTGTGGTTAAAACTAACTGTGCAGCAAGAAAAGAGCAGTGGATCAAGCTCGAGTGTTGTGTAGACGGGTCTGTGCGCTGGACGGATGAGGTGACGGGGTTTGAAAACAGAGCGGCTAGCAGTGCAGTTTGTTGTCTTCTTTGCCCTGGGGGCTGTCCCCGGTTTCGTCAGGTCTGCAGTAGCGCGACTGGTGGCTGATAGAAGAAACAAACCGAGGCAACAAACAAAACCAAAAGAAACAAACGAACGCTCATGAGTGACGATACAATAGAAGTGGCGTATCAGAACAGTTGTAGCGCACGAACTATGGTGAGCAGTGGTATAGTGAAAAGGAGAACAGTGTTCACTTCTGAAGCCTGTGACTGATCCCCAGAACAGAAGTCGACAGACGTGCTGGCAAAGAGCCTGTAAAGCGCCATGCTTATGTGTGGACAGATAGTGCGTGACTGTTACGCTGGTGCCGGTGAGGGCCCTCAGTGACCGTGAGTCGCCGACAGCATGCTGTTTACGAACTGTCACCTGACCGTCAGCTGTCAGCTCCAGACTGTCAGCCGTGACACTATCGAGCGACACTGACACCAGGTGTAACACTGACACAGCTGGATATTTGTGAGGGTGCTGATGACCTCTGCGGTCAGGGCGTCCTGAAAAAGAACCTGAACATCGTCATTGGTGTCGGTGAGCTGTGGTATCATCTGTTTCAGAAAGACAGACCCTGTGTCAGAGACTGGAGAACGGACCTCTGGTCTCAGGTGGATCAGAGTCAGTGGCTTAGTGAGACTGGTGAACTCTGCAGGTGCCAGAGGTGTCCAGGACAGTTCTTGTGTCTGAGACGCTGGTGACCTTCGGTGTTAGAAGTAGTGACGAAGGTTGTATCAGAAACCCTTGTGACTTCCAGTGACCTGACCCGCCGCAGGTCACCGCTATGTCGGACGCCTACGGCCGCTACGTGGTGAAGGCGCGCGGTTTCTGGCGCGGTCTGGTCGATCGCGTGCGACAAAAGCGGCGCGTTGGCCCGGCCGAGGACGGTCGCCACCGCGCCCGGTTCAAACACTCGGCGTGGAAATCAAAGTCGCTCTTCAATGTCTCGGCGGCTGGCGGTGGGAAGACGGCGGGGCGGCGGCTCCGCGCGGCTGGCAAAGCACGCAGTGAGACGTCCATACTGGCGGCTGCGTCTGAGTTGTCTGTGGCTGGAGCGACAGAGACTGAGCCAGCAGCAGGGGAGGGTGGTGCGGCCTCTAAGCGTCTCCCAGACCCTCTCCTGCCGACCCGCCGACACCGTCCGTCATCCCACGACCTACCCGATCTGGTGCCGCGACTGTCGGCGCTACACGCTCAGGCCGTGTATTCTGACAGTGACGAGAGTGGTGCGAGCTCCAACAGTGCCGCGACGGTCATCTATAAACCCCGGACTGAGCGGAGGACGGGTGGGGGACTGCCGAGTGGGGCTGGGGGGACAGTCCAGGGTACGGAGGGACCGGAGAGGGGTCGGGATGGTAGTGCTGAGTCACTGGACGGTACACGGAGCGAACATGTAATGAGCCCGGATGAAGAACAGCCCAAAAAGGGAGAGTCAGCAGATTCAGGAAGGACTTCTTTGGTGGAGGGGGATTGTGCGGCTTCTGAGGGTTCAGATGCGCTTTCCACTGTGAAGCCCGGGTTAGCGGTCGACAAGGACCGCTCCAAACTGGATGTGCCCGCGCCGCCGACACTGCGTCTATCACCTAACTCCGAGCGGGCCGCTCGACTGGGCGCGCTCAAACAGGCGGTGCTGACGCTGCGGTCCTTGGCTCAGCAGCACGCGCTGAGAAAGGCCAGCTCCAGCTCCACC
Source organism: Amphibalanus amphitrite (assembly GCF_019059575.1). NCBI lineage: Eukaryota > Metazoa > Arthropoda > Thecostraca > Balanomorpha > Balanidae > Amphibalanus > Amphibalanus amphitrite. The sequence goes on from NW_024881968.1 coordinate 239,528, forward strand.
GAGAGCTCATCCAGCTCCGCCTCTGGCTCATCCAGCTCCTCTGGCTCCTCTGGCTCATCTAGCTCATCAGGCCCTGGCTCATCCGAGTCTGAATTCTACTCGGAGTCTGAGCTCCTAACAGACAGCGGTGACGAGTGGCCTATGGAGGATGAACCTCCCCCGCGCCGTTCCCGCTCCGTCGAGGAGCTTCTCGAGCTGGGGCGGCGCCGGCGCGCGCTCAAACAGCTCTTCTTCCAGCGCTCTATATCACTAATGGAGACGGCGCGGCGTGTGGGGCCGGGTCAGGGGGCGGGGAGCAGGGGTGAGGGGGAGGAGCGGCACTACCGGCCCGGCCAGGCGAGCCGCGTGGCCGCGCTGAAGGCCACACTGCTCAGGAGGTCGTCCCGGGACGATCAGGTAGGGAGGAGGGGGAGGGGGTGTCTACAGAGAGTGAGGTGTCGCTTGGTGGTGGGATGAATTTGTGGGGCTTGCTGTAATCGACGGCTTTGTGCCAGCTGTTCCCCGCGCTCACCTGACTTACTTAGATGCCACTGTGCGCAATGCGCATATACGCACTGCATTCGCTCGTTGACACTTGTTCGTGAATTTTCAGCATTTACAGATCCTTTGTTTTGAACCGTTCTTAATTTCAGCTGTATTGAACAGTATGTGCCCAATACATAAGCCTTTTGTAACTTTATCCTTCCCCCACCTGCGCTGTGCCGCCTTCTCACGGCGCTGTTACGCTATGAAGCCGCCCTTGACGTTCGTCACGTCCTTCCCCAGGCGCAGCAGAGTCTGCAGGAATCCAGCAGGAAGCTGGACCTGCTCCGCCTCTCGCTGGACCGACGGCGGAAGGAGCTGCCACCTGGTGAGAGAAATGGGAAACACGAGACGGCAGGGTCCTCATTGGGGCGTACTGTGCGGAACGGTTGTAGATGGGGCTGGATGGGGCTTTGATGGGGATGCATTTTTTATTTATTGTTTTAGGCTAGCGCACCGTATTGTACTCATGATCTTGTAGTAAATTTCTCTTAAACCCCTATAGGTTTTAGTGAATAACCGCTTTCGTTGATTGCGTCTTTCGTGATTGAAATATTTATCTAAGTGATCTTCGCATTATTGTTGAAATTTGTTTCTTTTTGTGTTCGTTAGACACATTCTCCCTACCAATGCGATGTATTCAACATCTCACCCAGCGCTCTACAATACCGTCTGTGAGCCTCGCACTGTTGTGAAACTGTGCGAGTGCCCAGTTTCACAACAGTGCGTCACACAGCCGTCAGTGCACTGTGTTTTCGTCCCTGTCGTCCCTGATCCGTCCCACTCCCCAGAGTACTGAGTGTGTGTCTGTGTGTGTGCCGGGCCAGTTGTCAGGTGGGCGTCTTTGTGCCCCTGTGATGACAGACGGTCCCTGACTGTCGACCGGTCCTCTATAGCAGCGAGCACCTGTGGGGTTTTTACCTGACCGGGACTCGAGAGGGTATATGGTGGATGAAAACCGTAGAGTAGACGAAAACGCAGTGGATGTTGAAAGCTGTTCACCTGTGACAGAGAATGAATCTTACTTTTCTGAAACGCGTAGTTTTCAATCTGACTGTTGCTCAATTCAACCAGTTACCCAGAGATGCAGATGTCATTATTTGCTGTTTCGTCATTGTTGGATTGAAAGGCTCGCGTCCAACTATCCCCCTGCCATTTGGTGGAATTTGTATACCTTTTTTCCTCCCTTGCCTGTTATAGTTTTCGTGTCTCGTTTCTATCGTCACCTCTGCCGACTACAGTAGCGTAAGTTATCGTTCCGAATTTGTGACGAAGTCAACTTCAGTGTCACTTTAAGCATCTTCCATCTTTCCTCCTCCAACAAGTTCACCATCACTCCCCTGCCCTCCCCCAGGCTCCCTGAAGGCTGACGAGCTGAAGGAGGACCTGGACCAGGTGCAGTCACCCTCCACCAACTCTGCCAGTCTGGAGAACTTCCGGCGCAGTGTGGAGCCACGCGACACGCCCCCGGCGGCCCCCTGTCCAGGCGCACTGCGCTACCGGCCCAGCACTAATGTGGTCAAAACGGCAGCCGTCACCGGAAAACTGGAAGTCCGGTAAGAGAGAGGAAAGGGAGGGTAGAGAGAGGGGAGGGTGCGGGGGTTTTGGGGTTGGGGAGGGGCTGCTTGAAGTAGTATTTGCTGTATAGATAAGGCACCGACCAATTGTTGGCGAGGGGGATTGGGTGTGTCCTCGTTGCCGTGAGCGATTTGCAGAAATGCTGTAGTTAGGGCTGTTGTGCAGACTGTCAGGATTTCCTGGAAGAAGTGACCTGTCCTGACCTGTTCTGACCCACCTCTCTCCCAGACTGCTGGGCGGTCACCCTCAGCTTTTAGTGATGTAACGTGACCTGACCTGACCTCTCGTTTCAGTCTGCTCGGCTGCCAGGGTCTGCTGGAGGAGGTGATATGACCTGACCTGACCCTCCCCGCCCCCTTTCTCAGTTTGCTGGGCTGCCAGGGTCTGCTGGAGAAGACCTGACATGACCTGACCTGCCCCCCCCCCCTCCCCTCAGTCTGCTCGGCTGCCAGGGCCTGCTGGAGGAAGTACCGGGCCGGTCCCGACGGGACTCTGTCCACGGCATCTCCAGCCCGTCCGACCTGCGCTTCTTCATGAAGGGCGTTACCGGCCGCTCCTCGTCCAAATCGTACAGCGTCAAAGACGAGACCAGCAGTGAGTCACCCGCCGGCGGCTCGTAGGCGCTACGGCGCTAACGAACGGCCCATGCGATGGGTTCAGCTGGGTGCCTGCGGAGTCTGGGCATGCTGAGGAAATGGAGGGGAATGGTTTTGGTGACAAGGTGTTGGAAATACTAACATGGTGTCCCTGGATCTACCAAACTAGCGGAGGCGAGAGGCCGCTTCACTAATGTCAAACTATGGAGAGTCCCGCTCGGTTTATTCATATCGCCGTCATTGATAGCTTTGTGTTAATGCTTTATAACGCGTTTGTGACCGTCCTCCGCGCTTTGGCGCTTTTCGGTAACAAAGCAAAACGCCGGCTGCGCCACTTACGCACGAAATTCATTGTCATCATCATCCAGTGTTTTTTTCAGATAGCTGGCCGTATTACGCATTTGCGATCACTTGCCTTTAATTGTATATAGGCTCACTTTTGACTTCATTTGCAGATTCTTCTTTTTTTAATGTAAATGCTAGATATTTAGACCAGGGACACCAGTTTTGCAACCGATTAATGCACATTGGGAAATGAATACCGGGATAGTTTATAGTGTTTGTGGGTTTTGTGATTGTGCACTCGTCTCTTCTTGGCCGTCTGTCTATAGCCGGTAATGTTTTGGCGCCCCAGGCTCCAGGCATGGTGTGCTGTGTTTCCGAGTGACTAACCGGACTTTCAGACACCGCTATGCACAATCCCAACCCTCATGGTCTGTCCGTCTAAACACAATGACTCTGACTGTGCTTTTCAAGCGAGTCAAACGATCTTCAGCTTTGAAATATCGATTATCCTCGTTTGATATTCTTTTCCAGCATCCTGCTGCGAACGTCCCGAGACTCCCCAAGTGATTATCTGCGACTATTCCCTACGTCATTCATCCAACCCACCGCCCGTCCCTGCCGTCCTGCGCGGTGTGTGTGTCTGTCTGTATGAGCGGGGCTGCCGTCTGTCAGTCTGTGTGTGTCTGTGTGTCTGCACGCTCTCTGTGTGCCGTGTGCCGCAGCACCGGGTCTGGTACGCCAGGTCCTCAACAACCCCTGCCTGCCGCGCTCCGCCGAGCTCGCCTCCAGTAAGTGGTGACACCTAGCGGCGCCGGACGCAACCACCGCCGCGCCGCCCGCCGGCAGGCGGCGGTAGCGTAGCTCAACTCAGTGCTATCGAATCTACGGAGGAGAAAAACATTCATGACTCGTTGAGATAGCGTGACCCTGAATGCTCTCTTCAATTCAACATTTCTGGATAATTTTTTAAAGTAAATTCATTTGGTCTCCTAAAATCACCCGTCCTTTAAAAGTATGCCAAGCTTAATTAAAGTTGGTCAAAGCGATTCCTCAACAATTTCTTACCCATCGATGCTCAAAAACTGTTCAGGGGTTTTGCCCCGGCTGGCGGGCGCCGCGGCGAGCTGGCGCGGCCGCCCCTGAAACTCCTCTCCTCTCTCTTCTTCACTGTTTTCTTCTCTGTCTGTCTGTCTTTCACGGGAGCTGAGGATCAGAACACTGCACTTGTACTGTAAATGTGCACAAAGCTCTGCACGCTTGGGTTTCACTTTTCGGGGGACTTTCTTGACAATTGCTGCAGATACATGGGCAGTTTATGGTGCATTTCACAGAATATATTTAGTATGGAACATTATGTTGTAATTTGTTTGTGATTTGCATTTAATTTGTTCATGTTTCTGCAGTAATTAACCTCTATAATCAGCTCAACAAATTATAATATGTCCAATTATATTTCTTCCAAGGTCTTACTTTCATGACGGTAAAAAAGTAGTTACTTTCCAATAAATAAGTGGTCACTTTTCCTGTCTGCTATTGATGCTCTAACGCATTACATATAATCATTTTCAGCCAATGCAGCGCTGTATCTTGCTGTTAGTCTCCCCCTTTTCACGCTCCTAACCTTCCCCGCCGCGCCGTCGTTCAGATGAGATTATGGCGGTGCTGAAGCTGGACAACGTGGCCGTGGGCCAGACCAGCTGGAAGGCGTGCTCCCAGCAGGCCTGGGACCAGCGCTTCTCCATCGACCTCGACAAGTCGCGCGAGCTCGAGGTAAGTGGTAGGAGCGCCCGTGGGGGTACATACATGTCGGAACTGGGTGGGCAGGGGTGGGATCTTTGTAGTGTTCTGGACGAGATGCGTTGTCAGGTCTCATCTGTGTTGTGTTTGATGTGTTACTCTTGATGTTGGGTTGTGCGGAGTGGGACAAAAATCGTGAGAAGCTAAAATATGGAGAGCACGTGTCAATTGAATGCCCTCCAGGGCCCAGTTTCACCAAGCTCTGTTTGGGGTAGTTTCGGCGAAACTACCCCAAACCAGTTTCACCAAATGGGGTAGGTTCTGATTGGCCACTTCCAAACTACCCCATGGAGTAGTTCTTATTTTACCCCAAATTTGCCATGCAAACAGATGCTCACGGTCCGTGAGCAACTGAACAAGCCAATCAATCAGCTGATTATCGTCGGTTCTACCCCAAATATCCGACCAAAATTACGGCAGACATTCGTGGGGTAATCTGTGAATATGATACCGATTGTGAGCAAGAATTGACAGTAAAATAGTAATAAGAACATAATTTATTGAAGTCCAATCACCTGTCACGTTTGAGTACAAATTATTCATAGCATACCTACTTCAAATTTCATCCAAGTATTTTACTGCATGTAGCCTGCGCCACCATGCTTGTGATCTACAACACCAAAAGAAGCATTATACATAGATGTCGCCCATAGCTGAATGCCAGGAATTTTACTTTTTTAACTATTAAAAGTTTTCTTCAACAGTGACCTTGAATACCGGATGAGGAAGCCTTGAAATATAAACAATAAAAATGCACATTATTCACGGTGGTTACATGCTGCGTCTTGTTGAAATGATCCAAGTACTTGTGTGATCTATTCAAATTATCATTTGAGCCTATATATGGCCTTGATTTGAGGCATCTATGTATTACGGTCAATGTGCAAATATCCAGCAAATATCAAGACGCTAACAACTGAAATCAATATAAAATGCCGTACCTAAATCCGCAAGAGGATGTGTCGTGCATACCTAGGTAATTCTCATTAGAAATAAAAAGCGGTATTGTTATAGCAGGCGTCTCACATGCTGCCACCGGTTTGGGAAAAGTCGCTAGATTCGTCAGGTCTGGAGATATTTCCACCAAGTCGCTGTATAGGGTAATCACATAGCGGTGATTTCAAAAACGGAGTCAGTTTTTTTTTCTGAGCTGGCGGGGGGGGGGCGTTTGGGGGGCATTGCCCCCCTTGCCGATAGCTCGGGAACGGCTGATCGGAGCCAGGCTTGCAAGGCGGCGTTGGAAAGCGGTCGAGTAGACAAGCCTAATTAGTAATGCAAACTATCATCGGGATACTGGGGGGGGGGGGGATTGCCCCCCTTGCCGATAGCTCGGGAACGGCTGATCGGAGCCAGGCTTGCAAGGCGGCGTTGGAAAGCGGTCGAGTAGACAAGCCTAATTAGTAATGCAAACTATCATCGGGATACTGGGGGGGGGGGGGGCGTAGGGGGGGATTGCCCCCTTGCCGATAGCTCGGGAACGGCTGATCGGAGCCAGGCTTGCAAGGCGGCGTTGGAAAGCGGTCGAGTAGACAAGCCTAATTAGTAATGCAAACTATCATCGGGATACGGGGGGGGGCGTAGGGGGGATTGCCCCCCTTGCCGATAGCTCCGGAACGGCTGATCGGAGCCAGGCTTGCAAGGCGGCGTTGGAAAGCGGTCGAGTAGACAAGCCTAATTAGTAATGCAAACTATCATCGGGATACTGGGGGGGGGGCGTAGGGGGGGATTGCCCCCCTTGCCGATAGCTCGGGAACGGCTGATCGGAGCCAGGCTTGCAAGGCGGCGTTGGAAAGCGGTCGAGTAGACAAGCCTAATTAGTAATGCAAACTATCATCGGGATACTGGGGGGGGGACGTAGGGGGGGATTGCCCCCCTTGCCGATAGCTCGGGAACGGCTGATCGGAGCCAGGCTTGCAAGGCGGCGCTGGAAAGCGGTCGAGTAGACAAGCCTAATTAGTAATGCAAACTATCATCGGGATACGGGGGGGGGCCTTGCAAGCCTGGCTCCGATCAGCCGTTCCCGAGCTATCGGTCAGGGGGGCAATCCCCCCCAAACGCACCCCCCCCCCCCAGTATCCCGATGATAGTGACTTGTCTACTCGAACGCTTTCCAACACCGCCTTGCAAGCCTGGCCCCGATCAGCCGTTCCCGAGCTATCGGTCAAGGGCAACACCCCCCCCCCACACACACACACACGCCCCCCCCCCACAGTATCCCGATGATAGTATGCATTACTAATTAAGTAATTAGGCTTGTCTACTCGACCGCTTTCCAACGCCGCCTTGCAACTGCAAGCCTGGCTCCGATCAGCCGTTCCCGAGCTATCGGCAAGGGGGGCAATCCCCCCCTACGCCCCCCCCCCAGTATCCCGATGATAGTTTGCGTTACTAATTAGGCTTGTCTACTCGACCGCTTTCCAACGCCGTCTTGCAAGCCTGGCTCAGATCAGCCGTTCCCGAGCTATCGGCAAGGGGGGCAATCCCCCCCTACGCCCCCCCCCCCCCAGTATCCCGATGATAGTTTGCATTGCTAATTAGGCTTGTCCACTCGACCGCTTTCCAACGCCGCCTTGCAAGCCTGGCTCCGATCAGCCGTTCCCGAGCTATCGGCAAGGGGGGCAATCCCCCCAAACGCCCCCCCCCCCGCCAGCTCAGAAAAAAACTGACTCCGTTTTTGAAATCACCATTCACCACTATGTGATAACCCTATATCGCTATGATATAGCGACTTGGTAGAAATATCTCTAGACCTGACGAATCTAGCGACTTTTCCCAAACCGGTGGCAGCATGTGAGACGCCTGCTATCATAATACCATAAAAAGCATATGGTGCACGAAATTCGTAAGAAGCAGTTGTTAAAAATACCAGGCCAAGTGGATTCGATACTTTCCATATCTTTTTTTTTGTCGCTGTTGTGCATATCTCAATTAAAGGGACTATCCCACCTTTAACATGGGGTTTGAGTTGAGATAGCCAAGTTTGCGGCGAGGTTCAGAAACCACTATCTATCTAAGTTGCAACCCCCGCGGCCTCTTGGTGTTGAAGAAATTCGTTCCCTTCATTTGAAAATGGGCCTTGTGCAAGGCCCTATCTTCAACATGGAGCGACCGTTAGTGTGACGTCACCTCGTTTAGTCATTCTGATTTAAATGGGTTTGTTCGTTGAAAAATCGCTTAAAACTTGGTCTGAACTTAGTTGTGGTGCCTACAGAGTAAAAAGAATCAGCTTTATGACAGTAATGTGGCCTGGGGAAGGAGGTAATTTTGGGCTGTGACGTCACATATTTGAAAGTTTGTGTTTGGAATATGGGAAGCCTAAGATGTTTAATGAAAAATAAATGCCAGAACCGTGTTCCTGGTCATCCAATCTATAAAGTCGGGCACAATTTAACTGGTTTTAACAACATTTTAGAAGGTGGGATAGTCCCTTTAAGTTGCGTTATGTGCCGTGCATCTGTAATGTATGTATTTTGTAATGCACATTAGAAATAAAAAGCATCTGGTGCAAAGGATTCGTAGTTAAAAGTCGTCAAAAATACCAAGCAAGGTGTATTCGATACTAAAACATGCACTAATTTACTAAAACATTCTAATTATAAAACACTAAACATCTAATCTAATTTAACATCTAATCTAATCTTAAATATCTAATCTAAACATCTAATCTAAGCATCTAATTTACTAAAACAATTAATATTAAAATATTCGATACTATTCGATATTAAAACTAGATAAATAGATATTCGATAATGTAACCTATCCATCAAGATTCGCGGTTGTGCATTGCATTCCTTTCTCAATAAAGTTGTGAATCTTGGAAACTGAGGTGCCATGGTGCCATCGTTACCAAGGTGATTGGTAGACAAATACAAGAAGCCAAATCGAATGTGTTCTTCATTTCACGCCGTCGTGAAATGAAATTCTCGACCAATCAAAACGTTCCGTTGTTTTGCTGATGCTGCTTGCTTAGCAAACATTCACAAGAGATGCCGAAACTACCCCATGGGGGTAGTTTGAGCTGGTGAAACTGGATTCTATCCCATGGGGTAGAATGGAAATCTACCCCATGCCGAAATTACCCCACTTGGTGAAACTGGGCCCAGTAGGTGTAATATTTTCATTTTTCCGACGTTTATGAGACCTGCTACCGTCCCTTGCCATTCAATACCTGCGACTCATACCACCTCCGATATTATGGCGCTTAATATCTAGGGACATATTTGTGTTATGAGGTTATCGGTGGAGCCAACAATTGTGCATTTAGTTATTCGTTGGCTCCACCGATAACCTCATAACACAAATATGGCGCTTAAGGTGCCTGACTGTTGACTGTCCGTTCCATGTGAACACCTGTTGTCGCGATTGGCGCTCTCTGTGCTGTCGTGGACTGGTTGGGTGACTGATGCCTGACTGCCCCCGGTGACTGACTTTTACCCGTCCGTCACAGGTGGACATTTACTGGCGCGACTGGCGCTCGCTGTGTGCCGTCAAGTTCCTCCGTCTGGAGGAGTTTATTGATGACGTCCGTGACGGTATGGCGCTCCAACTCGAGCCGCAGGGACTGCTCTTCGCTGAGGTAACGTGGGGGAGCGGAGTTATTCTCCTTCGCTGAGGTACCGTGTGTTAGTTCAGTGGGATACCCTGGGGGGAGGAGAGGGACTCCTCTTCGCTGAAGTACAGTGTGCTGGTACTGCTCAGAGGGTTATGAACGGTACTGTCGCTAAGGTTTGGTGGGGAATGGTAGAGACGTAATCTGTTGGTGTAACTTAGAGTAAGGTCAGGTACCTTTTCTGCGGATATCTAACACATTTCTCGAGGTTCTACTTAGACCAAGCTACATCTTTGCTGAAAGCCAATGCATGAAATAAAGGGATCCTCTAATTCGCCCAGTTTATGCACCATTTCTCCCTGCAGCTTTGGTGGGTATGTTTTTACATATTAACGCTAACCCGTCGATTGTCATCCTTCTCGGCGGCAGATTAAATTCCTGAACCCGATGATTTCGCGCCGGCCCAAGCTGCAGCGACAGCGGAAGATCTTCAAGCACAAGGGGAAGACGATCCTGCGTCCCAAACAGATGAACATCAACGTGGCCACTTGGGGTCGTCTGATGAAGCGCGACCTGCCGGCGGCGCAGGGGTCGGAGGTCTCCTCCGGACCGTCCAGTCAGAGCAGTGAGTCGGGAGAGAGGGAGAGGGAGGGAGGGAGGGAGGGAGGTGTCCTCGGGAGCCGTCCAGTCAGAGTAGTGAGTGGAGGGAGAGAGAGGGGGCGGGAGGGAGGAAGGAGAGAGCGGGGAGTGAGGGTGCAATGAGAGTGGTGAGTTTGAGGAGATGATGCCTTTTATGGCCACTGTTTTTGTGCGGAACTTGCGAAATGAATACAGTTGAGTGTCGAATATCATGTAAGATAAATATTTCCGAAAAAGTAAAAGGTTTCCCCTACTCGCTTCAAACAGATTTCTCATAGCTTCCTGTCCCCTGCACTATTCCGGCGGCCCTGAAACTCATGTCCCCGTCTCCGCACTACTGCAGGTACGCTCCAGCGCCCGCTGGGCCGGCTGGACTCCAGCGAGCCGCCGCCGGACGATATGGAGACTGAGCTGCTCACTCCGGCCGAGGGAGGAGCCGCGCGGCCGCTCACCATGGCCGAGGCCGTCAAAACCACCCCGCCGCCCACCATATACTCACACTCACCCAGGTAAGAAACGCCCACCATATAGTCACACTCACCCAGGTAAGAAACGCAGAACTCGCCATAAATCCACCATATACTCACACTCACCCAGGTAAGAGGGGCCCGCCATATACTCACACTCACTAAGGTAAGAATGTTATAACTCACACCGTATACCTACTCGCACCAAGGTAAGAACTCACTATATACTCACACTCGCCCAGGTGAGATAAATGTAACCCACTATGTACTCACACACGGGTAGGAGAGGAATAACTCACCGTATACACACACTCACCCAGGCAAGAGGGATACAGAACACACTACTTACACTCTCCCAGGTAAGAGAGATACAACCTACACCATATACTCACATTCGCCCAGGTAAGAACTAACTCAGGGCGCAAAATGACCTTTGCAGTCGGCGCGCCCTAAAGCCCCAATAAGCAAACAAACAAAAACTAACACACCGTGAGTGTATACTCACTCAGGTAAGAAAGGGACTTGTTGTTCACCACATACTCATTGAGGCGAGGGTAATCAACGGTGCCATTTATGTGAAAATAGTTTCCGTCGTAGACTCCATCTGAGGGTGTTTACTGTTTGCCGTTACTGTCATTCCATGGCTGTTTTGTGACGTGGTGTATCTCCTTTACCGCAATGTCCACCCCACCTGACCCCTGTGCCTGTGTTTCCAGTTTATCGTCTAGCTCGAGCATACACGGACATCGGAAACCCATGCCAGTGCCGACCCCCACCGTTCCGCCCAAACTGGGCTCTCCCACCGACCCGATGGCCAAGGTAAGTCCACAGGAACGCCCAAACTGGGCTCTCCCACCGACCCGATGGCCAAGGTAAGTCCATGGAAACGCCCAAACTGGGCACGTCGGCAAAATGCCAAGATGTGTTCACGGCCTGGTCATTCTTGGCTGTGATGACATCAAAGCCAGAGTTGGGCTATGCATTGCAAAATCGGCCTCTTCCATTGAACTGGTAAGCAAGGCATGGAAGTCTATGGGCTAGACGTTTTCTCGGCATTGTCTTCTTGATGAGTGGTGCGGAGTCGACTTGGCTTTTCCAACAGCTTGAGTTTCTTTCGTTCTTGTGAGGGATTATTCTGCGTTGTGTCCAGTCTGTGGGGTAGCAGATACTCGAAGTTATCCATCAAGCAGCGCTCCGCACGGCCTCTCCTGAAGCTAAGGTTACTCCACCCTCCCCTAGATGGCAGTATCTACACTTCGCCACGTTCCCTCCGCCCCGCCCCTCTCTTCGGCCGCCGTGACCTTGTAGAGCCGCTCGCGGCCGCGGCCGGCGGGCTGTCTATTGCGAGTTCAGCCGAGTGCAACGGACCATGCCCACGCAATGTAAGCGCCGCGGGACGGCCTAATCTGTGGTTACGGGATGACTAAGATAACGTTAGATAACGTTCGGTGGCATTGGGAGTACGGTAGAAATGGTTTGCTAGGGGTGGGGTTTTGCTTCAGGGGTAGCCAAAGGGCGGGGATTGTAAACCATTAGGTAGTGAATGCATACCAGCACTCGCGAATTAATGCTATGAAGAAGGTTGAACGGAAAATCTGTGCTCTGTGATGGTAAATAAATTCCTGAGTACGTCATATGCAATAAATACAAGCAGAGCGGTTCAATTCATTGGTCAATGCACTTGTCTAATTTCGTAGCTACCATCACTAACTGAATTACGGAGCTCTCCCGTATGCACGGCCCGGGCTGGAGTTATGCCTCTGTTTTGACAGTTCAATCAGAGAAGGTGCCCTCTGATTATGTTGAGTCACGGGAGCGGGGCAGAGGCCCGGCGCCAGGTGTAGTGCTGGGTTTGAGATTCAGTGTGCTGTTGGTCGAAGGTTGAGCTGGCTGGGGAGATGGAATGGCCAGGGGTGCACCATGTCATGTAAGAACGGATACAGAAAGGGTGTAGACATTATTCATCAGACAGGAAGTCAGTCTGACTATTACGGATAGCATACAAGCTACGAGATGTGGTAGATGTGGTATTGAAAGATGTGGTATTGAAACTCAGCAATTTGGTTATATTCTAGGAGTAGCAGAGGTCGAGAGGTCGTCAGAACATGGCTGAGCCCGGTCCATGCCGAGTCCATGATCTAGCATGCCGGGCCGCTCGTACTATAATTTGAACCGCGGCAGTCTTCTGTTAGTGGTTCATAGACGCACCCTTGTGCGTCTCTTCCTTCCGTACTTATTTTCCACTGCCGACCTATATGACCTCTCCTCTCGCGTTGGACCTCAAATACGCAGTTTAGACTCTCTAAATCACAGTTTCCTGACCAGCCCAACCGCTCTTCATTGGTGACGAGAATGAGATAAGCGTCTATCCATCACTCTACGGACAGATAACCTTAGTAGTTGCGCGGGTTCGGGCGTAAATTCTCATCACGGTGTCTCCCGATCAATCAAACTGTGGGCCGACGGACTGAAGGGTCTCTGATGTGTCTATTGAGAGCTGGCTATGACGACGTCATACCTGGGGTGGGGTTGTGAGCTAGCCCCCAGTTTAACTGGTTACGTCACCGGCAGTGGGCGGGGCCTATTGTCGACAGAGGTCACGCGGAGGTCACCCGTGGGTCGCGTGGTGTGCACCGGAATGCCCTCAGGCGGGGCGTGGAACGTCCAATGACGTGTCATCTACATAGAGCGGTCCTCAGGTGGCGACGCACGCTATAGGCCGGTTAGCGGTCTGCTCGCTAATGTGGGTAATTGGGGGATGGGGTGTTTGGTAATGGGGGAGGATGACGGGGTGGGACGCGTGTCAAGGGGGGGGGGGAAGGTCGGGTCAGGGGTTAGGGTCCGGGCTGGCAGGGTTATGCGGGCGATTATAGTGACATTTACACTAAGCGGGAGTGGTTTCTCACAGACCGAGAAGAAAGGTTGGATTTGTTATTGCCTCAGATTTACCGCCTTGCTAATGAGTATTCTTTGAACAAACTTTGATAGTGACATGTATTAGCGATTGGCGATAACACAGGCTCTGTAACCACTCTCCGAGCTACCTTCAAAAACCTGTCACTTATCTTATGACTTCACGTTATGCCCTTTTGCTGCCCGTGGCAACACTACACTCAACTCAGCCTGATCCTGTCTGTGATTCCGCGAACATCTTTTCAATGAGCTCCTACGCTCTTCGAAAGTAACACCGCTGCCGCTGTGGCGATCATCGACTGATTAGCATGATTGGCAACGTAATTATCTGTTGGAGCCTTAGTAACGATTTATTGAGTGTTGAATGATAACTATCTGGAGGTCATCTTGTTCTAAATGGTCATATTTTCGTGTCAGTTTCTATCGGAAGATAGGCTTTATTTATGGTTATGTGCTAGCATCGGTTTGTTATGATAATGAATAGCCATTAGATTCTGAGGGAGTCTGTTTCTAACTATGGTAATGATGAATGGACTCGTGAGTAAAAGTCGCACCGTCACGTCTTTAAAGTGGAGTATCTTAGCTAGTATCTCAGACATCTGCACGGGCAGATAACAAGCCTTCTCGCTACTTGGCTGCCACTTTCCCAAGATGACGAGCTAGTTGGCAAGGGTGGGATAATCCCAAAGAAACCCTGACCAGATCTGATGATGCTGCCTTTCACGCACTTGAGTTCATTGGTTGCCCCAATGACTTCAGTCTAGCAACTGCTAGTTATAAGCTGTCAGGGCATGTGTGGATGCATGCTATCAATCCATTTCACAGTCACGGACTAGTATTACTGAATGAGGAGCTGACAAGAGACTGCGTCGCCTGAGGGGATGGAGAGGGGCCCGTCGAGTCCGAGTGCTCTTTCCGGAGAGAGGGGAAGAGGAGGGAGACCTTTCCGTCACGTCCGCCCTGACCGAGCTATGACAGGGCTGATGGATTGGCGCATACCGTCCTTGCCTTTTCTCACTGGTCGTGCTTCTGTTTATAATATCATCCCGGGTATGCTTCCCATTCCACTCATTTTGCTCGTTTCCTTCTTCCCGTATTTGTTTTAAGCGTAACTTGTCCTGTCCATGTTCTTTGTTTTGTCTTTCCTTCCGTTTATGCATGTTCCATTCACTCCCCTGTTTCCGGTTACATCACATGACATTTGCTCCTGTGTATGACGACCGGTATAATCTGAGATAGAGCTGATGATTTGTGGACCGTCATATGGCCACTGAGCGACAGGCTGACCCAATACCTCCCCGTCCCAGGCGCCAGTCCCGCCCTGAATACAGACCCGCTCATTGAAATTATCGCGACCGTTTGATTGGCCGACTCATGTGCCCTGTTACACCGGGAGATTCTTATCGCTCGCCGGACTTTTGTCGTGCGCGTTGGTGTCTGAAATTAGTCGCTCTAGCGGCATGCCAAGTAGCGTTGGCTCGCTGTAGTCATCCCTGCTGAACTATGGCGAGTGTTTTGTCTATGACGGGTGTCTCTCCCGGCATTATTACAGACGCTGACGGCAGTGGAATTAGCCATTTGACCGCCGGTTTTAATTTGGTGGGTCAGTGTCGCAATGGACTCGGTCTCGTTTCCATAGGACCTTGGCAAACCCTTTGTTCGATTGTTCCCTGTGAAAGGTGGGTGCGTGCCCGCGCTCGGCGCCGCTGGCATCCCCGCGGCGGAGATGCTGTGACCGCGACGGCGCCCGCGAGGCGATGGGTATCGGGATGATACATGAACGAACGGGAGGCTTCCTGGTCGTCTGATACCATTTGTGATTCGGGGGGGGGGAGGGGGAGGGGAGGAGGTCCATGACGTCATTACAGGTCAAGGTTAGGGGGAATTTAAAGATGAAAGGTCTTGTCATTGCTGGGGTGCATAAAAACTACGCGGTCTTCAATTGAAATTACGTGGTTTACAAACAAAAACTGCATCCTAGATGCGTTCATTTGCATGAGCATGCAAATGAACGCATCTAGGATGCAGTATAGTAGCACTACTATAGTTGACGGCAAGCCCCCTCTCCATGTCATTGCTCACATCTCGACTGGCCAGCCGTCGCCTCAGGTCCTCATTTGACCTCGACTGGAGCTGTGCTCGCTGTCACCCCCGTCCACTCAGCTCGGTGACATGTTGACTCCCCTGTCAGCGCAGGCGTTGGTCAGAGGTGCCGAGGAGCGTCCCTCCCTCACGTGGGCTGTTTGACGTCCGAGGGCGGTGCGTACTGAAGACGGCCGGCCTTGGGATGTAGGTGGACTGTTGGAGAGGTCTCCAGACCATGGCGCTGCATATAGTGGCTAATTATGACCCGTGACCGTACTAGACTAGTGGGAGATCTAACGTTAAAGCTTCTCGCCATATTTTACAGACCGTTTACCCACCGGTTCGGTGGACGTGAATGGCAATACTAAGGTGATTGGAGTGCTGAAGCGTAAATAATATATATTTTTGGATTTGGAAACACGATTGCGTCGAGAGCGGTGTCTGTTCGTCACGTCCGTCACACAGTTTATCGGCACTTCGTGAGGCCGTTACACTGTCTCTGTTTGGTAGCTTTGGTAACGGTCCGCCACTGCACATTTTTCAGTCGACCGTCACTTTTCGTGACTGAAATCACGATGCACGATTCCCAGTCATGAGTGACGTGGTAACTGGTTCACTGGTGTTTCTATAATGTGACAAATATAATATAATGTGACCAATATAATAAAGGCGAAATTTTCTCCTGTATAAATCACGTTCTGTGAATTTCTCAGCTTTTGGCAATTATCCGTGCGACAACTCTGATTGTGACAGATTTACTTCATGGCTGCACGGTTTGATTGATGGTCGAAGTCACAAACCACGAATGAACCAAGAGCCGAGTCTGTTCTTAGCGCAAGAACCTAGACCTTTCTTATTGCTAGTGTTGCCGGACTGACCGACAGCCCAGCCGCGTTTTAATCTTTCCGTGCTGTCCATCGTCACTTTCTCTTCAAGGGTCGCTCGTTGTACTCCCCAACTCAGCTTACTTGCTGGCTGGTTGGCTTGCTAGATAACTAGACCGGCTGAGAGATCAACTCAGCCGAGACGGAGCGAGGAGGGGTGCGGAGCAGAAATCGAGCAGGTTTCGGGGAAAGGGAGCGGGTGGCCCGGGCGAAAGTTCCTTGGAGTACGGATAGCGGCAACCCAGAGGTATTTATTTGATGTGCAGGGTAAATCAGCATGGAGCCGACTGCCCCCTGGTAAATTTTAGACATCTGATTCGCCTACTTCAACGCAGAGAACAGGGCAGTGGAAACCATTGGATGAGTCCAGGCTGTACTGTCAGTCCTTCCGTTGCTGTGTCTCGTTGGCACCGTTCTTGTCTCGCAACACTGCTTTTTAAGCCAGGCTATAACGTCTCCACCAGTGTTCGAGAACCCCTCTCTTGCTGTTGTTTGCCAGTAGCTGTCTGGAAGCGGGCAACAGAAGGCGGGGAAACTAGAGTTGCCGACTCTCGTAAACTGGCCGGTCAATGACGGCAGACCTGATTGGCCCACGGTGGAAAGGCGTACCGATCTTCGTTAGGAGCTTCGAATTTAGAACTGTGACGCAAGAGGGACTTTGGGCGCTAAGCTACTTTCGTTCTCATTTGGTTCAGATCTCGAGCCTCATGTTAAAGCCTGGGTTAATGCATGTCGTTTCGGATTTTTTTGGCTTACTCGTTATCAAGCAACTCCATGAGAAGTTTTGCGACATGTTTATTTCATTCATATCTTGCCAGTTTTACAGCATACCTGTGACCTCTGAAGCCCTGTGCGCTCGGTTGACTCGCCAACACAGCTGCTGTTCCGCTCAGTCTGTATTTAGCGGTTTCCTGAGAAAACAAAAACACAATAAGCAGGGCACATAACTTCTAAACACATGTGTAGGCAACACAACTCGCCGGCAATACATATCTAACGAGCGGAGGGGGCAGCTATCGGGACTAAACTAAACTACCATAACCACCACCCGCTGCGGTCACAGTACCCAAAATTTGCATATTTTTGCAATGTCAGAACGGCTCAGGACAGATTAACCCAGTCCGACTGTGTTATTATCAACACCCATACTAATCTAAACCAGTCCTTCCCGTCAGATTAAACGGCCAAAATAACCGGAAATCGCACCTTTCCTTTTCACCACACTGCTGCGTCAGCTGGCTCTCCTGCATAAGCGTTTCACCGGCGATTTTTTCGGTGTCTGGTGGGCGGCGAAACGCCCGTGTGCAACTCTGCATCACGTAATGCAACATCACGCTGAACGCGAGCCGACATGCGCGTCTTTAGAGGGAGGGGCTGAATGGACTGCCTCACAGAGGAGAAATTGGTGTGAGCCTCGGTACTGGCTCGCGGCACCGTCTGCCTTTTTCTGAACGCGACTTGGAACGAGTAGAAAGGGGCACGGTGGAACATAGTGGAAATGAGAACAAACATTAGTGGATAAATGATGGTGGGTCGTGTGCTCTGAGATGTTTGACCGGGTCCGGAATACTTGGCGACGTTTGTCATTGTCAAAATGGTCTGGTCATTTACCCTAGAAAATGATGGCTTTACCCGGATGACTACAAAGCCTATAGTGACCTGCTACAAAGCATGGATTGACCTGCTAATTTTCTTCTTTTAAAGCTCTAAATGCTCAAAATTTAAATTTAAATATCATTACACCAACTTGATCATCATCGTAACATGTCACGGACAGTCGGTTTTCTCCAAACCTCACAAACAGTTCGAGATATCCGGCAACTCCGTGAGTCAATCTCAGATGCATGCCGCCGAGCCCGCCATGGCATGAATCTTATGAGATACGCTGGCGCCGTCTGCACGGTCTGCAGGACCTCCATCTGGGTCTAGGTCGATCCACACTGACCCAGAGAGGGTGTCAGTGTCAGCCCGGCCTCTGCCAGCCGCTCCCCTGGATGGACGGGCGATCTCTGGCGACAGCCGGGTGATTTACCTTCTAACCGGCGCACAGTAGGCGATTTCGCTATCCTAGCACTTCATGAGCTATATCTTAAGTTAGACTCAAAACCAGTCATCCTTAAACCCCTTATTTTGTGCCTAGTTTCAGTGCGCTTCAACTGATATAAGTGTTTGCATCAGAAGTAATCAGGTTTTCTTTGCAACGTGCAAGAGAGCGAGCAATGCCTTTTCCCCATAGGCTTTACACAGGACAGAAGAGGCTTAACAAAAACATATACAGTGTTGTCTGTGTTATGACTTACTTCTCAACTAGTCAGTTACGGATGAACCACTTGATCGCAAACCACGGGTGCTGGTTTTGCAAAGAAAACATTGTTGCAAACATAGAGATCTCTGTGGTTGCAAAGGCGCTTTCAGACTGGTCTGTTTGGGGGAAAATAGTACCAACAGACAACCACATTTCAGGAGATCGCAAGTTATCGTGTTTTAGGAAGAAGGTAATTATCGGTGAAATAGAAATGGTTTAGCGCTGAAATTGCATGTAAGCAAAGCTAAGATGCAATTGCAAAGCAAAAAAGAGGAGACCATGACTTGCGAAAAATTGTGGTTGTTTGAACGTTCCGATCACATGTTCTACAAATAAATAGCTTTAGCTAGTGCCTAGTATCGTGTCTACCTACAACGTAAGTGTAACGCTTATGTTTGGTGGTTGGGATTCAAAGTTGCGAAATGAATGTACGCTAACGGAGTTAAAGGAAGGAGTAGGAATTTCGTTTTCCGTTTGGCCTCTAAATGAGTTAGAACTTCGGTGCCACGTGGGCATGCTGCTCTCCCCGAACGGAAGCCATTTCTACCTACCCGATTGTAAGTTTTTTAGGTCAGAGTTCCCAGGTCACGAAAATGGTCGAAGGAGGTCAAATTGCATACCATTTGATTCGGCAGATCTTCCTGAGTTCATTAGTGGCTTGCCTGAATCGCTAGCTCAATTTGTTGGGAAGTTATGGACCAAAAACTATAATGACCAGATCATAGTGACGTCATAAATGACGTCACGCAAGTTCAACAATGCAAAAGTAAAGCATCGGACCTTGCAACAGTAAAGCTTGAACTAGTTTGCTATCGTTCCCGGCGCCAAAATAGCAGCGTTCATTTTACAACATTGACTCACAATGGTGAGGTCATGTGATCGACCTGACCTCATGTGACCTTTAGGGAAAATCCGAGACATACAAACTGTGAATCCTCTGGAGGATACTAGGTTCTGTAAGTTTCATCTCCATGTGAAAGCTGCTCTGGCATTGAGGGCTTTGCGAAATTGCGACATCTGAGGATCGTGCAGAGGTTCACTTATGACGTCATTGGTCCATGAACTGACCTGACCTAAAAATGTAGTTGGTGTCACAAGATTCGACTTGAATCAAAGATCAGGTATGCCAAGTTTCAGCTTTCTATCGCTGGTGAGTTCGGAGCTGTCGCGAACAGAATCTTCGGTTGGGCGGCGGTACTTCGCTCTCCCCTCGGCCCTGCCCCCACCTTATACGGTAAGGGTTGAGCAAAACGCCCATAACTCCGTGAATCGCAAAAAGTCGCAGACAATTTTAACAGGGTATTGAGAACAAACATTAGGCTACTAAGTAATGGTGTTTTTGTGGCCGGATCTCGCGGACAGTAAAACATGCGCATTGCCAAACGTTGTACACAGTCTTGAACTGATGCAGTCAAAAAGGTGTAATGCAAAATATTATAAAAAATATAGAGAAGCTTCAAAAGTTGAAAGTATGGCATGCATATTACTTCGCAAGGAATGAGGTTTCAATCAAAATTAGAGTTTTCAATATATTCAACTTTTGTCTTGATTTACAGCTCTAAATATAACTAGGATCAAATCACGACCAGGCACCAGTGCTCAGCCTCTCCAAAAAAGGTCGTGTTTGGACGTGTGTGGTTTGAAAGTGTTTGGCTTGATGTTACAAATAGTGTCACATTTCGGGTGCTGGGATATTTAGCTACAAAATACGCCAGTATTTATTCATATTTGCCATCATTTTTTTCGGGCCCCTGAAGCGCTAGAATGCATGGATCGCCTACAGTGCGGCGGCGCTGTGAGGTATTATCGGGCCAGTGGTGCTATGATTTACCGCTGGTACTGGTGACAGGCACGGACGGTGAGGATATTACGAATGGCTCCCTGGCTGATAACAGAGATAGAAGAGAGGCCATTTGTTTTCGGTTGCTTTGCGTCCTGGTCCATTCTGATTTCCGTGGCAGACATACATTAATTTTGTCACAATAAAGTGTTGCTATCGTCTCACTCCCAAACATTTTCCTTCGAATAAGTAATTCTTTCAATAAAGAAAAGGATATGGGCCGTTCGATGTGTAGCCCTTCCTCTCTGTTTGTCTTCCGCTATGGCATTGTCATGACATGTCTGGGCATACATTTCCTTTTAAGCAGTCTCATCTCCCATTCCGACCTCTGTGACACGTCTGGCCTCCTGTCGTCAGCTGTGGTCTGTCTCGGCGGTGCCAATTTCGGCAGTACCATGACCGATCCGCTGTGTCGCGGCGGTAGACCGGGGTCGTGCGTCGCCGTGACCTTGACACCTTTATACGGTCGCCGGGGGAGGAGGGGGGCGGGGGGGAGGGGGGGGGGGGGTAGAGTGGCCGTATCCAATGAATGGGGTCTCGCTTTGACCAGAGTATTTACGGCTCATAGGCATTAATCGATACGCGGCTAGTTTTAAAACCCGTGGGGTGATTGGCAGAATAACTGACAATGTGAGACGGTGCCAATAGTGGCCTGGTAAATATTTACCTTGAGCTCGTACTGGGAAGTTATTCGCAGATTGCGGGTGGTTGTCTGCCCTTCAAAACCAGTAGCGCTGCTTGAAATTATTGGAGGACAAATGAGCGCTGATTTTCCTGTATATAGACGATAAGGTTAAACAGAATGTGCATGCCGAATTAGCCATTCTATTTAATTGCGTGACATCTTATCCTCGATTATTGCTACCCATACTATCCCCTCATGTTCACCCGCCCACCTATACCCTTACATAAGTTATTGTCCACCTATCCTGAAGCCGTAACCAGGCGTTTGTACCGTGAGGCCCGTATCGTGACGTGATGTCGTGAGGCCCTTGTCGTGATAGCCTGTCAGCAGTGGGTGGGGCCATAGCGGCCGCAGACCCACCGCACTGCAGCTCTGACGCGCGTCAGTCCCCTTCCCCCGCCCCACGGCTGACATTGGTTCTGTCTTTTGTCACTCTAGTATCTCACTTCATCGCGGCCACTGCCTTTTACTGTCACTGCTAAGTCCTGAACCAAATTGGCTTCCGTCTAATGCTGCCGTGGGGGGCTACTGTAAGGCGTCTAGTCTACTAAATCGGCTACTAAATCCCGTGCCACCATTTTGTCATAGGCTATTATCCAGTACCATCACTGTCGCTCTATGCTCGAATGGCCCCATGGTGCTGAACAGAACAGCCCATGTAGGGTAGGAGAGGGGAGGGGGAGGGAGGACCACCAGCGAGTCGCAAGGACACTCGCGATGATTGATGACGAGTGACGCCGTCACACGAGCATATAGCTTTGCGACAGCGCTTTGGCTTTGTGACACGGCTGTGGCTCTGTGACAGCGTGGAGGTTTTTGTAGAGCTGCAGTTGCGACTGAGCGACCCGGCGTTTTTGGTGGCGTCTTTGTGTTGCAATGCGCAGCGGATTGAGTTGTATGGCGCGGAGCGGGTGGGTGGTTATTGAGGCGGAATGCGGACGGGATTTGTCTGCAGTCGTCCGTGTGTGGGTGGGGGAAAACTCACCTTCCTGCAAACACAGCGAAGGGGCACTGCTATTATTTTGAGAGCGTCATAAAGCTATCAGTTTTCTTCTAGTTATGAAATTCATTGACTAGTTTTGTTTAAGGTTGCACTTTTACTTTCCTGTTACTAAGACAAGCTTTAGATAACAACACAAAGACGACGATTTGTTCACCGCTGCCCGAGCGACAGACTCTGCTCCCCTCCCGTTCTCCCACCGCGTCCCTTGACTTCCCACGACTCTGAGCGTTACCCGTGACGCGTGACGCGTGCTCGTGACGGCCGGCGGCACGCGCGCGCCGCTGAGTGACGGTCCGAAAGTAACGCTCTGGGTAAAGGACTGTGACGCTGGGTGACAGACTGTGTCGGGAAAGTGACCAATCGACGTCCGGCGGCGGCTGGGGCCTGTCGGAGGCGACCGAAGTAGGTTGTTGGTTCTGACTCTACCGAGCTAGTGGTTCGGTGGCTATTTCTATCTGATAGACATAAGTTGGAAATACATAAAAACTTTTTTTGTAGAAAATGTGTTTACCAAAAGCTCAGTTTGTGCGACGGGTAGATTCTCGTTCGGTGGCCGTTGCCTTCCGGAGCGGTAGAAATGGGATCTATCTGCTGTCCAATGCCCACCGCTTTTCTACTGCCGTTTGTAAATCGTAGTTAACCTAACTGCAGTGACTACATTGAGGGACGTAGACCACCGACTATCTTATATATGACTATACGGCAGTGACTACACTCCCCTGACTCCAGCCCTTCCTCTCCATCCGCCCCAGTTCACGTGCGGCCGCTATCAACTCTCGATCGACTGCAGTACGAACCCGGACGATAGAGGGTTCGTAAGCCGCTCTCCGCCGGCGGGCTGCACATTGTCCGCTCGCCGCAGCGGTGAAAAGATGATGGATAGTGCCTGCATGATAGTGAAGATATTGGCTTGTGAAACTGACATGCATTGGTCGGTTATAGTCAATGACGAGCGAGTTCGATGAGCTAACATGCGCACGCTATTGAATCGAAATCGATTTTCCCTTATGCGATGTATGATGTATTCTAATTCAGATAGTCGCTAGTGTCCCGCGTTTGCCCGAGTTTTTTTTTCCTGGTGATTTTATCTGCGTGTCGTTCTCTCGTTATTCCGACACGTGTCGTCTGGGGGGCACGAACAAACTGGGCTACCATTGGTATTCCGAGTGGCCAGAGGTCGGTTTTTGCTGCCACCGCGGGCCATTTAGAACGACACGTTGGTTATCCACTGCCCCCAGGAGACAGGTGAGGGGGAGAGGGGAGGGAGGGAAGGTGAGTCAGTTTGAGTGTTTGAAGTTGAGAGAAATTAACACCATAGAACATTCGCAGTAAAGCTTCCGTAGGCTATGCTTTCAGCGCTTTGCATGCATTTTATAATCCGATTGAGCTATTTGGACAATCATTAGGCATAGAAGAAGTCAGTATGTGACGACTGCCTTAGACTAAGTTGTAAGATTATCAGGCAAAATGACGAATCTCCCGCTGTGAATTACATTACACCAAAGGTTAAGTGTGCTCTATATGAACCACCTCTCTGCGGGATATATTCCAGTTGTGTTCATAGCTCCCCACAGACAGTCCAAATAATCCCAGTCACCCCGTGTGGTCTATTCAATTTTCCTCGCGAACTGAGTTTCTCAGTGATAAATCGCTCAGCTTCTGATCGATATATCCGGGTTTTTATTTGTTATTAGCTTTCTATTGGGGTCTGCTAATCGCACAAAATGTTATTCTTGGAGTCGATGTTTGGCGGCTTCTCTCGTGACTGGCTATTTTTGTGTTTAATCCTAAAACACGCGTTTGGCTACTGCTGCTAGCATTGAGCGAGTCTAAAAGATTGATCTTGTTAGCATCGCTTCCCGGACTTTCAGCTTAAATTGAAGTCCTGTTTGCTTGTCTGCGCGTATCCACACTCAAGTCTTTGACTAGCCGACCTACCCAGTAAATATCGCGAAGTTTCTCTCGCATACCAGCACGAGTGCTCCGAAAGTCTGTCGTGCACTACTACCAGCCACGCATGTCTCTGGTGTCATCCGTAATACGCCCCCTGCTGAGTTATCCAACCCCCGACTCTGGCTATGGCTTCTGCTCCATTGTCCGTCTATGGCTCCGGTCTTAGGATTCGGCTTTACCCCGGGTTCTGCGCGGCGTATCAGCCGTCTATCTGACGGTTATCGTGGTTTGCCGTCCCCTGCACAGGTCTGCGGGTGGTGGAGAATGCAGTAGAGAGTAAGGCACGGCGAGGGGTGGGAACTTGAGGTAGCGGGAGGCAGCCCCGGGCCGGGAAACTGCAATGGAGAGTAGGGCGGTAACCGGGGACTGCGACGAAGAGTAGGGCGCTAACCAGGGGACTGCAATGCAGAGTAGGTAGGTAACACTAGAGATGGAGACTGCGACTCAGAGAAAACAGCTAACACTGGGACGGAGACTGCAATATGGGACAGGCGGCTAGCACCAGAATGGAGACTGCGACTTGGAATTGAAGGCTAGCACGGTACGCTACGAAACTGGGACCTAGCAGGGAGTTATCAATGATGGAGCGCAGAGCGTCGCAAACTGTGCGACAGGCAACAGCATAGAAAAAACATTCAGAAATATCAAAGAAATATCCATAGACAGCATAGGAAAAACACGCGAAGGCTATACAAAGGCCTTTTCAGACGTGTAGGCACTTAGTGAAAGAACACGCAAAGGGCTGTTGCAACGCACTCAGTTGGGAAAACACTTTCGCGGCGTTTACCAAACGAGTAGCCAAACAGCGTCCGTAGAACCCCATCAAAGGAGGTGTTTTCTTTAGCAGCTCTGCGCTTGTCGGGTAACCTTGCAGGGAGCCGGACGGGCTTTGTCCTGCGCTCAATTAACCTGTCTGCAGTATGTCAGCTCAGCTGAATGGATTGCAGCAGTTCAGGCTGTCCCTCGCATTGTAGACGCCTGATTGCGTTCGTGAAGCATGTTCTTGAGGCTGTGTCGGTCAGTATTCTACCGGTCCATTATTGTCATGCTTCTACTTAGACTTTGGGGGAAACTGACACAGCTGGCAGACTGTCCATCCGCTGTTTTGTCACATGGTAGACCGCTGCTACCGCGGAAGGTCCATTTTATTGCTGATGTTCTGTCCCACGGTTCTTATCAAGGCTCTGAGGAATGTCGCCGGCGCTGCACGGTGCAACGAGTGGAAAACATCCGCTAACCCGTGTCGACTCAAACAATGGTGGATCAGCTCATCCAATCCAATTCCATCGGCTCATCCAGTGGAACTGATTCAACCAGCAGGTAATGCCGTCATGGTTCTGGATTATCTCTCCTCGCATACCACTGATCTTATCCTACCGTTGCATTTAGCTACTGCAACTGGTTGACGGGGCTGCAAGGCTGTGTGAACCGCCTCGGGTAGCCCTCATGGTATCCTCGTGATATATCTACAGCTCTTACCCCTCATCCACACCTGTTTACCCCCCCCCCCCATGCCACTCCTGTCATGTTCGATGATGGGATCGATACCACCCCCTGGCCCGGGTCAAGGTCACTGAGCTGTATGATCAGACCTGCCCCTATCAACCCAGCCTGCGCTGGTGATGGGACGTAATTAACCTGACATTTATGTTAAATGAGGACAGGTGTGCAGATTAAATCGATAATGGCTTGCTACCGTTTGATACTGGGTATTGTATCTTGGATCGTGGGTATTCTGTTTTGGCGTGGATCACCTAAAGTGGTTACCGTGGTTATCCACAAAAGCATACTCAAGATGAGCAAGATATGAATGATCTGCTTTTGTCGTGGCCCTGGGTCAATCGCCGTATCACTGGTCTGACTTTTCCACCTAACTGGACGTCATATCTGCCAGAACTCAGATCTATCTAACCACTCACCACTCGGCGCTCGGCCTTCCAGTGCCCCAGCGCTACCGGGCGCCCATCGGCACGTCTCCCCCCCCCCCCCTCCCCCCGCCCGTCCGCGCTCCCTATCACGTACTCACTCTGGCCACACGGGTAATGGGGCCTAACGAGACCGACCGCCGCCGCGGTCCCTTTGATGGCACGGGAGCGGGTCACGGCGGTACTAACGCTGCCCCCACCGCTGCCCCCGCCGCTGCCGTCTTGGCTAGGGGTCTACCTAAGTCCATTGAGCGCTCCAGTGAAAGTGTCGGGCCGCGCTGGTTACTACCACTACTCTGCCGTCTGGGTTAGTTCGGGCGCTGTCCGCGGCGCGGCGCCACCGTCTGTCGTTCGGAGGAGGCTCACGGGCTGGTCGGAGCCGACAGTCGACTCGGCGGCTGGCTGGGCGCCGCCGCGCAGACAGAGTGTGCTGGGGAGTTGGGAGTGTGGACTGAGTGGTGTGACGGGAGTGTGACATTGGACATAGCGAGAGAAAACCGTGAGGTGTGATGTGAGGACCGAGAGAGGAGTGCTGGATTCATCAGTGAGGACTGACAAGTGTGCGAGGTTCGATTGTGGGGACCAGGGCAGAGGTGTTTGAGCGTTCTAAAGAGGACATGGAATGCTATTGAAGGACTGAGGACAACCACATTGTGCAACAGAGTGGCTGCGATGTTGTACACCGTGCAGGGCACGCCGCGCGGCCGGCGCATCTGGCCCCCGCCTCCTCCTCCTCCGGCGGAGCTCGCCTCCGACTCCTCCAGCGATGAGGAGCCGGCTCTGGAGTCCTCCCCCGGTACCGTGGTGCAGATCGCCTTCAACACGCCCCAGTACCTGCCCTGTCGGCCAGCCGGCGGGGGTAATGGTGGAGGAGGGAGGTTCCAGGCCATGGTGAAGCGACTCCAGGACAAGGCGGCCGACTATCACCAGCAGTTCGTCAGTACGCTTCTGTCGCGGCGCCGCAGCCGCGCCAAAGACTGCCGCAGACAGCGGGCCCGTGGTTCGAATGTTGCCAAGTTAGTGAGCTTGTATGATGGCTCTGGCAGTGGGGCAGTACCCTGTTCTGAGGAAGATGATGAACAAAGTCGACGAGACAGCGGGTACAGCAGTTTGTCGGGCAGCCAGCGACATCATTCTAGTCCTTACCGTCGGAATGACAGCCGTGCAAAGATCACTCCGTCGAGACTGCACAGCGGTCGACGGCAGCGGCGACACCCTCCCGTCCCCACCTCTGAATCTCGGACAGGTTGGCCCAAACACCACCCTGCTACCCCCTCAGCCGCCCCCTCCTCCGAGGCGGACCGACGCCGCGCGGCCGCCGTCGCTGCCGATGCAGGTCGTTACTGGATCCTGGACCCCCCGTCGACACCGACAGAGCGATATGGCTCCCTGGGACGGCGGACGAGCGATCGACGCTGGGAGCAGCTGCAGAGGAGGTTGGACTCGGCGCACCTGACGATGGGGAGGTCCGCGGCGGCAGCGGCGGGGGAGAGAAGGGCCTGGCCTGGACTGCCGCGATGGGAGACTGAGGGGGATGTGCGGGGAACAGAACGGGGTCCGACAGATGCTGAGAGGAGTCAGCAGGGCGGCAGAGACGCTAAGAGAGATGTGTGGGGCGCCAGAGACGCTGAGAGAGACCTGTGGAACACGAGGTCCCCCCGAGAGGACTCGGACGAGTCGCGTGACTCGGGCTACTCGTGGGACTGGCGACCGGAGTCGGACCGCTCCGACTCTCGTCACAGACACTCGCGGAGTACCCGTGACCTGAGGGACATCCACAGCGACTGGCGCACCGGCCGGCCGGAGAAGGACTACTACGAACCGGACGAACTGCCCTCGCTATCCTCCCGAGACCCGCGGGAGTTCTCCCCTCGAGACCTCCGGGAGTTCTCGCGAGACGGCCGACCGTTCTCACCGGAGCCAGACTACTGGTCTCCGGGGGATGAGTCTCCTCGACCGACCCCGGATCGGATCTCAGATCGAACCTCGGATCGCGCCTCGGATCGCCCCGTGGATCGATGGAAGACAGAGATCCGTCCTTCCCGTCGTCTACAGACGTTGATGCAGAGGGTCAGCAGTGCGAGCTCACAGGTAGGCCCCTTAGATCAGCGGGAAGGGGAGGGAGGGATGGTCTAGGAGATACTAGAGATGGAATTCAGCGATGGCAACTACGTTCCGATGGTGAGTTTTGATAGTGATGGTGAATATGATAAATTGAGTGATGAGACGTGATTGAATGAATCGCTTTGATTGAAATCAACGGAGCTGAAAGATACGCTGACTATCATACCATACTTCGTCATGGATGGATATAACAAAGCATTCCGCTCACGAAATAACACGGTCATCTTGATTGACAAGCTCGATAATCCGGTGTCCCCATTTAGTTCCGACAACTGTTATCAGCCTGACCCGGCATGTGTCGAGCATGGTTTCCTGGTTAATTAGCTACGCCAACCATTTCACCGCCGCCGATTTCCCACTCTAACACTGCACGGTGCAGCTGTCTGAACCACATCGCTCGAACTCCGACCACCGCGTCCGTGTAAACCGGTCACCTTTTTCATTGGTGAACGGGGCCGCTGAATGGTACAGTTCCTGTCACGGAGGAACTCGTGACAGGAGCGGGTCGCTGTTCGGTCGCAGTGTTTTTGTCAGCAGGCTGCGAGCATGCTGCTATTTCTTGGCTCCTCATTGGTCTAATTCAAATGGTCTACTCATTTGACCAATGAGAGGCCAAGAAGCGCGAGCAATAACTTCCTTATATGGGTGAAACCTACAGCATGCTGATAAAAAAGCGACCGAACAGAGCTCAGGTCGCTGACTGCGGACATCGTGGTCTTTCCGGGTCGCACTTTGTTACAGTAGTTTGCGAAAAGTGTTCAGGGTGTGTCGTCCGCCTTCTGACAACGCTTTTCTGACGATTAACTGTCATGGTCAGCCGTTGTCTTTTGGTAGCCAGTAGGGTAGCTATGTGTCTCTCCTGTCTCGCGCTATGTCCCAGTGTGCCCTCAGCCTGTGCCCAGAGCTCGTCCAGTGTTGCCTTTGTGAGCGCTGGCCGCGCCGAACCCAGCTCTGTTCCGGGAGGCCCGGGTTCCCACGGTGTGGCCTCGACATGTTCGGAGCCGGAGCTGTTGGTCACGACACGCCCCATACCACGGCTGGGTTTAGTGTTCCTGATCGACTGCTGAGTCAGCTCAGCGTTTCGCTTCGCTACTGCTGATTGCGGAACGCTACCGCCTTGGTTGTGTGGTGGACTCCATTGCCGCCTTGGTAGGATATGTTGGACTCCGCTGCCGTATTGTCAGGTCAGGACCATTATCAAAAACAGAGACGACACCAAGGCAACCTTGCGCCTTGTCATCATTGGTTGGTACTACTGTTGCTTTGTCTAAAGATCCTTTCCGCTGCCGCTTTGCTCAGGTGCCCTGCACCACCCCACTGCCGGGTCTATCAGCGGCACTACCTATATCCCATCTCCCCCCCCCCCCTCCCCTAGCCGCGCCGTGCCGACGGACGCTGTGAGTTATGACCCCCACCGCGGGTGGCACGGGGTGTTGACCGGTACTGTACCACACAGACGCTCATCCCGCGAACCCCTGGGGTGCTGAATACGAGCCTGATGACCGGAGAGGAAT
This sequence comes from Amphibalanus amphitrite, assembly GCF_019059575.1. Lineage (NCBI taxonomy): Eukaryota > Metazoa > Arthropoda > Thecostraca > Balanomorpha > Balanidae > Amphibalanus > Amphibalanus amphitrite. The sequence continues at coordinate 269,192 of NW_024881968.1, forward strand.
GGAGACGGTGGTGTTCGCTCTGATGGTATCGGTGGAAATGATCGTCCACCTGCACCTGTGTATACGTGCTTGTGGGCTATGTAACGCACCTCGCTCGAGAAACAGTACGCCCGAATTGCTCCATGCATGCCATGCATTGAGCTGTATTCTGATACCGAAGCTCTCGGCTATGTATCACAGGAGTTCGTTTCTCTGGGGCATTGTAGTCAACCTTGGGGTCTACTGTCTACTCCCGGCACCCCGGTGAGACAATTATCCTCCTCCCGTTACACACACGGGGCGCCGCCCATCCGACACCACTTGTTTGTCCGTGTGTGTGTCGGCCGCTGACACCATCAATTAGACAGAGACGCCCACGGTAGTCACGGACTAATGTTCGCAGGTGTGTGTGCGGGGCGGGATGGTTGCAGGCCGGGGACAGGCAGCGGAATTCAGGACTCATTCACGTGCCCTGTTGAGCCTCTTTTGATGCCTTCTAGACCTAAAATGCAACTTTCCTGAGCTATGATGGGCGTGGAGCCATCGCTGGTGGGTTCCAGCTCCTCTACCAAAGCGATCCATTTTGTAACTCGTTTGTTATTGTTGGAAGTCGTGCCTGTAGGATAAGTGTTCATCCTGCAGGCTCTCATCAGGACAGTATGGTTGACCCTCCGTGTGTGGGCTGAGGTGCGTCTTGTTTGTCGGCTGTACACGACAGTGCTAGATGAGCTCACTTGGAGCAAAACAGAAGTAACGAGCGATCTGCCAGTGCCAGTCATTGTACTGATTTGCCGGATCATTCTTAGGAACGCCAGGTCATTGTGAGGACACACAGGTGCGAGGACACTCGCGGCTATTCTGAGGACATACAGGCGCCGGGCGCGAGGACTCTCGGCTATTCTGAGGACTGTCCGGTCATTGGGAGGACACCTGGGTCATTGTGAATCCGCGCTGGGTCGTTGTAGGGACCCACACTCAGTGCCCAGTCGTTGACCTGCGCCGTCCACATCTGGTATCATCTCAGTTTGTCTTTGTACGGACCCGCCCAGTGCCCGGAGGTGTGTGTGGAGCGGTCTCTGTGTTCTGAAGGCCCGCCGGACGGTAGTCGGGCGGTGTCGGGTCCTCTCTGTAGGGGGTTTCTGCCGCGACACGCCCGGTGTTTACACCGAGAAAAACACGGCTCCTGTGTGTCCGCAGTGCTGAACAGGGCTGCAGAACGCTCCATCAGAGTGTGGGGCCTCAGCAAATGCGACGTGTAGGAAAATGAAGCACGCTTGTTGTGGAAGTAATTTCGTGTTGAGGAATGTGCATCGCGCTTAGCCTTTAATCTTTTGTTTGGGTCGTTTTTCCTTCAAGAGCTATGCGCACGTTACGTGTGCAAAACATCCTTATTGCATGCTTATTCTCAGAAATGCACAGTGCATATTTCGTGCTACAATTGTCACGAACTTCACCAGAGACGTTCAGAGGTCTTTGTTAAATCTCCTCTGTGACGTCTGTTGGTTTTATTTTGTTTCATTTTAGCTAATTATCCTCGATTTATTAGTCACGACGCGTAATTAATAATTCCTCGAACGTTTTAGCAATCCGTTTCACTCTAATTGTGCCCAGTTACCCTTTTGCGTTGTATATCCTCCCACTAGCAAGCACTACCTGTGCCTTCCTAGTTTAGCTTCCATTAGAGTAAAGGTCACTTTCCTAGCTAAATATCCATTCCCTGCCGCGTCTTTCTGGTCACCTACCGCAGAGCAGCCAGTCAGGGGCGGAGCAGAGAGCGATTCCGATCTCTGGATCGCTCACCTGGTGATGAACGAGGCTGCCTTCCTCCCTCCTCAGCGTACCGCGAGGGTCGGGGCAGAGAGGCGCGCAGACGCCCTCAGATAAATGATCCATCGCTTCCCTCCTCGGCCGCTCGACATGCTGATAATATTGCAGGAGGCCCGGTTTTGGGATTTATTGGCACATTTTGGGATTTATCGGCGCGTATGGCGGCGCACGTGTCGTGTAAACAGGGCAGTTTGAGGTTGCGGTGCTTCGTTCGCCCTGTCTGCCGGGCTGATGCTAGTGCTAGGGAGAGGGGCAGCGAAGCCTCGTAACCACTGTTTGTCACGTGACCTCTGGCCTGGGGCTGTCGTTTCTTGGTGGGGATGATAAAGAAGGGGCACTGTGATGTTGCTTTATTCGAGCGGGCTGAGGCGATTCGCCAAGAATCTGCCGTGTTGATTCGAATGTCAATGGCATTTAAACAATGGCGAATCAGTATGCTAGTCGTATCGGCGTAATCAGTATGCCATCATCATCATCATTATTGGCACTCAATCACCATCTAGCTGTGAGGTGTGTCCACTGCGCAGTACAACTCCGGTGGATCCACAGCACCCTGGCATGCACGCGGAGTGCCGGCCCGGGCGGTGGGAGCGGCCTGTAATCGGCTGCGGAGGCTCGGGCTGCCAGCTTACCAACTAGAAGCGGCTGGGGATGTCGAGTAAGCCCGGTCGGTCTGTCTGTCGGAGAGACCAAACATCCAGCCCCCATACTCCGGAATCCAGAACTTCAGACTCCAGCCTCCAGGTCTAGAACACCAGCCCCCATACTCCAGTCTTAAGCTTCAGACTCCTGTCTCCAGACTAGTCTCTAGAACCCAGAACTTTAGTTCCCAGACTGTAGTCTCCAGCCTTTTCAGCCTCCAGCCTTCATCCCTAAAAACTCCAACCCCCAGTCTCCAGTCCCCAGCCTCCTCCGCGCCTCAGAGCGGCTATTGGGTAAAGGCAGGCAGTATGTGTTGCGTGATCGGCCTCGGGCCCTGGTTGGGTCAGCACCGAGCTAGACCGCTAATAATGCGGTCGAGGGACGGAGCTTCGTAATTTTGGGAAGGGTGGTTACTAAACTGTCACGGACGTGGACAGGTGACGGATTGTGGTGGTGCAGTGACGGATTGTGACGGACTGGTGATGGCGGTTTTGACAGGTGTTGACAGGTGACGGGTGGATGACGGGTAATGAAGGTATTGGCGTGTGTTGGAAGGAGGTGTTGCTAAAAATGAGACAGAAGCGACAGGCCATGACTGATTGCTAAAAGCCAGCAATGGCAGGCCTTGGCAAGTCGTGACACTATTGACAGGGCTTGATGGGTCTTATTGACAGTCCGTGACAGGCAGTGCTTAGAGGCCATGACTGATGGGTTGTAGACGTTGATGACAGGCTGTGACAGACCGTGACGGCCGGTGTTGACAGTCGGTGACGGCCAGGTTTCCAGTACCCGGTCGTTATTGTCCCCACACCATCCGCTGTCGTCTCCATTGAGCCGTCACTCTCGGCCCCAGAGAATGGCCCTCTGTTGGCACACAGCTCTCCGTCAGCCGGCATTGGGCGACACGTGAGCCCACTGCAGGCTTTGTTAGACGAGTTTCTCTCTAATAGAGATAGCCGGCTTCCTGGCCATTCAGACCACGGCTCGGCAAACGTGAATGGCACGCGACGTGACAATTTAACAATCAGGTTTCGTTCAGTAAATTTGCCTGAATGATGGTGGAAGTTTCATAACGTAACCATAACCAGTCACCCATGCAGTTTGTTGTTGGTTATGGATGACCTCGGCGTATTCAATGGTGCAAGCTGAATCGCGGTGGATGACGGGCCTCAGACGCACACAACACAGTCCTTCACCCCGGCTGCACCGCAGCTTGGCTCGCTGAAGTTTACACGCCATTCCACATCCTGCTGAATCTACCCCTCCCTACTCGAGGTCGCGGGGGGCGGGGACGCCAGTAAATCGCACTTACCGCTGCCGCACGCCGCTCCCTGAGCTGCGAGCGTGTGCTGAACTCCGGGTTATTGTTGGACGCACTGGGAGCCTGAGGAGTTGGTGAGGGTTGAACCCGGACACGGTAGAGGTGCAGTGGGGTGTGCGCAGTACTGTGCGCAGAGGGTGAACCCGGACACGGTAGAGGTGCAGTGGGGTGTGCGCAGTACTGTGCGCAGAGGGTGAACCCGGACACGGTAGAGGTGCAGTGGGGTGTGCGCAGTACTGTGCGCAGAGGGTGAACCCGGACACGGTAGAGGTGCAGTGGGGTGTGCGCAGTACTGTGCGCAGGGTGGGGTGCTGCCTGAGGAGCTGGTGAGGGGTGAACCCGGACACGGCAGAGGTGCAGTGGGGTGTGCGCAGTACTGTGCGCAGGGGTGGGGTGCTGCCTGAGGAGTTGGTGAGGGTTGAACCCGGACACGGTAGACGTGCAGTGGGGTGTGCGCAGTACTGTGCGCAGGGTGGGGTGCTGCCTGAGGAGCTGGTGAGGGTTGAACCCGGACACGGTAGAGGTGCAGTGGGGTGTGCGCAGTACTGTGCGCAGGGGTGGGGTGCTGCCTGAGGAGCTGGTGAGGGTTGAACCCGGACACGGTAGAGGTGCAGTGGGGTGTGCGCAGTACTGTGCGCAGGGGTGGGGTGCTGCCTGAGGAGCTGGTGCGGGGTGAACCCGGACACGGCAGAGGTGCAGTGGGGTGTGCGCAGTACTGTGCGCAGGGGTGGGGTGCTGCCTGAGGAGTTGGTGCGGGGTGAACCCGGACACGGCAGAGGTGCAGTGGGGTGTGCGCAGTACTGTGCGCAGGGGTGGGGTGCTGCCTGAGGAGCTGGTGCGGGGTGAACCCGGACACGGCAGAGGTGCAGTGGGGTGTGCGCAGTACTGTGCGCAGGGGTGGGGTGCTGCCTGAGGAGCTGGTGTGAGGGGTGAACCCGGACACGGTAGAGGTGCAGTGGGGTGTGCGCAGTACTGTGCGCAGGGGTGGGGTGCTGCCTGCGGAGTTGGTGCGGGTTGAACCCGGACACGGTAGAGGTGCAGTGGGGTGTGCGCAGTACTGTGCGCAGGGTGGGGTGCTGCCTGAGGAGCTGGTGAGGGGTGAACCCGGACACGGTAGAGGTGCAGTGGGGTGTGCGCAGTACTGTGCGCAGGGGTGGGGTGCTGCCTGCGGAGCTGGTGAGGGTGAACCCGGACACGGTGGAGGTGCAGTGGGGTGTGCGCAGTACTGTGCGCAGGGGTGGGGTGCTGCCTGAGGAGCTGGTGTGGGGTGAACCCGGACACGGTGGAGGTGCAGTGGGGTGTGCGCAGTACTGTGCGCAGGGTGGGATGCTGAGGCGCGCCATGCCAGGGAATCTGTATGCGAGAGGGAGAGAGGGTAGCGATATCTGACAGTCGCGTAGGCTAGGATGGGAAAGGTTGGCTTAGCTTGTTAGGCAGTATTTAGAAGTGGAGCTGATCCTGCATTTTTCGTTTGAGAAAGAAGGCTTTCTGTAGTGGCACTCTTTCTGTGGCGGCGCTTCTTGTGACGCTGAAAGAGGATTTTCCAAATGGCAGGCGGTCTCGTAAAAACGAGGTTAGTGCAGAATTTAATCCGAGGCCGTAGCAGGTTTAACCTTTTTACGGTGATCAGCTTGACCCAGCTTTTATCACAGCGATTTTCGTTGCGTAACTCATTAATCATTCCTGACAAATCTCAAATACCCTGATACCGAAGGATCACCCTCCCCCTGCAGAGCCTGCTCTCGCGGAATCTCACCCCCTGGGCCCGCGTTTCTGACACTCACTGGGACGTTAAAGCTCCCCAGTGCCCCTGGCCGCGCCACCTTACCTGCGTGCGGTCCATTTCGCCCCCATGGCGTCGTGACCTGACTGCATTCAGCAGCGCTCGGTCGCTCTATCGCCGTCCCAAGTGTCAGTTATGACCTGACCTCGACCGGCGGGCTGCACGGCCCGACCCTGTCCGACAGGCCGGGATGACCGTAATATCGCAGAGCAGGGCGCGGGGAGACGGTATGAATATGCACAGCGCGCCCCGGCCGCCGCCACCGGCTAGGCCAGGCTAAACGATACGTGAGTGGGGTAGGTGAGATACATGGCGCCCCGAATATTGAGTCTCGGAAGGGCGTCGCTGAATTATCTCGACTGGATTCTTCGTACGGGCGGTGCTAAGTAAAAGTGCAAGTGTTTTGGGCGATCTCACTAATCGCTGCCTTGAAATTTTATGGTCCTCTGCGCATTTGAATATCACGTCGTTTGTCGCTATCAGGTTAATTGATAAGCGCGGCCGTGTGGCCTACTATTAACGGCGTGATGACCTTGACTAGATAAACACCGACTCATGGTGTTAGTGTGTGTATCGGACGGGCTGTCACGGTTCAGCGACGATGACTGGCGGGTCCCGCCTACTCGGCTTGTCCAACCACCTAGCCTCTCCGGTGTATCCCGCCTATCCTGTCTGTCCCGCCTATTTATTCCCTACTGGATATGGCTGAGCTGATGTTTACTCCGTCCTGTGGACGTACCCTTGACTGCTCACCATCACATCATCAATCATCACGATCACATCATCAGTCTCCGAGAGTACACTCTACCCCTCAGATCTGGGCCGCGTCAGAGCTGCCATATCGCTGCCATATCGGGACGACACGCCGTCACCTACAGGTGCGATGATGGCTCGCTAACCTTCCTGGTCGTACCTTCCTGTCCGCTAACCTTCCCGTCTTATCCCCGGAGGACGTCCTCACTCCCCCCGGAGGTCTTCGCGAGACGACCTTGTATCGACACGTCGCCGCTCCATTTGGGTTATGGACGACCCTCCGCGCCTCATATGGCCGCAGAGAGGGCCAATTATTGGGCGCTCCGGTGGTGCCAGACGTACGCCCTATATTGGAGCGTGTTTGGCGTTCCAGTGGCGCTAGACATACTGGAGGGTGTTTGGAGCTCCAGTGGCGCCAATCCCGCCCTATATTGGAGGGCACCGGGCGTGCTGTGAGGTTCCTCTATGAATGAGCAGGGAGCGCGCAGATTTGCCCTGCATGACGTCGCGCCTCATTAAGCTCGGCAGGCCGTGATGCAGACGGATGGGTTTGTTTGTTCGTACGATATCCTGGTGTCCTGCGGAGATCGTGTGAGATGTATGAGTGGTATGGAAATGGGAGACGGAGTACCGGGTCGTACTTGCCACCGGTATGGTCGCGGTGGTTATAGCTGCCCTTGTTTAAATACCAAGACTTCTGACAGCTGACGGCTCGACGCATAATTCATCAAGCTAAGGTCTCATTCTGCTCCGGAAGTCCAAGCTTCTTCCCAATACCCTAATCGGCGTGCAATTGACCACACGAACGCTTCATTCATAAGCTTGCTATCCTAGTGCCAGCCCCGCCGTTGTCCAGTCCTTCCATGAGTGTTATTCATGTGTCGTTCAGTGGTCACCTCTCTTCGATAACCCCTGTATTAGAACGGCCGCCGGTCCTGTGCCTCCTGTAGGCAGGTGACCGCTATCGACTATGAGTTGACCTTCCAGTGTGACGGCCACAGTGTTTGCCGACTTATCGGTACTAATGGTCATGGCGTTATCACGTCCGTCCGGAGTCGGCCTAGGCCCACATCTGATCGGCCATGAAGGGCGCTCAGGGAGCAGCCATTGGGGGGGGGGGGATTGGACGGATGATTGGGTGGGGGATGATTATGTTGTGATTTGCTGGGACTTGAATGGTGAGTTGATGGGGATGGTAGGACGACTTGACTGGTTTTGTTAATGATCGGGAGAGAATCGGTCAGGGACTAGACATCGATGAGGGCTGGTTGGTCTGGTTGAGGGTTGCGTTTGCTCTGATGAGGTGTTGGGTGGACTACCGGTCAGGCAACAAACTAGACGGCGGTTGGTTACAATCGCTGCGGTCTGTCTTGGCGCTGTCCGCGGGACTGCTGTTTATCGTTTATCGCTGAAAGGTGATGTGCTGTCAAGGCTCTGATGAGAATTCCAAACCTGTGAGTTCCCTGTAGCTGATTTGGTGATTTAAAGGCCTCGGTAGATCGGTAGATCGGAACTGTAGTGCCGGTGGTGTAAGTTAATAACATCGCCCTGACAGGTGTTGGCAGAACCACAAACAGATGTCGGAGAGATCTGTCGATTTATTGTTGTGAAACGGGTCCACTCGTATCGCGGCTGGTCACGGGGCGTTAAATTATCGCCGGGACTGGTGTGGCGTAACGTGAGTGAGTCCATTTAGCGGTGACCGTACGGGCTGGACTTTCGTCGCTCGCTGAACGCCGGACTTAGTATTTAGCAAGGCTGGACAAGAAGGTCCTCACATGTTAGGGAAGCTCGACGTCTGTTTTGTGTTGCGGTGTTACCCGTTCGCTGCTCCGCTGTTACCGTCCGTCATTGTTATGGCGTTACCCGCTCACCTAAAGACGTGACTCCGCCTGCCGCCGGCCGGCAATTGAGGCATAATTCGGCCGTAATGGTATGCTGAACGGCGTATGCCGAGCGGCGCAGCCCCGGGAGCCAGGCAATAGTCCGTGACGGTGTTGGAATGGAGAGTAGCCAGGGTCAACGGGGTCCGACGGCGCTCCCCGCGGGAGGGGGAGGGGGGCGGACAATGGGTGCTGAGGTACTTTGGCTGCTCACTTTTGAGAGGGATGTTGACTCGACCATTGAAGTATATTGGATTGGATGGGCGAAGCGACATTTCATCTGTCGTTAACAGGACGTTTCATAAGATATTCAGTTGTAGCTTTCCGTGATTGACTCTATCTCAGCACGGTCCTGTCCATGGCTCGGTGGAACCCTTCCTCCATCTCAATGATGCCTTGCCCTGCTAGGAAGGTCAGCACACTGTCCGGCATGGCTGGCATCCCAGTCACCCCAGCGCCTCCGACAGGCGCTGTTCTCCCACTACAGTCATGACAGCTACATTGACCGGTACGAAGACGAATGGCCCGCGTAGTCTGGTACACCGGTTTGCGAGTGTTGGATGTCGCGTGTCTTGGACGCGGTGCAGTGCGCAGCTCTCCTGTCATGCTATATGACTTGTTCCCCGTTCAACGTTCAACGACATCATCTCTTTCCACCGTCATTTGCATGATGTGTCTGTGACATCACTGACCGCTGACGTTAGATGACGTACATGCGCCTATGACGTCACTGAATGCCCGCTGATCTCAACTGATGTAGCACTGGGAGCGGTCACCTGAGCTGTTTGCTAACTCAGCGGGGAGCGTCCCTGTCAAGCTCTGATGGAGGACGAGCCACTGGGTGTGCCTCCGACTATCCTCTCGCACGGCACTGCGCGACTCGAACCGCACCTGTGCAATGTCGGGGAGCCGCTTGCACCATGCCATGGCTGTCCTTTTCGTCCGGCCCTGACTAGAAACGGGAGTGCCTCCGACGGTCCTCTCCTGACGTTGAGCTAAGTCGACCGCACCTGTTGGGAGGCCTCTGCCAGCAGACCATGATTGAATGGTGGGATGGCCTTCAGTTGCAGTCGGGCACGTCGGCTTCTGATGCAGTGTGGGTCTGTGCGTTATTGCATGCGACCAACTTGCTGTTGTATTTCACATTGTCTAGAAGACAGCTGGGATTTGGTGTGTCCTGAACTATGTACAAGAATAATGTCGAAAGACCTCTCCTCCACCCCCCTCTTCTACGCTTACCCCGAACGCTGCAACCCTAGTACCCTTCAAGCTTTGAGAAAAAGTAAGCATACATCCCAGGTCCCAGTTGGTCGGACTGTAGCCCTCCCCTCCTTTCCCCACATCCTGAGAAGACCCCTCCCCATTCCGCAGTGTGCTTGCTCAGTACGTGACCTTACGGCTGGACACGCGTCTGGGAGCTGCCGGGGTGCAGGCTGCACCTTTGTTTTCCGTCAGCATTCCTGTGAGCTGTGTTTCCTTCCGGCGCCGGTGAGGAAGCCAGAACGGGGGAGGGTGGTAGGGAGAAGTACCAGATGCAGTGCCTGGAGAGGCGTTGGATGGTGTCTTGGGTCGTTTGGTACTACGGTAGCGCAGAAGATCCATTCGCGGAGAGGCATTGTGTCTATGCCGTATTTTCGTGTTTACCGTGCCATGTCGTTCGAACTGAGACGGACGTTTCTCATGCAATCTTGTCTGGTATAAGACGCACCACGCTGGCTTGTTAGGTAGTGTTGTAGTTCTGCGAATGCCCGGAGTTCGCTCATGAGGCACCTCGTACGCCTGTCGTGACTAGGGAGTGGTCGGGGTCCACGTGGTTCTCATGACGTCGGGGTTTGTTCAGACTGAGACTCATGACGTCTGTTTGGCGATGGTGCATGGCGGAAGATGATGCAAATACCTGGAATTGTCTCATATCAATTCTGCGTATATTTATGGACTGACATGTGTCTGGTTAAACAGGCGGCACCTGTGATGTTTCAAATGTTTCGCCCATGTTTATCTAAATCTACCTACGCTCTGACAAATTCCAAGTCGCATTATCCACGATAATCGGTTAATCGTATTCCGGTCATGTGGTCTGTACTCAGGGACTGAGACTCCGATTTAATATGGAAGATTATTGCCATTATCATGAGCGCAAGTTCCGGCATGGGTCGTTGAAATGCATGGTTTATTCATGACGAGGATGCAGGTTTCGTGTGGCGATGTCAAAAATCTGCTTTTTCAACAACGCACTGAAGTTTCAAGGGCACGAGCTAAGTGGTTCCTTCCAACTGGTCTGTATGACCTAGGCGTTTAGGAAAAAGGCGGCTTAGAGCTTATGGTAATGGACTTGACCTCCCAGACGTACCGCTGCGGTGCGTAGTAGTCGGATGCTTCCCTTGCGCCACTATTATCTGTTATCTTGTGGCATTATTGGGGCTTTCTTCCCACCGCTTTCTGTCATAATTTCAGGGTTTGGGGATGGGAGATACTCAGGTGATGAGCCCGCGTTGACCAGGCCATGCTATTGCTGACCCTGACATGCCTCCATCTGCTTGACTCCTGTTGTGTCGTCTGGTTTCAACTGTGGTTTGGTAGGATCCGGCTGTCTTTTGGCTTGGATCCCACCGTGCGTCGGTGCCGCAGGGTGGAGCAGCTACGAGCCCTGATTGGAGATGTAAATTATGACACTGGGCGGGTCGCTCTGGGCGGTTATGGAGACACAGTGGATGCTTCATTTTACTGACTGGAGCCTTCCTACACACAATCGCCATCTGCTGTCATATTCAGTGTCAATGCACAGCATGGAATTGTGAATGGATTTGGTGGTCTCGTTAGAAAGGGGAATATGCCTGGGTTCCTAGACTGAAGTCGTTTTTCACTGATCTGGTCCTATAGTGTGTGTCCGCAGCAGGAGAAAAGGACCCGACGCTGTTTTTTATCCTTTGCATCTTTAACTAGGAACTTTGACCAACGACCAAATTAAAACACTAATCGATAAGCGAGTTTCGTAGGACGCCCGACCACGAAGGCTGTCGGCGGTCGCCCCTGACGTCAGCCCCCAGTGGCAACGCTATTTATCCCTGGTAATGGCGCTCCGATCGGCTTGTTTGTGGCTTTCTGGCTAACCGCCGACCACAAGACTAATTTTGGGAGCTTTCATCAAGGCGACGTTTGCGTTCCGCGCTTGTTTGACGTCCTCGTGTGGTCGTTTCCACTTACCGCTGATGCTTCAATACAGTGTTTTCATAAAGTGACTCTGTAATAGTATTGAGGCCTCCGGCAGCGTTGCTTCTTGGATTCCTGGTGCCTCGGTACATCCCGTGGGGCCTAGTGTCGGCTCCTGCGGTAGCCGTGGTTAGCTGTGGTTTGATATGGCCACCGCACTGGGATGGATGTGGCCGCTGATGTGATAGTGTGGTGAGCAAGTCGTCAACTGGAGGGAAGCGTGTGATAAAGTGGCCATCCGGGTCAAACAGCTTACCATGTAGGATGATGGCTTGGGGTGCATCATTTGATGTGTGCCAGAGGAATTGTACTTTACAGTAAGTGGAACCGTTTGGGCATCATCACCTGCCTGAGCGTCCGTCAACATCTACGCATAATCATCGCACATAATGCGTCATCTAGCACGCTATCCGATGCATCTCAGTGGAACGCATACCACTGCGGGCGTCATTCCAGACGTCATCGGGGTCGTCATTAGCCGGACACCGGTAGCAGAGTGTGTGTCTGTGTGGGGATGGATCGGTCAGGGCCCGTGGCGGAGGCAGAAGGACCGCTGATGGATCGGCGACGAAGATAGTATCTCTGACCGAGTAGCTGCGCTGACAGCAGTAGTTTACGAGACGTAACGGCTCACGATACTAAGATAGTATTGGTTTACACTAGTGGTGTCAATCGGTTACCGAAAATTTCGGTTACCGAAAATATATGCTGACCGATTTGGTAATCGGTCGGTCAGGCCCCCAAAAAATCGGACACTTTCGGTCACCCTGCCAGTGAAACCATTTTCAAAAAGAGAAAGTATTCCATTTTTGCCTCGTTAAAATGAAATTTATTGGGATGTTAATGATAGAGTTGCAAAATTTCCCCCAAATGTCAAATGCCACATTTTGGCAACTTCATTAGCCATCCCACCCAGCAGGCAGCAGCCACCCATTGTCCAACCACAACTACAAGCAGGCTGATTTTGATTCAGTTGGCCCCACAAGTACACACAATTTTGAAACTCTATTCCAGTCTAACTGTTAAATTTCACCTGTAATCAAAGAAGTATTGCCTGCAAAAATCATTATACAGTCATCAAAAATGCAAGGACAAAAATAACTTGGATTACTGAAATGTGTTTCTGAAGACTGGACAGTTAGCACTTAGCACTTAGCAGTGATCACATTTACATTTCACAGGTGTTCTACTATTCCACATTCTCCTTAAATATTGCAGGTACCAACCAAATGTTTGAAATCTAGATGACCACAACATAAAAACATAGGAATCTTGACAAAAACTACAGATTCGGCCCATGTCCAATTTCTGGAATCTTCCACATTCCAAACACAAGGAAGGATTCCGAAACAGATGCGCCATAAGAGAGACTTTAAACCAGCTGATAAAGTTGCTGCAAAAAAAGTTTTGGATTGTTACATGCTGACTCGTGAATTATTATTTTTTTGATGTATATGATCCAACACGATATTTAATTCTAATGAAATCAACATTGTGAGTGTAATTCACTACAAGAAAATTAATTTCCCTCCAATAATTCTACCAAAAGGGCATATAAATAAATATTACGTCATTATCATACATCCTTTCGTTAGGGAAGAGAGGATCTTAAAAAGTCAATCCTTGGTTCTTCTATTACTTTTGCGCCACTTTGGCGCCACTTTGTATTAGTTTTGTCTCTGCATATTTTGTTTTCTTGTAAAGATAAGAAAAACAAGAGATAAGACAAAGTGCCTGTTTAATGAATTTTCATTTCATTTTTGGGACAAAATTCAAGCTCAGAGCTACCTAGTACCTGCCTTTTCAGCTGGATTTTCAGTGTCAAATTCTTTGTAGGGTATCTCAGACCACATCTCAAGGCTCAAGGCAAGTTTCCAAGCAGTTTTGATGTGTTTTGTGGTGTGTTGATTCCGCCTTTTCTCCTAGGGAATGTTGTCATGAACATAGGTACCTATTACCAACCATTTGACTTACTAATTGATCGTGCTTTTGCAACATGAATGAGCATTCTTCCTTACATAGACCACAGTAGATTCTTGACAATTCTAATTAACTAAATCTGTGAAATGCTGAGGTCCATGTGTTGCTACCCTCAGCAATGTAACTTCTACCACAAAATGTATTTTGCAGTGGCTAAGGATTGACTGAACTTGGACTGAAATGCCATTTCCCATTATTTTCCATCAGAATTTGCCAAATATTTTAATTTTGGGGTAGAGTAATAGCAAATAGAATTTCGGTCAAATTTCGGTCAAATTTTGGCTTGAGATTTATCGGTCGGTATTCGGTCGGAAATTTTCACCAAATTTTGGTTTCGGTCGGTATCGGTCAGACATTTTTTGGAAAATGACATCACTAGTTTACACAGTACTGGACACTACACGATACTAAGGCTTATTGCAAAAACGGAAAAGGAACCGCGACTTTCTTGATGCATAATTTATCTGCTCGACTTAGAAAGTGTTAGAGAGTTACTTAGAGAGTTGATAATGCATCTTTATCCGCTCTGTTAACTAACTTATCATGTTGTTATATTACACAACATAGACCCGGTGTACACCGAGATTTGGGCCACATTAGCGGAGAGAGCTGTGCGCCCCTCTCGGTCCTCGGTGCTCGTATTTCATCACCCTGCCACCGCTGGACACTGCACAGGTTACGTCACCATGCGATGGTCAGCGCGCACGGAGGGAGAGATTTGGCCGCCGGGGCAGAGTCGCTCCCACAGTGGGGGAGTTTCCGCGAGTGTGTGAGTTTTGGCGGGTGATGGCGGTCCCTTCTCCGACTGGCGTTGGAACTGGGGGCAGTTGGTCGGCTGAGCTTTGTTTTAGTGCGGTAGAGATACATGTCCTGTGCCATGGTGGTGTCTTTCAAAACGAATCGGAGTGTAGAGAAAAGGAAGGAGGAGAAGGGAGAGAGAGAGAGAGAGAGAGAGAGAGAGAGAGAGAGAGAGAGAGAGAGAGAGAGAGACGCATAGCTACCTTCATAGGTGCATGCATTTGTGACTGATGGCGGTTGACAGTTACTGTCTAGACCACCGACGCCGTCTGCTCCGCCGGCCGCCCCCCTTTATCCCGGCTGTTAGATGCCATCACGGAGCTCTGACATCATGAGAGCTGCTGTAGCGTGCACAGACGTGCCGGCGCGGTGGATTGTGTAAGACGTGACGGGTTCGCCACTGCTCCAGTCGACATGTGGCAGAACTTAGTATGTACTGATACTTTGCGGCATAGATGTGACGGTAGAGACGGAGCTGGGGCTGCCTCGATGATGCTAATTTAAACACTCAGAGACCGGTCTGCCCCGTCCCCCGTTGCAGGTGTCCTGGCACACCTCACCTCCTAATCGTTTTATTCCGATCGATGCGCACTTTCCACGTCACCATATTACCGCTGCTCGAGATCGACGCTAGTGAAAGTGTCCACTTTTCATCGGCCCCGCCCCTCACGTCGTTCAGACTGTTTGGGTTTGTATAGCCGTCACCTTCCGTCGCCTTCCGTCGCCGATGTACCGTGGTCCAGCACACAGCGGCAGACGGCCCGATGGCTAGTTCGCGCCTCGTCCGCCGCTGGCGCCACCGTCGCCGTCAGCTCGGTCCGGTTCTCTGGAGAAGTGACTGCTGATCCAGTCTGTGGTTTGGAGTGGACTGCGGTGGGCCGTGTGTGTGTGAGGACCGGAGGTCGGTGGACGTGGACGGCTGTGAAAGACGTGTAGGGAAGTGTGGTGGGAGGTGCTAAGAGGGAGACGTAGAGTGAGGGCGAGTGAGAGCGGTAGAGCTGTATCTAACCTCGTGACACACAGGATCAGAGGTCAAACCATTGCTTGAGGTGTTGCAGAGCTGCATGTACGGTTTCGAGCGGCTGAGCTCTCAGAATTCGCGTCTGAACCCGTTGATACAGATTTAAGAAGATTGTGATGTGAATGAAGATGGAGTTATGCCCTCATATGCCCCGCTGGGCTGAGTTGTGTTTGTAACAGACGAGTGATCGCACGTGCGGGTCCCGGTGCTGGTCGCGATGCTGTACACAGTACATTCACCGGCCCGAACCCACGCCGTACGGCAGGTCCTCCTCCCCTGTCCCAGCGCCGATCAGGATCAGCTGCGGATCCGACCTCCACCAGGAGCTGTCGTACAAATCACCTTCAACACTCCCCGCTATGTGCCCTGTGCCGGACACGAAAAGGGCGGTGTGGAAAAAGGCGGGCGGCTCCAAGCCATGGTGAAGAGACTTCAGGATAAGGCGGCTGACTACCACCAGCAGTTTGTCAGCTCGCTTCTGTCAAGGAGGCGCAGTCGGGGCAAAGGCTGTCAAAGACAGCGGGCTCGTGGCGCAAATGTTGCCAAACTTGTAAGCCTTTACGACGGCGAGGGAGGGACGCTGGTGACTACTGGTTCCACTCTTCAAGACTCTGAAGAGGAGGATGAGCAGAGTCGCCGAGACAGTGGCTACAACAGTCTTTCCGGTAGTCAAAGACACCACTCTAGTCAATATCGACGGAGCGACAACCGTGCGAAAATCACCCCGTCGAGACTGCACAGCGGACGGCGGCAGAGGAAGCAGCAGACCGTCTCTGTCCCCGGTACCACCCCCGCCTCGGAGAGGGACTGTGACGCAGATGATGAGGCGGAGACGGACCCTCTGGATAGGAGACGTCGATGGCGACGGGTGCCGGTCCGTGAGACACGGGGACTCGACACTTCCCCTGTGGCACACCGACCCCCGCGACCGGTGGAGCCAGGGACTCGGTACCCGGGCTCGCCGCATCCTCGCCGGCAACGGCACCATCATCATCAACACCATCACAATAATCACCACCAACACCAACAGCACGAGGAGCGGCGGGACAAGCCGGATGACGTGCGCCCCTCGGATTCGCCCTACACCCTTCGACTGAGGGTCAGCCCTCCGGCAAATCGACAGGTGATTACAGGGACGTGGGGGAAAAGGGTTGAGTGAATGTAGGGTTGATTAGTACATCACCGATCAGATCGTTTGTGTATTTCAGGATAACAAAACGTTTTTCAACATCGGCTGATTAAGTATCTGCGTCGTTCTTACCTGATTATTTGTCCTACTGGTAAAAAGGTGAAATAGCGGCTGCCTGACACCCTCCTGTAAGGCTGTCGCCAATCGCCGTGCATTCGTTGCTGGTGTGAAGGTGTCGCCATTCTCCGTCTACCGTCTGCGGCACAGAGTCTGACGCCAGTCTGTGGAGGCTGCGTCGACAGGCGTCTGTCGCCTCCCGCTGCGTCAGATCGATCGATCGACATTCTCATCGACTCGGCGCCGGTTAGGAAACTGACCGCTCCTGACAATCCCGGTCACATCCCGGCAGTACTCTGTCGCGTGGGCCGCCTGATGACCACGCCTCTCTCTCTCTCCGACCCCCGCGCTCAGGTTTTATCGGCCTCTGCCGGCGGACGGCTGCCCGCCGGGCCCCTTCACTAATGGTCGCCGAGTCTTTATCTGCTCGCTATTTCACAATGGGGAGTTTATATGCGTCCAGTGTCCGAGCCAGTGTCGGTGATGGTAATAGTCGCTTGCCTTTCGGCCAAGTGTCTGTCTCACTGTCCCTTCCTCTCCCTTTCATTTTCTTATACCCCCGGTAGTCTGAGGTACTATTTCCACACCTTTTGACCTGAGTTTCTCCATGCTGCTCAATCATTGCGTGCTCCTTCCCTCTATTCATCCACTTATTGTTCGACTTTCAGTACCTGTAAGGTGCTGAGTGCTGAGTACTCGTCCTGTGCCGCATTCGTATGACCGCCCTGGCCTGGAGCCTGAGTCAGACCCGCTACCTGTCCCGTGTCCTCCCTCTCTCTCTCTCTCTCCCCTCTCTCTCCCCCCTCTCTCTCTCTCTCTCTCTCTCTCTCCCCTGATCACGGCTCTCCGTCTAAGCACGCTCCCGGGTCACGACTTCCTCTTCTCTGCAGCTACCAAAGTCACGTGATGGCTGCTCACTCGACAGCCTCAGTGGCTGTTAGAGTCACGTGAGCCCCGCTGTATGAATGGCGCCTCATTGGCCCCGTTTCGGACACCTGAATGGGGCTGTCGGACAGAGTGGTCTCCGCCGTTCCGCCTCTGCCGCCGCTCGGCTGCGCTCTCCCGCAGGTTTGGGCCCGAGCTGGCGATTGATAGTCTATGGAGTCCAGTGTAGGCGGGGGAAATTAGGTCCCGTAAAACAACTGTCGGAAGGTGGGGAAATTAGGTGTGGTAAAACAACCCGCGGGAGGTTTTACAGTCGGGGTATTGTGTTTTCAGTTGTTCAGAGCTAATCTAAAAACTCGGATTAGCTTCCTAAGGTGGCATGAAATTAGGCTGCTGCATTGGGAAATGTCTCATGATGACAAACCCTATCACCATGGTCCATGCTGTTTACACTAGCTCGTGTTCAATTTCACTGTTTTGTCTCCTCTCACGTTGCGGTGATTACCTTGTCTGTGGCTGTCGGAACGGTCGTAGGTCGCGGTGACGGTCGGACTCGTTCCAGCGGCCCTGAAGAGCGTTCCGGTAG
The DNA here is from genome assembly GCF_019059575.1 of Amphibalanus amphitrite. NCBI lineage: Eukaryota > Metazoa > Arthropoda > Thecostraca > Balanomorpha > Balanidae > Amphibalanus > Amphibalanus amphitrite. Next base: position 287,106 of record NW_024881968.1, read on the forward strand.
TGTGATAAGACAGGGCGGGTGCCTAGCTGGCCACCCTGTGCGGCCCACACCCGCCGACAGGTTGATGGGGCCCGCGGTGGCACGGAAGGACACCTGGTTGGCTGTCCACTCTGCATTAATTTGGCTAGGTGTTCCAGCGACCAAACATATGTGTAAACGGAGGCTTGCTACCATTGACGATAGTAAAACGAAAGCCCATCTTGGTCGGTACTGTAGTTTGTGTTTTAACTTTCCAACTCTTGTTCTACCTACATATCATCCTGCTGTCATGTTGAGAGTCGCGACTCATATTGGCCTCAGTGTTTGTGGCCCCTTGTTTGTCCGAACACCACAAAAAAGCAATTGTTTGTCCTACGTCTGACTGTCACTCGCTGGGAACCTCAGACCCGTTTGTATTGCTCGGTGCGTCTGCGTTTCGTGTCAGCCCTCCTCCCTCTGCGAGGGGTCTGTCGGAGCTGCAGGAGACGGGTGGACCGGCGCCTCGGCACAATGGTGCTGCAGTGACACGGCAGAGCGTCCGCCCCCAGCCGGGAGGAACCCCGCCCCAGCGGCCGGACACTACAGTGTGCCGGTGATACACGGCGCAGGCTGGACAAACGACTCGGCGTGAGAGGCCGAGTGGGTTTGTTGTGGGTCGGAGCAGTCGGTATCTGACGGGTATGGAGACTGATGGATTGCCACCTGGATGGATAGACATCCGGGCGAAGGTTCGAGCCTAGCACCTACACTAAACAGCTGACACCATCATTGCTGAATGGCCTGTCCACTCTCGTCCGTTGACCGTGCACTAGAGCTCGACCTCTCTGAGAGGTTGCACAACCGGTGATTGCCACGGGGGTGGACGTTTTGCACGCTCCGGTGAAGGGAGACACCTTCCGGACCACGGTAATGGCCGGGTGGTGGCTGACCCGGCCCGGCACGCGCGTTGGGTCATTATAGCACACCTGGGGGCGAGTTCTGCCGAAAAGGGCGCCGCTATGGACAGGGAGCTGGCCTTGGTTGGCGCCTGGTGTGGACGGGTCGTCTCGACAGTCGGTAAAGCATCATTCGAGATTTATTGCCGATGTTCTTCAAGGACCTGGCATTGGACCTGTGATTTTTATGTTTCTCGTAAATGCAGGCCATTTCGTCAATCGGTTACCAACAACTCGGTATTTGTTGCTGATGTTCTGCAAGGTGCTAGTATTACTGTAATTATCATTGCTGCTGATAACGCGCATTACGTTTTGGCAAAAGTTTCCTTGCGAGGCGCTAATCCGCTGTCTCATTGACACAGATGCAGCTTGTTGCAATGGATGCCACTTTCAGCATCCACCTGTTGTCATCCAGCTCCTGCCGTCACCACATCACGGCGTCAGGTGTTGCGATGACATCACCTCCTGCGTGTGCCGGACGGACCAGATGTCCCGGCCGCTGACCGTCACGCTACCTGACCGGACACGGCGGCCCCGGTACCCAGTTCAGGGGCACCCGCAGCCCGCGGCGGCGGTGTGCACTACCGGCAGAGATGGACCCGATAGTCGCGGGCTGGACGGTCAATGTCGGGCCGTGCGGAGGCCGATTTACATGGCAGACTGTCCTGAATGTCTGCGATGCCGGATTGGCGGGATCGTGAGGTTTGGGAGGCGAGTGGACACTGAGGTTGGATCAGACAGGGTGACTGTCTTGGCGGCCTGTCACCTGACTGGGCGGAGCCTGTCACCTGACTGGATAGTGGATGGAGCCTGTCATCTGATGTACCGGAGCCTCTCATGTCCTTCGATATTCATTCGTGATGGAGAACGATCGTGGGGTAATGTTGGGAATGCGCGAAATCTTGTTGCGTCGCTAAACTCTTGGCATCGGTGGAATGCTGACTCGAAGTGATAGCAATTTGCTATCATTTTTATCGTAAATCCTGCATAGCCATGCGGGATTATCTTTCGAGGACGTCTTTCAAGCCAGCTCCTCCCCAGTGTCCGTGATTCCCATCCCAAAGTGCTCTGCCACGCCCTGATCAGACCGGACCCAGGCCCGGTCGGAGGCCGGTCTGCCCCGATTTCTGCCCGCTCGCCTGGAGAGCTGCCAAAGCTGTGAGCTGGGGCAGCTCCCGAAGCTTTGGAAGTCACAGCAGGTGGGAGGCTGTACGAACCGGTCCACCCCAAGCCGATATTGGTTCGTAGAAGTGATGGTGCTTGCGGTTCCAGCGGGCTAGTCCCTTCGCCGAGTAGCTGAAGTCTCGCTCCACTTGTGACTGCCGGTGTTGGGGTTTGGTATACAAATGTCTGCATCATGGAGTGACATTGAATTGTGAATGGCTCCTCCAACATCAATATTCAACACACAGCCGAGGTGCCGCCCGAATGTCAACAGTAGCCCGTAAAACCGGTTTCACTTCGTCACATACCAGCCTGGTGTCAACACAGGGTCGTTTCGCGGTTCTGATGGTAAACTCGCGACCTCAGCCCGCCTGTGAATCTGCATTGGCACATGCTTCGCTCTGACTTTGTGATCAATGTGTGGGTGGCAGCACGGAGGCGAATGGCTGTCGGTAACATCACCCATCGTGGCTCTGTGGATTTTTCGCCGTGAATAGCTGCTGTTCCAGGAGCAGTGTTTTACCTTTTTGTTCCCCTACCACTGCTGTCGGTGTGATGTAAGACATGTTGAATATCCAGCGAGAGCCTACAAAAAGAGACTGCGAATCCCTCCCTCCCCTCGCGATGTCGTGCCATTCGGCGCGTGTGCTGTTGATGAAGATACCTGGGCTGCCGTTTCGAAAGGTGCCACTTGACCCGGACTGTCGACTGTGGTAGGTGTGACCCCGAGGTGACCCCGGGTGGCCCGACTGACCTGGGCTGAATAGCACCACGCTGTGTCAGGCTCAGTCTCGGCGGAACACAACGGAGCGGGACGGTCGAGTGCCCTCACGGAGATGAGAGGTGCTGAGCTGAAATAGATCTGGGGAAATTTAGATTGGGATTTCGTGTGTTGAAATGATATGACGAAGACGTATATGTCGGGAGGGTCGAAAGAACGCCGGCCGTTCAGTTTCGATGGTTGATGTCATCGTTTTATGGTCAGCGCAGTGCAGCCCAGCCAGTGACATTAATTTGCATTCCGCTGGGCTGCGCTTAGTTCTACAGTCATGGCCAATGAAATTGCCAATGACTCTACCAATGACTCCACGTGACTTCATTCGTCGTGCGAACTCTGAACCTACGCGAGCTAGCTTCTCACCGTCTCCGTTCCACCCACCACCACTGTGTGTGCCGCCGGGCAGCGCTAACAGTCCACCGTCCTTGGCTCGTGTGTGAGTTCCGGAGTCTCTGTGTGTGTAAGGTACACTGACTAAGCGGTGCGCCCTGAACCAATAGAACGAGCGGCGGGGCTACCAGTCTGCACACTGCACACTGCACAGTTCACTGCCGGAGTCGGTGTATGAGAGTACAAGCTAGGAAGTCGGCTGACGGTGCGCTCGGCAATCGGTTCTGGCCGATTCTTGAAAAGCCATAACTTGAGAACTATTCAAACATGTCTGCGAGCGGCCTCGCGGCTGTTGCTGCTATCAAGGGACTACCCGGTTACCCAGTTGTTGGATTCGAGCGTGGTTGCCTAGACGAAGACGAGCTTGGTTTCCCAGACAAAGACGGTAGCTACTTCGCTTCGTATGCTATCAAGCGTCGATTATGGCAAGCGTCGATTATGGGTTGCCACGGTCATTGACTGCTCTAGCCAGGATGGAGGCTTCCATCTGAGTCCCGCCGTGTCTCTGTAGCTCACGAGATGTCCCGGTGTTAGGACTCATCAGAACACCGTCCTATAGGGCGGAGCACGGTGTCCGACGCCCATCGGACCGTGGTGACACGCCCCTTGTCCACGGAGTCCTCCCGTCGACTGTATCATCAGTCATTGATCCCAGCTTAGGAGGCTGTCTGTACGGTGTAGGAGGTGTCTATTTGGAGAGCTTAACGAGTGGAGCTCATTAAAAGGCAGACAATGTGCGGGAATGCCACATGTCACTGTGTTGAGTGCTGCTTACCCCTTATTTGACATTTTATAGCTTAAAACGATCGCTTCATAAGGATCATGTCTTATTTGGGCTCTTCTTAAGTTGTTCACTGCTTGGCAACAGACGAACTTTAAGTAAGGTCTTTGAAACCAATTAATGAAAAACTAATTTGCCATTTATGCCGATTGAAGTCCTTGCTCGTCAGCAGTAAGTCTAAGCCCTTCTCCCAGCTAAGCCGCGTCCTCAGCTCCCTCCGGCAGCTCCCAAGCTCGCCTGACGGCTCCAGAGCTCAGACAGCCCCTGCCGCAGGGTCGGGAAGCTCGTTATTGAACGGATCCAAGTCGGGCCGATTCGCTGTGGTGGCGAACTGCGCCGCGTTTCTCGTGTCGGCTCCGCTCTGTAGAGAGGTGGCGAGGCGGGACGATAGACGATAAACACGAGGTGGGCGGGCCGGTTTCTCTCTCCCTGTCCCTCCCCCCGTTTGCGGTGCAGTTTGAAACCCTCTCTTCCTCCTCCTTCTCTACCTCTCTCCTACTACTCGTTCCGCGGCTCGGTTTGAAGCTGTGCCGCCCGCCTCCGCCCATCATCTATCAGTGTGGAGAACCCGCCTCCACAGGGCTGTCCGGGCTCCTTGTTTGCTGAAGAAGTCGCTGTTAGACTAGTTACTAGGCCTAAGAGGGCTGTAAATAGCATCGCTGCACGATTGAGGTCGATCTTCGCATCGGAAAGCAACGGGATACAAGAGCAATGTCTTCTATATGCCTCAGCGGCAGCTGATCAGACCAGCATCTCTCATCCCGAGTCCCATGACCATCTTCAGCGTGCCCTCAGACTAGGAACTATCCGTAATTGTCATGTTTCTTTGTTCATCGCCGTGTCTCGTCTCCGTCTTCGTTCAGCCATTAGCCATATGTATGGTAGGGAAGGTCCGCATAGGGCGCTATCTGGTCGACGTATGGCGTTAGCTTGTGTTCTCTCCCGTAGGTCGCTATCGCTCCCAAGTTTGTACGAAGATGACACGTCGTTAGGGGCGTCCCTATTGTTTGTATCGGCGGTTTATGAACAATGGATGGTAGCGAATTCTCAGTCTGGTGACACAGGACGAATGCTGCTGCGTACCCACCAAGGTTGGGAGCGGTGTTGGTCCGATCCTATGTTATGCTATTGCTAAGGGTAGCCGCTATAGTTTATCTTGGAATGACAAGGGCTCCTCACTCCTGATTCACACGAGTGAGCTGGTCCTCGATTTCCGTCTTTTGGCATCTACCCTACTTCTCTGCCGGCTGACAGGGTCTCGTCTCTCACCCATTTGCGGTCTCTTACGGGTCCATTGTTGGCCACCTGGGGCCCTGCACTGGTTCGATGTCTGTTCTATACCGTCTCGGCGCACTGATTCCTGGTATTTTGTGGCAGTCCCGGACTCCGGATCTGTTTTGTTGATGGTCCGTGGTCCGCCGCCGGTGGTCTCGTGTCACTCCTCTGTCGGTCCTGGTCCGGTCCGGTCCGACTGCCGCCTTTGTCGTCCACCTGACGCGCCACCCGCCCACACTCAGCCGTCACGGACACACCGACCGATAGATGGACGGCATTGCGTGATGGGCGCTGCTCGAAAACAGCGCCGGCTCCGCGGGGGAGGGCCGCACCCGACAGTGCACGGGTGGCGGGGCGGAGTTAGGTGGAAAATTGTTTTACATGCGATATTTTAAGAAGTTGGCGTTACCTCAACCCTTATGCCAGACATCGTGTCTAATTTATCCTTATAGAATAGAAACAAGAGGCTAAATTGGTCACTCGTAAATTAGCTGGACGGATTGCAATACTAATAACATTTTCAAAGTTCTGGCCCATGTGGGTACGCATTGCTGCTGATCTACATGTATGTCAACAATGACCAGCTGCTTAGAAAAGGCGGACCGGATGGCGGAACAGGTGATCCCCTGTTTTAAAAGTGAACTTGCTGACAGACAATGTAAAGATAAGCTCCTGACCGCTTAGCTATGGGTCAGTGACTACTAGCCTATTGTTGTGTCGTCCTAACACTATTGTTCCAAAGCTTTGAGTGTTTTGTCTGCGGTTACGCAACTGATCACCATTCGGTAATCTCACTTCCATATCGCAATGTTGCATGCCATGCATTTTACGTAAGCTCTCGATTTTGGCATGAACGCTGTTTTCATTTTCTGGATGCCTACATTCTTCAAAGACGTGCGCTAATGTCTGGTGAAAATGGCGCTTTAGGACAGTTGATATGCTGATTCGCCTGTGTCTCGTCCCGCCTGTGTGCCGCCTTGCGCGCTTGTTGACAGTCCACCCTCTGTGTTCTCTGCGTGGGCGTCCCTTCGCGGTCACTGTCAAATGCCGCCGCCTGTAGCGCGACCGTGCGACTGCAGGCTGGACCGACCGTCCGACGCCTGTGACCGTCACTGCAGCTAGAACCGCTGTTACAAGCGGGGGCAGCAGATAAATGTGTTGATCCGCCCCCACGGCAGCACAGAGAGATGGACAGTGGAGACGTATAGAGAGCAGAGGACACACCCACCGTTACTGTGACCCCGCCCACTGCCGATGGTTGCTCGACGACCGTCGTTTATTCGCTACTCTTGAGAGGTAATCGCGGACAACGACCGTACCATGCTGAAAATACCATAAAGATATCCGTGGATTGCTGGGTGACTCCGCTATGTGGTGCAAGCAGTGATTATCCGGTTGCAGGCGCCACATATGTCATCATTGCGGTATCCCCACATAAATCCCTGATTGCAGACGGGTGAATTGGTTGGAAACGCTCTGACAGGGTTCTGAGTTATGCCAGGGATAAATAATGTCATGTCGCGGCTCGGGGATTATTTGTAGGTGATGAGACGGCACACGGTGTTCACACTTCCTCTGTGAGGTCAGGTCAGGTCGGTGAGAGTCGCCGGGCGCCGACCCGGAGTGGGTGCTTGGAACTGGTGCTTGGAGTTCATGCACGGCATTTATGCTTGGAATTCGATTTTGGATCTGTACTCAGATGCTGCTATTTGAAGCACAGAGGCCTCTTGCACCAAAATCCTCTTGCACCAATGCTTGGATTATTTTGCATTGTATACCCAGTCCAAGTCTTAAATGTAACAATTTGCGTGCAAAATTTAGCAAGCACATGTAGGATTATGTATTGGGCTATTGCAAACAAATTTACCACCGTTAGATTAGCTTATTCTGAAACCAGTTTTTCGATTTTACCTAGCTAGGTAGTTTGGTGCAAGAGGCCTCAGGTGTCATTTAGTTCGGCCGTGGTATTCTCGAGATTTTCACTGGATAAGACTTGTTGCCACTCCAGTCCGTATACACAAAAATCCGTGTCTACAATGTCGTGCTGATTGAAGCCAGCTTCTCTGTTCGCCTTTCAACACCAGGTGAGTGGGTGTGAATTGACACCGACGACTCTGTAAAAGGTGGTAAACACCATCCGATCCTCCCTCCCCGGCCCAAACCATCGGAGCCTCGTCCGAACAGTGGGCGTTACAGGGAAGGTAAGTGCAGGCCTCTCGTATGGGTAAGTGCGCCTTCCTGTAGTGTTGGTGCTCACCATTATCTGTACACATTGCCGGTGATTGGGTCAAAGCGTTTTGTTCGACAATCACCTGTGTTTTGTTCAGTGTGAGGTGTTTTCATGTGCTATTAGCGGTAAGTGTTTTGTTCGTCCATTAGGCCGGGCAGCTGTGGTTTGGCCGTAATGTTCTGATCATTAACCGCGCACCCCCAGTTAACCCGCGGCTCCGCCCCGCTCCATTTATTGTCCCGGCGCGCCCAAATCGCCGCGCTGTGACGTAGCCCCCCCCCCCCCGCTGTAGGGGGGGGGGGGGCAGTCAGAGATGGCACTGCTCCGGTAGACACGCGACTGGTTATGCATTGCTGCCCGAACCCCGGTTATTCCGCTTGCGTAAACCGGGGTGTGTGTACCGTGGTAAAATGTTGCAGGCGCTAGCTGACTGTCAACTTGGTGGTCTTGGGGCAGCTGATTGGTTTAGTTGACCTTGGACAAGCTTAGTGTGATAACCAAACCAGTTTGTGTACCTAATATATCCAAACTGCTGGAAATAGTAGGCTTGCTAATGAACTTCAACTGTTTATGAAACTTTGTTCGCAAAAATTGTGTGGATGACAATGGCGCGGTATTCTCACCTGACTTCTGCCCAGTGACCTAAGTGACCCGACCTGACCTGACCTCTTTCCCCCGCAGCTGCCGGGTGACATATCGCCGCTGGGCGCCCCCGGGCAGCGCGAGAGCCGCCATGTCAACATTATCGAGGTCGGGGACGAGGGTGCCGGAGTCACCGTCACTCATATGTCGGTGGGTCGCGGGCTGGCGCCACAGCCGACAGAAGAGCCCATCGTCGTCGAACCCGAGGATGATGTGAGTAGGGGGAGGAGGGAGAGAGAGAGAGAGGGAGAGAGACAGAGACAGAGACAGAGAGAGAGAGAGAGAGAGAGAGAGAGAGAGAGAGAGAGAGAGAGAGAGAGAGGAGGGGAGGAGGTATTCAGTGGTCCATGGGAAGCTGTTTGTTACTACACCTTTTTGCGTTAGCTTTTGACCATCGGGCAAAACATTTGTACACATTCGCCATATAGGTGGCGCTACCAATGGGCGGTTGGTCACAAAGAATCACCATTGTGCAAAACTATTCGGCGATCTTCCTCTACAACTCGACATTGAACGAATGGTTCAACATTGTGCAAAACAAATCGTCAATGGTCGAAACTATTCGTCATATGCCGAGCTGGCTCCCTCTATGCCGAAGTCTGGCGAACTGTTAAACTGTTTTGCAGATCGCTCATTCCAGTGTTCAATCTGTTTTGCTGAATGGCTTAAATGAAACACACCACGCCGGAATAGTTGTGCTCAATGCCGATTGTCGAAATGGCTCCTCAAACAGATATGGCGAATGGTTGAATTCAAATGCAAAAAGGTGTAGGATCATAGATCCGATGGGGTTTGGGTCAGTTTTGTAGCTATTGAGATAGCTGGGTCTGTGGCGAAAACAATTATGCATTTTTTTTTCAAATGTCTATATTTCTTATATGGATACCGATTGCTTTCAATATTATTCAGTAATGTTACCGAAGTCGGGTACCGTGATGCCCACTGGCTTCAATAGTCACCACATCTGAGACGTGAATGTCCACGACCTTCAACAAACTGGCCATAATCTATTAGCCCCTGCTAATCATTAGTTTGTCTCCTAGCCCATCAGTATCCCATCAAATAAACCGCTGGCCCGTGGCGAATGGGGGGGGGGGGGTTTAAACGGGCGGCTACTGCAGCGCAATACTTCATTGGAACTGCACTCCCTGCGGCAGGGGTGTGGTCCCCGGAGACTGGAGACGATATATACCCCTCCCCCCGTAATACAGCTGTCCAGCCCTGGGCTAGACCCTCCAGTCTGGTCAGCAGTGCAGAATGGTTTGGGGAGGAGCTGGTACGGCCCGACCGACCTTGAAAGGGCCCGGGCTTAGATCAATGTGCTGATCACAGACCCAGAGGGGAGTAGTAACTCATCTTGCCGTACCATTCGCCGCAGGATGTAAATGAGCTGTAAATGAGGGAGGCTAGTGAACGGCTCTGATCTGAACTTATGTCAGGTCTGTTGTGTAAGCAATCCCAGTGCAGGTTAGGCTGCAGCCCTCATCTTAGGGATTTGCCGACAGAAATATATGCAACCGGCTGGGACGGGTCCAGTGTAGCAACCCTGGTGGTATTGTTTTGTTGATTTACACTTGCTAATGAAGGCTAACGAAAGAAGATTCGATCTTTTCATTTGTGCCAAGGTCTGTCATATGAATGACAGACGTCCCTCAATGGATTGATTGGTGTTGATAGTGTCAATGTAATCGGGCACTGCTCTGATCATTACGGCTAACGACAATGGTTGATCCGCGCCGCTTGGGACAGCCTGCAGCTGCAGTTGGCATTTCAAAGGGCATCGTTGATAGGTGTTGCTACACTGCTGCTGATTTTTGCCATCTGTTTCTTAATTGTATGTTTAAGGTTGGTTGTTTTTACAACATTCCTTCGAATGAGCTAATTTGAGCTAATTTTAGGGTACAAAATCTGCTATAATCTCTGATTATTTCGTAACGCTCACCTAATTTTGTTCTAATTTTGTCATGGCTGGTTTTCCGTTACCCTCGTTCAACGCCCAATGGCCAGCTTTTACTAACGCTAACGCCTCTGATCTCCTCTAAACTCCCTCTGACCCATTTGACCTGTCCTATTCCCCTGTAAGCCAGCCTCCGATGGTGCCCCTGCGGCCGAGCCGCCGCTGTGACCCCCATACTGACCCCTCTGACCCGACTGACCCCCCCCCCCCCCCCCGCAGGCGCCTCCGATGGTGCCTCTGCGTCCGAGCCGCCGCTGTGACCCCCATACTGACCCGACTGACCTCCCCCCCCCCCCCTGCAGGAGCCTCCGATGGTGCCGCTGCGGCCGAGCCGCCGCGCCACGGCCGTCGAGTACCGTGACTCGGCCTACGAGTCGCACCGAGTCTCCCAGCTCAGCGGTATGACTCTGGACAACTTCCGGATGATCGCCGTGCTCGGACGCGGACACTTCGGAAAGGTGGGAATGGGAGGGAGACGGACTGGACACAGAGGGGATGAGAGAAACAAAGGGCAGCATACATCGAAAACTGAGCTGAGGAGAGACTGGGATTATACATTCTTGGACGATACCGCGAAAAGAAATATTTCTATCGAGAGTTTTCAAAGGATTTCATGCACGAGGCCTTGGCCGAGTGCATGAAATTCTTTGAAAACTCGAGATAGAAATATTTCGTCGCGGTAGAGTCCTATATATTATTTCCTGTACCTATGTTTGATGCAGTCTTGCAATGCAATCCAGCCATCCAAGAAACTTTGCGCGAGACGTTTTCTTGGATGGTTTTCTTGGATAGCTTGATTTCATCGAGGGCTTCTGTTTTTAAGAAAATTTGTAAGCTTTGCTGAACTGTAAAGTAATTAGAACTGCCAGTATTTCAGTATTTAACGTGTAGTTAATGTTACTGTATTTTATTTATGCATATTTCGGCCTTTTTTAAGCAAATAACGAACGATATTAAGAAACATACAGGAAATAATATCTGGGACTCTACCGCGACGAAATATTTCTATCTCGAGTTTTCAAAGAATTTCATGCACTCGGCCAAGGCCTCGTGCATGAAATCCTTTGAAAACTCTCGATAGAAATATTTCGTTTTCGCGGTATCGTCCAAGAATGTATATTCCTGTATGTTTCTTAATATCGTTCGTTATTTGCTTAAAAAAGGCCGAAATATGCATAAATAAAATACAGTAACATTAACTACACGTTAAATACTGAAATACTGGCAGTTCTGATTACTTAACAGTTCAGCAAAGCTTACAAATTTTCTTTAAAACAGAAGCCCTCGATGAAATCAAGCTATCCAAGAAAACCATCCAAGAAAACGTCTCGCGCAAAGTTTCTTGGATGGCTGGATTGCATTGCAAGACTGCATCAAACATACAGGAATATATATTCCCGACCGGGGCTGGGAAAATGCGTTTTATTCACCGAGGTTTTTGTGCGGAGGACCGAGTGCCGGTAGGCACGAGGTCCGTAGCAAAAAACCAAGGTGAATAAAACTGCATTTTCACAGCCCAAGGTTGGGAAGAGATTTACCACATGCCGTACCGGCGTAACAGTTTATATTATATTTGTATTTTTTTGTGGGGCTGCGTTAAAAATGAAAGATGAAATTCCATACTTTCCCCTTATTTTGGGTTTGAAAAAGCTGAGGATGAAGATGGTGAAGCGCCAGAAGTCAGAACAAAGAAGTATATGGAGTCCAGCAGGAGTGAGGAAACCGTGAGGAAAACTGAAAATTGGGTGAAACGCTAAATCAAACGCGTCTTGAATGCTAGCTGGATCAATAAGGTAGAACAAAGAAGTATATGGAGTCCAGTGCAGGAGTGAGGAAACCGTGAGGAAAACTGACAATTTAGTGAAACGCTGAATCAAACGCGTCTTGGATCCCAGCTGGAACAATATCAAATGTTTCATTGTGGCACGTTAAGATGCCTCTCGCATTTGAATTGCTCGTTTTTTTTTTTGCGTGCATTATGTAGTAATAATTACTATTCTGACCATGCTCTGCTGCAATAAATAAATTGGCATTGGAACGATACCCTTGTTTATAGTTGAAGTACCTTGACAGCAAAAGGAAGTAAACACGCAGTCACTTACTTTTGCTGTTGCTGTTAGTGAACACACAATCCGTAAATATCTTCTTTGGAATTGGTTCTTCCGCTCAGAATATTCAATAAAACTTTGTCTGGGAAAATCAAAAAGCCCTAGGGCCGAATCGTTTCCCAAATACCTTCAACATTAGCCGAGGCGGGCCGAAGCCATTTCCCAAATGCACGTGCTAATGTTAAAGGGATATCTCGGCATGTGGTAAATGATTACGAGCGAGCGAGCGCAGCGAGCGAGCGAGTTCATACTGAATTAAGGGAAAATCCTGAGTATGAGCGGCCGGCCGGCCGGCCGGCCGGCCGTGGGGACGCTTTTCAAAAGCTAATATCTTAGGAACGGGACATCCGATTGACAAGCGGTCTTCTTTACTGAATGTCACTTGGACGTAAAAGTTCTGTGGTGTGATGGCCACCATGCGTTCTTGCCAACCACCGCACGTGGCGCGTGGTAAAGTTGGACATTTTTTAAGAACCCCCAAAATTGCAACCTCAATAACGGCACAACGGTTGGGCCGATTGAATTGAAACTCGGTACACAGTTAGGTCTCCATCAGATAATTCATCTGCATGTGTTAAAGTTGGGGTGCTACAGCACGTGCGCACGTGCAGGGGGCGCTCCCAGATCTCGAGAACGGCTGGGCCGATTGCGCTCAAATTTGGTACACGGTTGGGGACCAGTTAGTAGGGTGCCGTGCAAAAGTCAGTTTGAACCCCGCTTGCACGTGCGCACGTGCAGTGTGCCGCTTCCAGATCTCGAGAACGGCTATGCCGATTGCGCTGAAATTTGGCACACCGCTAGCGACCGGTTAGAAGGGTGCTTTGCACAAGCCTGTTGGAAGTACCCTCTCGCCCTTGCGCACGTGCAGGGCTCACTATCTCGCTCGCTCGTTCTTCGCCCAAAAGGCGTTTTACTGGTATAATGTATTGTGTAATTTTTGTCTGATAAATCAATGCCAAAGAACGAGTGAAAAGGGGTGTCGAGAACTAGGCGTTGGACTGGGGTCCAAAGACTCGATAAATATTTTGTCATCAACTGATTTCTTCTCAAACCCTCCACTTAGTGTCTGGAATCGGTCAGGAAACCGTTCGCTTCTCAATGTTAAATGGAATGCTTTGGATGCAAGCAGAGCTTTTATTCAATTCATACGATTCTGTTGTCTCTGGTTTGTTTTCACCTCCTAACCAACACCCGTTCTGGACAGGTGATTCTGACGCAGTACCGCAACACGGGCGAGTACTATGAACTGGTACACTAACCCTCCCCCTTCAACAGGTGATCCTCACTCAGTACCGCAACACGGGCGAGTACTACGCCATCAAGGCGCTGAAGAAGGCCGACATCATCTCCCGCGACGAGGTGGAGTCACTGCTGGCGGAGAAGCGCATCTTCGAGGTGGCCAACTCTGTACGGCACCCGTTCCTGGTCAACCTGTTCAGCTGCTTCCAGACTGAGGTACGGACCGCGGGGAGGAAGAGAGGGGGAGGGGGAAGTGGGCAGGAAGGTGGTTAAAAGGGATAGGGACGTAGGCTTAAGATCAAAGCTAGTTGTAGTAAAGGTTTGCTTGTGAGGGATATATGTTAGCCCCAAATTCTAACGTTTAGAAAAACGCATGGTGTGATAGATGAGAGAATTTTCTACGATATATGGGGCCTAACAAAGGGATGTAATAAGAAAATCAAAATATTCGTTAGTTCCAAATTGCACGGTGCGAGCGGCGAGCGTTTCGAGCCCGCCAGTGACCTGTCCTGTCTGACCTGTCTGACCAATGTCCAACTCTTAGCTGTTAGGGTTTTCTACTACTAGGGTCCGTTTGAGAGCCGTGGGCTGGACTGGAAGTGTACCCGTGTCCAGTGTCTGACCCGGTTCGGGGCGGGGTATTCTCTGTCGCTGTGGCCGTATTGTGTGCTAATGAGACACTGGTTAAACGGGGCGATGACAGGACTCTCTCAGTCAGTGGGTGAGAGGCGGGATCTGGGGTTCTGTTAACACTAGCTAGGTTTGGGCCGGTCGACTGCGTGTTCGTGTCCCTGCCGGCAGAGTCCATATTAGGAATACGAGTTAGTTGTACCATTGTGACAGTTTTCTTGACTTTTCACGCCTTTGCGGCCCTTGCGAACCGTTCGGTGAGACCTTGCATACTGGGCAACGTTCAAGAGGTGTCGATGGTAAACTCAATTTGGGGTAAAATACCAAACTACCCCACTACGTAACTAGAAAAATACTACCCCGAAAGTAAGTTAATCTACCTTGGTGAGATTGGGCACTTGGCCCAATCTCACCAAGGTAGGTAAACTTAATTTTGGGGTAGTATAATTGTAGTTACGTAGTGGGGTAGTTTGGTATTTTACCCCAAATTGAGTTTACCGCACTTGGTGAAACTGGGCCCTGGTGCTGGATTTTGTGATTGGATGGAGTCTGCCCCTCCCCACAGAGACAAATGCTTATGATGGAGTAACCTTAACCCTGCCCACAGTCACGTGTGTTGTGTGACGGAGTAACTGTACCCCTAGTCATGTGTGTTTTGTGATGGAGTACTTATACCCCTTCCCCCAGAGTCATGTGTGTTGTGATGGAGAACGCTGACCCCACTGTCCCTCCCGTTAAAGAGTTACGTGTGTTCTGTGACGGAGTAACTGTACCCTGTCCATGGAGTAACATGTGTTTTGTGATGGAGTAACTGTACCCCTCCCCACAGAGTCACGTGTGTTTTGCGATAGAGTAACCGTACCTCTGTCCACAGAGTCACGTGTGTTTTGTGATGTAGTAACTGTACCCCTCCCCA
The DNA here is from genome assembly GCF_019059575.1 of Amphibalanus amphitrite. Lineage (NCBI taxonomy): Eukaryota > Metazoa > Arthropoda > Thecostraca > Balanomorpha > Balanidae > Amphibalanus > Amphibalanus amphitrite. The sequence continues at coordinate 302,130 of NW_024881968.1, forward strand.
CAGAGTCACGTGTGTTTTGTGATGGAGTACGCGGCCGGCGGTGACCTGATGATGCACATCCACTCTGACGTGTTCACCGAGCCCCGCGCCGTGTTCTACGCCGCCTGTGTGGTGCTCGGCCTGCAGTACCTGCACGAAAACAAAATCATCTACCGGTAAGAGACGTAACCGCCGCTGCTCTTACCCCCCTTGCCACATTCGCCTTACTTTTACAGCCTACGTTCTTATGGTAGTTTAACCCGGCTAGTCCCTGGTTCTAATTCGTTCAATTTCCCTAGTCGTAAACTAAGTTCTATCCTACTCTCTCTCCCTTTCTCTAGCCCTGGGGCTGGCCCTCTTTCTAGCCCTCCCTGTTCTATTTTCCTTGCATTCCTCGGCCATAGCTCTGGACCACGCGGCAGCCGGGCTGAAAAGACTGTACTCTTTTAGGCTGTGGCTGTTTCATCACGCATGGCCGCGGTAAAAAGACAGGCACTGGCACGTGCCACTGAGATCCGACCTTGAGCTTTATGACCTCCACGCCCACCCCTCCCCGTGTGTGCCGCACCTCTGACTGGATGTGATTATCCCCCTCCCCCATTGTGGATTATCCCCGGCTCAGACGGGATCAGTGCCATGTTGGGAGTGAATGTGTGTGAAGTTATGCGCGCTCCTTAAACAGTAGCTGCTGTTTTACGATGGAAATTTTCGGTGGGAGATAGGATTGAGTATTTGCATGACACCAAAGGTCGTTAGTAAGCAATATTGAGCTTTAGTGATACTCATCGCCTCTCCATATTATTAGCATGATTAAGATTATGTTTCATTGATTATTTTGCGCCCATTATTATTATTATTTTTTTTTGTTTTGTTTTTTGTAAGCGGGTGCGTTAAACACTAAAAATGATTTCAGCAAAATTAACCGATCTCCTAAACGAATGCCTTACTGTTTTTACACTGCTCACATCTCAGCTGTGGAAGATTTATGGTTCTTGTAACGTTTCTATCAATGCTACCTGAACTGGCCTGACCTGACCTGACCTGCCCTTCTCCCCCCCCCCCCCCCCTCCACAGTGACCTGAAGCTGGACAACCTGCTTCTCGACACGGACGGCTACGTCAAAATCGCCGACTTCGGTCTCTGCAAAGAGGGTATGGGCTACGGCGACCGGACGGGCACCTTCTGCGGCACCCCGGAGTTCCTGGCTCCCGAGGTTCTCACAGAACAGACGTACACGCGCGCCGTCGACTGGTGGGGCCTGGGCGTGCTCATCTTCGAGATGCTGGTCGGCGAGAGTCCTTTCCCGGGTGATGATGAGGAAGAGGTGTTTGACAGTATCGTCAACGACGAGCTGAGATATCCGCGCTTCCTGTCGCTGCAGGCCATCGCCATCATGCGCCGGGTGAGTGCCGATAGGGAAAAGAACGGACTTGAGCGGGATGGACGGGGGATGGGAGAGACATCTGGTGGGGAGGCTAAGAAACTATAGAACTTTTGCTAGATGGCAGGGCGCGGTGAGTGGTATGCCGTTATTTGCAGTGGTGGAAGCTTTCAGTCATTGATTGAGAGAAACGTCCTTGTTTTACTTTTTCAATGTTTATATTATAACAAATTTTCTCATTTTCCCTAGCTAAAGTAAGACAATCATGTTTTTTGTGGATTGTTTTGTAGTTTCATATGCCGATTTCCTGGTGTCCAGGCCACCGAACTTCATCTCTTTGGTTTATTTAGACCTCCGTATTTATCTGCCTTCTCCCCCTCGTTCCCACCCATGACCCCCCCCCCCCTTCCGTCAGCTGCTGCGTAAGAACCCGGAGCGCCGTCTGGGCGCCAGCGAGCGAGACGCCGAGGACGTCAAGAAGCAGACCTTCTTCAGCGGAGTCGACTGGGAGGAACTGCTGGCGCGACGCGTCCGGCCCCCCTTCGTGCCCACCATCGTGAGTAACGGGAGACAGGGGAGGGTGTTTCTAGGGGGTGTAGCTCGTACCGGTTTCATGTCGGATGAGTGGGCTTTAGTACTTGACATGCTATTGTTTTGTTACCCTTTCTCTTTGGCTCTCTGCTGTTTAGTTTACAATGCATTTACAGACTGCTGCGTAGTTATTCCTTTCACACTTTGCTTATGTTCACCGCTGCTTCATTTTTTCGTTTTAAATCTGACCATCGTGTGACAAGTTGGCCTTCACGGGTGAAACTCTCGTAGCGGTGTGCTAACAAAGTGTAGGTAATGTGCCATCTCCAGTCCCTAACCCTCCCCTCCCTCCTCCCACAGAAAAGCGTTGAGGACGTGTCCAACTTTGACGAGGAGTTCACCTCGGAGCGGGCCGTTCTGACGCCGCCCAAGGAGGCGCGCGTGCTGACCGGTCCCGACCAGGCGCTGTTCCGCGACTTCACCTACACGGCCGACTGGTGCTAGCTGACCGAGGGGACTCGGCTGAGGCGAGCCGGGACTGGGGGAACGCCGGGCTGGGACGGGGCTGTCCGACGGGCTGGTCAGGGCTTCCCTGCCGGGATGGGTAGGGCTGCTCCGCCGGGCTGGGGCTGATGGCTTGGTGACTGAGGTCTCTAAGCCCGCTGGGCCCGAGATAGTCCTGAAAGCCTGACGAGCTGTGGCTAGTGGCTGTCCTGCCGGGCTGGGTCTAGTTCTCGATAGGCTAAGCTCTGCCGCCGGTGGGGACTGCGCCGAGGCTGCCAGGCTCCGGCTGCTCTTTCGAAGCTCGGAGTGCCTCCAGCGCCACCTAGACTGCCGACCGACCGACTGACGCCTTCTAAAGTCAGCCGCCACAGTGCATGAGACGGACGGAAGACGGGAAGGCGGACAGCAAGAGGGAGACAGATAGACGGATAGACGAGACGGCGACAGTGTTGAATAGTGTGATCGTGATATGGACAGAACACACACGTGCTTAAAGACTTGGATCCCGCAGTGGATAGACAGACGGATGAAGACAAGTGTTTTACGTTGGACTCGCAAAGACGCTCGTAGGGGGGAAGAGCGTAGATGCCAGCGATGAGGACGCCATCTGTTTTAGAGAAGCAGTGATGATGACAGACTCAGACAGACCTTTGGACTGGCTCGAGGGGCGTCTTCAAATGGACAGTAGGACGCTCCTCTTGGACCGATCCTTTCGTCCTAGGACAGAAGTGCATTGGAAAGGCTCGACTTCAGGCGCCGTCTAATCGACAGTGTGATCAGACTGGTCGAAAGGGCGGCGCTGAGGGCCCAGCCCGGCGGCAGTCCCGGCTCACAGCGGCGTCAAACCCCAGCCCGGGAGTCCCCATTGACTGTGCTGGCGGCGGGGGGTGGATCGACCCCCCCCCCCCCGGATAGAGGGGTGCGAAATGAAGGCAGACTGGTGGCAAATGTGCTTGTTAATGCTGAGAGCGCGCGACGCTGCGCCGCCGCGCTGCGACGACGGTGGCGACGTCTATTTTGTGTTGTGTAAAACGCTCTATTAACCGGTGTTATTGCTTGTGGAGGGTGCTGTGACACCCCCGCGTCCCCCCCCCCCCCCCACTCCCGTAGGCAGTCTAGTGAATGTGTGGTGCAGCGCCGTGCTGGACGGCGCACCAATGGTGCCTTGTCAATGTGAAAGCAGCCGCCCGCCTCCCGCCGGCGGACGGTGGCGCCAAATTGTTACACGAGAAACCGCGCGCCGCCGCCGGGTCTGTTTTGTACCGTAACGGCGCCGACCGCGGACAGAGCGAGAGAGAGAGAGAGAGAGCGGTTTGACTTCATTTTGTATAATAAAACCGACACAAAAAAATGGAGAGTTTTTGGATGGGACAGTAGAGGTGCGGATGGCTGTGAAAAGTATGGGTGTGTCATCCTGCGAATTCTCTTAGTGAACGAATTAACCACGATCCGAATGATACAGCAGGATAGCACTCGAAAATGGTTTGGTACGTCACTCGCTGTAATTTACATTGTGATAGCTTTAGCTAGTTGGCGTTTTGCAATTTGCGTAGACTGAGACTGAAAACTGAAATGTATATAGGGACTAGAATGGTCTCCCCAGGGCAATGCGTTCGGCAACGGCTCTGGGTAAGACACGCTCTCGTACAAAGTGGTATCCCCCCCCCCCCCCATCTTTGGCGGGCCGGGCTAAACTTATCCCGACGCGAGAACTACGCCAAATTTGCACAGCACTTGAAGGATGCTCGGACTCAGCCCTTGAGCGTCGTCAAACTCGAGCAGTGTTGGGGGAACTTCAAAGCCGAGGGCTGTGTGTAGCTGCGGGGCTCAATAAGCGGGGAGGGCTGAGTTGACGGAGCGCAGGGCAATAGGACTGAGAATATTTGAGAGTGAACACAGTCCGAAGAAATGGATTGAAGTGGCTAAAATGGCTGAAAGTGACAGAAATGCAGGGGACAAACTCAGATGAGTAAGTGTCCGAAGGAATAGCGAAAATTGGTACTGACTACGGACGTAGAATGATATAGTGTGACTGAAGACTCAGGATTTAGCAGTCACATGAGCCTCTGGACTGAACGAACACCGGATAATCCAGTCTGGTGAAGATTGAGGGCTGGGAAGACTGAGCCGACTGAAGGGCCCTGACTGAATGAGCTGTCTGAAGGCCCTGCGGAATTTGGAAGGACAGTCCAGTGAAGGCAGGGACGGTAGACTGCGTGTACTGAGAACGGTGGCAGGAATCAGAGGGCAGGGCTGCGGAGTCGATGGATTTACGGCGACTCCGGCTTTCAAAAACCAACTCCGACTCCGACTCCGACTCCGGGCAGAAATGTCGACTCCGATCGACTCCAACTCCCGACTCCGACTCCGCACACCTGGCAGGGCTGCGAAGTCGGCAGATTTTCGGTGACTCCGACTCCGACTCCGGCTGGGGTTTCCAATATCGACTCCGACTCCGGTCACAACTGTCGACTCCGACCGACTCCGACTCCGACTCCGACTCCGCAGCCCTGTCAGAGGGTGTGTTTGGTAATGAGTATGGGCCTACCGCAGGGGGGAGGGGCGGAGTCATTATTCCCCTGCCTTCCGGCGCCGTGTCACTCATTAGAGAGACACACATGGTGTCTGGTTACTGGTGAGGTACAGAAATGGACGCACAGGGACGGAACGAAGCAGTCCAGTGCTGGGAGAGAGAGAGAGAGAGAGAGAGAGAGAGAGAGAGAGAGAGAGAGAGAGAGAGAGAGAGAGAGAGAGAGAGAGAGAGAGAGAGAGAGAGAGAGAGAGAGAGAGAGACAGAGAGAGAGAGACAGAGAGAGAGAGAGAGAGAGAGAGCAGTGAGAGCAGAGCCGATATAACACCGGTGTGGCTTCGTGTGCCTACCATAAGTAGGTATACGTATATGAGACAGACAGAGCGGATGATATCCTGCTGAAACCTTAGAAGGGCATCATAAGTGGTGGTGCGTGTTCGTCAGGAGACTGCATTTGTGTGTGGAAACCGGCCTAGCGTTTGGCGGGGTGTTGAGTCGCATTTCGGAAAACGTGTTTTAGATTCCTTCAATTCTGTCGGCCATTCATCCATTCGACCTGAAACGCCCACCGTCAAATACCACAGAACATTACATTCAGATGTTGGCTTTAGAAACACGTAACATTCATCGCGCTCGGCGGATGCTCACAGGCTCGAGCTGATCAGCTCTTCAGCGCGACGCGAGTTGTAGCACAACCCTCCATACAAACTCATCACGACAGGTACAAGCAGAATACAGTCAGGGTCCAAATACCACACAATCGCTACCACTACCACAGCGCTCTTTTGCTTCAGTGAAAACAGTCAGGACATGCGCTCTGCCGTTCACTATCCACCGCTCAATCGAACATCGGAGCCTCCATAATCGCTCTAGTAAGCCAACGCCGGTGTTCGATCTACGCTTATCATCACCAGAGTATATAGCTCACAGCGTTAAAGTACAAAAATAGCGAGGTTTCGAGTGATAGCACTGGCTGTACCTATGGGAGGTGCGATCGGGATAGGAGTGAAAGGCTTGTATCGCACCTCTTTCACAACATACCAAGTTGAATCGTAGGGCTATCGGCGAAATGTTAGGTATGTGGTTTCAAGAACTATCGGTTTACATGTTTTGCACGAAATAGCAATCATTTAAAAAAAAACATATCCTTCTTAGGTACTAGTGTTTTAAACTTTGAAGAAAATATCGGATTTCTATGGCTTTATAAGGCTGAGGGAAATGTCGACCAAACACACCGCTCACATAGTCCTTTCGGCAGAGACCTACCTAGGGTACAGATGGGGAACACGCACTTTGCCTACATTCCTCAGTCGCTCATCTCAACATGATATGAAACACAGTTCGCACGGGCCATTGAGTCATCCAACATGTATCTCCGACGTATAGCTAGTCACTATTCAGCCCTCTGATGGTGCGACAGCCCCCCCTCCCCGTCTGTGCCCCCATCCCCCAGCGAACCCTCCATCAACATCTAGTCCTCCCCTTTTTTCCCACATTAGCATCTGGTCATCTGTTCATCACCGCAATGCACACATAAACCTAAAGTAGGTACATCACTCTAATTGTAGGTCCTCGACATTGCTCTCCGACGCGCCACAGCGCCATCCCCATTCTGCGGACAGAACTCAGCACACAGGCTGCTACTGAAATCCATGAACAAGAGTCGGACAGCAGGTCAAACACTCCGTCATTCTACTGAGGGCGGAGAAGCCGCACGATCTGTGGCATAGACACGTCACTTTGGGGGATAGCGAGGCGGCTTAAAGAAGACCTTCGGGAAAGAGCTGTCTCCTGAACCTGCAGCAGTTCCATAACAGGTGCAGGTCAATGTGGGTGCCGCAGACCGACATAGCGATTCGCGACGGTCATAATCTCAGTTTCCATGTACAGAGGACCTGGTGAGATCTGTTTAATCAGGTGAAGTAAATAATTAAAACGCTATATTACCGGTGCTAGAAATGAATTCGCAACTGATAACCATGTTTAGGTGCTGTGCAATACCGATTTTAGCGTTTTTCATTGGCAAGAGTCACATAACAGTAACGCAAAACAACAGCGCGTACGTCTTCGGGACATGATCCTACCAGTTTGTGAGGTTTCTGATCAAATATAAGCAGTTTAAGTAAACATGGGTCACAGTAACAGTGCCACATAACTTCCTTTTCGGGGGAGCTTTTTATTATTTTAAGCGGCCCTAATTACTTTATTCAAGAGCCGCACAAAAGAGCCATCATCCTGCTCCCAGCCCGTGCCTTTGAAGATTATTTGATTTTGTATTTTGTATTTGTATTTGTATTTATTCAGTTTATTGCCAACAGGACAGATTCCCAATGATAGGCAAAGTCGAGTAGATAAAACACAAGCAATAAATAAATAATGATAAGCATTTTCCTTTCCGTCAAAATTTGATGATTTGACGGAAAGGAAATGAATCAAATTAGCATTCTAATCAGACTAAAAAAAAATACAGCACAAGCTGAGCGTGTCCGTCGAAAACTTCCTTCAGAATACTGAAATTACGTGTGAGGGAAGATTCTAAGCGCAATAAAAACCTGCAATTAAGTAACACTAAAACCACCTCAGTCTACCTCAGGAATACCTCCGACTCACGTAGAACAGAAACACCCTCTTCCCCAGAACTCCTTTAGACTATCAGAAGGACCCGCAGCGGATGTCGAGTCTTACACAGCTAGCTTCATTCCCAGATGTGCCTCAGACCATCAGAAGCCCGGCGGATACCCAGTCTGGATACCGACTGGATACCCGGCGGATACCCAGTCACACACAGCTAACCACATCCCCAGAGATGCCTCAGACCATCAGAAGGACCCGCGGCGGATGCCGAAGCAGGAGAAGAAGGTACAGACGATGGCACGTAACCTCCGCTCCCAGGCGGTGCGTCTCCGCTGCGAGGAGGCCGCCGCCGCTCCGCACGGAAGGGAACCGGACCGGTCCGACTCCGCGCCGACGAATGGCGTCTGTGAAATCGGGGGGGGGGGGAGGGGGTCAGAGTTAGAGAGGGAGAGGGAAGAGTTGGAGGGAAGTTGGCTCAGAGTTAGGAGGAAGAGGGTCAGAGTCAGGGCATGGATATAGACTGAGCCGCGCACACCATTGCCAGAGCAAGCTAAACGAGCACATGAACTTTGCACGGTGTAAGTGCAACCTTCAATTACATTTTCTACAAGCATTTGGTGAACGACAATGATGTCTCTACTTTTGCAGAAAATGTAGCCACCAGGCTGCATAAATCACTTTTTCACACCCAAATACAATGTACCTTCAAATCACAACGGCTTATCGCCATCTCATAACGCCCATCCACCAGCTCTCGTCCGGGCTCTCTTAAACACCCCCACAAGCCGTGCGCGCCACAAAACCACCGCCACAAGGCTCGGGTCGATGGTTTGCTGCGGCCTGACGCGACCTGTCACCGCTTGGAGCGGCCGGGGTGCCGTGTTATTGGCGAGCGGAGGTCATCCAGCGACACTGGACGTCGGGACAGGACCAAAATAGCATTGTGGTGGTATGGTCGGGGCGTCGGTCGTAATGCTTGGAGACGTTTCGCTGGCTTTGTCGTGCAGTTTTAGTGGTGGCCCGAGGAGGCAAGTTAATTACTTAGGTGGCCGGTGGCTCGGATTGAGGACGGTGGTCCTTTAGACGAGCGCTAAAAAAAATAGAGAGATAAAGCGCCACAGTTCAGAATTTTAATTCTACACCAAGCGGACCCTAGCTCAACAGTAACACAGACCAGTGCCTAACACAGTCACAGACCGCAGGGTCCAACTTGACACAGACTTAGAGTCTCAGCTCGGCATCAGCGGAGTCTGAGCTCGACAGGCTGAGAGCGGACCATATCCTCACCGCGGAAGCAAACAAAACCTTTTCTCCGATCCGAACGACACAAACCAGGGTCTTCACCCGGCACCGGGCTCGGCTCGACAAAGTACAGTCTGTCTTAAAAGTACCGCGCAAAGTAATGGTGGATCCATCAAGCCTGACTGAGGAAGGGCCTGCTGAATTTGAGTCACCGAAGCAATTGACATCCTCGTCCATTCCTCAGGTCAATTAGTTCGGTGACTTTCAAATTATAGCAGGCCCTTCTTTGGTCAGGCTTGATGGATCCACCGTCACTTTGCGCGGTACTTTTAAGACAGACTGTACAAGAACCCGGTTTACATAGCATATTTGACGAGGCTCTAGCTCGTTAATTTGGCGATAATTTCGTTGCAGTGGTCTTCAGATATTTAGAGGGGATCATTTTGTAAATTGTTAAGCACCATTGGCATCTTTTGCAACATCATGGACGGAGATATAAGCTTGCAACAAACCCTATGTAAACGCGTCTAAGGCTGATCTCTCCGCAGACACGGGCGGACTGGGCCCAGGGCTCAGCTCGGTATAGACCAGTGTCTTCACAAGGCACAGGGCTCAGCTCAGTTTTTTTTTTCACTCGCCGCAGGGCTCAGCTCCACACAGGCCCAGCGCTAGCCTCGGTGTCGTAAAGTGCGGATCGTTATCGACGGACCGCCGGCAGTGACCGGTTTATGATTATTGGACGACGACGGAGCCGACGGCTCACCGGCATCAACACACCGGTGCCATCGCAGGGAGCTCAACAAACCGGTGCCATTGCAGTCAGCTCAACAAACCAGTATCATTGCAGTGGGCTCCTGGCCCCTGCACTCGGAATGGTATGTTTACTGAATGGTTATGGTTTTGGTTACTATGAATTAATGCGTGGAAGCCGGCTCATAATGTCGTGAATATTCAGAATATCTCACCATTTCCGGGAGCATTTCAAACATCCTAGGACCCGGCAACATTCGGACCAATCCGAGATTTCGAGAACATCAGAACTCTCGTTTTGAGAAGACATTCTGAATATCGGACCGTGTGCACGGTCAACAGTTAAATGGTAACTGTGCTTCACAAAATATAAAGAACAAATACTTAGACTGCTCAGACTCTCTGAAATAATGCGCATAAGCTGGCACAAGAGGATCTCAGATCCTAGTTTGACTTAAAGAGTCATCTCTTTCCGTTCCAAATGGCTGCAATAACACGTGCTGAACCGTGAACTTTCAGCGAGCGTGCAGGTCCAGTTCTAATTTACGGCATGCAGAGAATGTGTTTGTCAGTGTAGATTGTAGGGTGGAGGGTGACTTGGTTCTGCCTTTCTCCAAACATCACTTAAAGTGCTATGGCGACTAAAGCTTCCTCAAATACAGTCATTTCTCCAAACAAGGCACCCTTCTTAACTTGAAGATAATTCCCGAAACAAATTGGATAATTCATGCATACAGAAAACAAACCACACGTCACACAAATTTACCTAAATTTACGTCGCATAAATGTACAGAATTTGCCATTGAGCTATTTTCATCCCTACGTTAGGAAACCCACGGGCCATCAGTGCGTATTTCCTACACCGTTGGTGCCTGCATTATTTATGAGTACACGCTCCGAATCACAGCACCCACAGCCAATTATTGATCGACGTGTTGGCACAGCAATCACCGTGCCCGAAGTGTTTGGTCTGGACTGCGTCTTGGCGTGGACAATGAACGAACATCCAATCAGCATTGCTGGTGAGCCTGTAGGGACTGAGGCTTAGTCCGTAACATTTTCCCAACTTTATGTGTTTCGTTAAATTGTTTGGCTTAGGAATTAACGAGGACTAGGGATTGTATGCATAATTTGATTTTGAGTTATGTCGCGTGGATGTTGAATGCGAACGAGATCAAATATTAGCATTTGGGGGTTCATTTGCGTATTAGTTTCGTGGCGTGCTGTTGATTGGCAATCGTCCCTTTTTGATACATATTCACAATTTGCAGGAGTGTTGATTTAAGTCTCAGTATTGCCTATTCATTCATTCAGCAAACATCCCTTTCCTTCTCCCTCTCTGCGCTCTCTCTATCTCTCTCCCTCTCTCTCTGTCTCTGTCTCTGTCTCCCTCTCTCTCTCTCTCTCTCTCTCTCTCTCTCTCTCTCTTTCTCCGTCCCTCCCTTCCTCTCTCCTCTCCCCCTCTCACCTGAGCGGCGTCCTCCTCCTGTTTGACCCTCCTCCGGGCCTCCTCCCGCGCCTTTCTCAGTACATCCTGCACCACCTTGTTCGCCACGGCCAACAGACTGGGGTCGTTCCTCAGCTTCGCCCGTGCCAGCTCCAATGTTAGCTCGTCGGGACTGAGGGAGCCGTTTGCTGAAAATCAACAACGATAATGGGTTAAAGGTGGTGACGAAAAACGCCAACTTTGTGAAAGGTTTAGGTTGAAATGGTGGGCTCGATTTGAAAAGAAAACAAGAATTTGTATGCTAAAGCTTCGCTGAGCCAAGATGACAGCTGCGATGAAAGCATAGGCAGGAAAGCTAAGTCGATAAATCGTTAAACCGGTCATGTTGGCGAACGCTAAATGGCAAGTAAATCCAATAAAATCATTGATGACAATATGCTAATAGGAAGTGGAAGAACTTAGTAGATAAGGATTGTGTTTCTTCAAAACGAGGGAAGATTTAATGCTGGTCCACGAGTCGAGTACCATTTGAGACGGCCGCCTTAGCTGAGTCAATCAAGATGGGATCGAGCATGTAACATTGTTTTCGTTTCGCTACGGTCTTTGCGATGAAATAAGACTTCACGAGCTCTACTGCCTTGCGGAGGGGCATGGGACATTCTTTTCGCAGCAGTGCTCGCCGCCGCAAGTAACTAAATTACATTTGTCTAATATCTAACTTTCCTTTTACACGTAACTTCTAACGTTATTCTAGCACATATGCGCACGTCTTTTCTGCAGAGCTGTTCATTTGAGCCCTACATCCAAGACTACCTTCCCTGTAAGAAGAGCCCGCCATGCATTCTGTCCGGCGCCGTATTGCGTCTCGTGTCAGCCAGAATCGTGCGTCCACTGTTCTCTCGTCCGCGATTATTGTCCTGACTAATACGAACTCGCTGACAAAACTAATCTGCAGATTTTTTGTTGTCCTTTCGCGGAATGTCCAACTCGACGAAGCGTTGACAATCGGCCAAGCGTGAGATGCAGGCTTTTATCTATAAAGGCGCACAGCACAAATGCAATAAAGGGAGATTGTCGTGCCCAGTTATTTCCAGTAAAGTGACTCGATACAATATTATTTTCTCAGAAACCTACTTTTCGGAAAGGAAATGCGATGCAAATACCAGTGTACATTTCACAATCATGCAACTTTTGTGCTCTTTGTGTTGGCATTAATCTATGTAAATTTTCATACAACTTTTTACAAATTTTCAACTCGTTCATACGGGGCTCCCGGCAGCTTACTTATACTGACGTGTTGCTGGTTACCTTTGATGACTTTGACTTCTATCCAGTTCTCTCACTATGTACGGCTCTCGCGAGGTTAAGCGGTAGGTTTTGCACTTTTTCATGTCCGGTTATATCTCAGAAACTAACCGATCTACGATGAAGCCATTTTACACGATCATGGCCGGCTTGTGAACCAACAAGTCGATCGCATCTTCAACACTTAAAACTTAAGAAGACGAAGAAACCTATAGCCTGAAGTACACTAGATTATCTAGGTGCAAAACCTACCGCTAAAACCCGCGAGACCTGTAAGTAAGTGCAAAGTAGGTAACTCTCATCTGACGACCTCAGTCGTTTGAACGCACCTGAGTCGGCGAACTGCAGGTCGGTGCAGCCCCGCAGCAGGTCGGCGGCCGTGTACATGCCCTGGGGCGACGAGCAAGGTCGGTACGGCGTGCCCTGCGGCGAGGAGCTGGCAGAGAGCGACGCCGGCGAGCTGGGGCCCGTGCTGCCGCCGCCGCTGTGCTCCGGATCCACATTGGGAGACGGTGAGAAGGTGAGCAGGGGCACCGTCTCTGGACGGCCACCTGCGGGCCGCCAGGAGGCCACTTCCGGCTCGGTCCGGAACCGGAAGTCGACGTGACGTCGCTCGGAGGAGCGACGAGCCGACATGGCCGCCGCGGGCCCTGGGGACGGAACGGGCCGGGTGAGGAAACGGAACAGTGGCAGGCAATATCACTGAAATAGACATTTCGGATTTAGGGAACGGAAAAATAATAATGTCTGTGGCGTGACCTTGACAATCAAACTCTGACCCTTTGGACTGAAGGTTGCAACGTTGTAGTGGAAAGTAAGGAACGTTTAGTGTTTAACAGAAGTGAGGTGAATATGAGTTGTCAATTTCACTCACTATTTTCTCTGGTAGGTAAGAGGTGTAAAAGCCTCATTTACACGTAACCGTTTGGTAATTGCCGATATTCAAACATGAGCGTGCGGATGTTCGGACATTGGACGTTCCTGAATAAACGTTTACTCAGAACTCGGTGATCGTGACCTTAGGACTACCATATCATTTTCATTGGTATCAACGACCATTGATCTGAAGATGATTAGATATCATTCATCCCATCCGTATAGTCTCGAAAATAGCTCAAATCGATGGGATTATGCCACGGAGGCTATCCGCTTGCCTTCCGGCGTAATATGATGTGCGCGCTTGCAGTACATATCATTTGAGTTGGCTGATGATAAGTAGGTATCTTGAAATTAAGAGTAGCAAAACACGCAGCGAATTGGGGCGCAGGAATATGTAAAACGTGACAAAAACACGGTTAGCAAATTGGAAAACGCGACACGCATGAAATATAAAAATTATTGACGCATAAAAGAGACAATTTTCTAGCAAATAGTACCACCGAAGTAGAAAATAACGAGACTTTTGCTTTGCTTTCAGAGCATGCATTAGGTTTAGAATGAGTAACTGAAAGGCTTATCTCATGAAAACACTGCACATCACATTTCCATCATTTCTATCCCGTCATCTCACCCTGCTCTCTCTCTCTCTCTCTCTCTCTCTCTCTCTCTCTCTCTCTCTCTCTCTCTCTCTCTCTCTCCCTCTCTCTCTCTCCTTTCTCCCTCCCTCTGCCCTCACCTGGTCGCTGCCGCTGCGACTCGGCAGGTAATCTCGGCTCGCTCACTCAGTTTTCCATTGATCCTCTTCACTCTGCCTCCTCTCCAAACTCTCTCCCTGTTCCTCCCAACTCTCAAACTCCTCCCTCTCTCTACTAGGAACTCTCACCCACGGCCTCACACAGTTCAACCACCAACGCTTCTCACAGAGACCAACAGAGCGGCCCTTCACCTCTCACCACCGACCGCGGGCGCCGACTGGACCTGACTTCATCGACGCCGACGATGACCAACCGTCGTTGGCGACGCGCCGTCTGCCCGCCGATCCCGGGCGGGGGCGGGGGCGGTATCGACCTGCCGCCGCCGCCACCGCCGCCAGCGGGAGAACGGTAGAGTGGAGACTCTGGCTCGACTTCTGAAGCTCTGGTTTGGAGGTGGGGGCTGTACCTGAAAGATCGGAGAGGCTAGGAGAGGTGTGAGGAGAAACAGCCGGAAGAGGAATTAGTTTGGTTTGAGATCCAGAGCCGGTGTGGAGCTCAGGGTTCTTTAAAGGCTGGTCAGAATTTGGAATTACGCACAGAGAAGATATTTACATATTTGCACTTGATCACACCGCTGCATGCTCCACAGTGGCTAGAACACTGCGTGGTTTTCAACTGCAATTCCAAACGGCGCCAGTGAAAGGTTTTCAAAACAAATGCATCGCAACAGGTGCTCCAGGTTGCGACGCATCTCCGTCCTTTGTAGTTAGTTAACCCGCGCCCGGCTGGGGGTCCTGGATTTCCACGCCCTGCTGGGGGGGGGGGGGTGTTTGAACACCCCCCCTTCTAACTCGGCTCCTGGGCCACGTAGCGATACGCGGAAGGCGGCGTTCGAAAGAGCGTCAAAAATAATGAGGAAATCACTTCGGTCAATTTTTTGGTCAGGTCAAAAGTCAGGTCCCTAGAGGTCATTGAAGGCAAAATTTCGCCGATTTCCAGGTCGAATGTCGACAATTTCCAAGAAGCCAACGCATAACTCGGGAACCAATAGAGCTACAGCGCCGCGGAAAAGCGCATTCGATAGCCCTATTAACGCCCTTTCTGAGTAATTCTCTCAGATTTGACCTAACGTCAACGGTTTTGCCTGCAGGGGGCAAAAACTGCAAAAATAGCTGATTTTTTCGGAAACAGTTTTTCTGCAATAACTTTTGACCCAAGCCTTGTACGAGCTTACTTTTACCGGCATCGTGTTCCTCTCGTCAAGACGCATCGAATGAACTATAACTTGACCTTGAAAGGTCAACTTGAAAATTTGACCTCAGGTCAAGGTCATGACCTGACCGGAAAGGGTCATGTTGCATATCAGTCGATCCGTATCGTCGAGCTGAACACATCTAAGGCGTTTTCATCGCTCTAGCATGCCTCTATCAAAAGTTATTTGCGAAAAACTGTTAGATACCATTCGTGACCTAAGATGACCTCAGGGCATAAACAGGGGTCACAGACACCATTTTCATGTTCAGTGTGTCTAAACCACTTGTAATTCAGTGTTTGGGAGTGTTTATAATGTCTTTCGTCCAAAAGAGGCGCATTTCAATTTTCTCCCATTGACTTATAATGGGGAGGTCGCAAAGTTGACCTGACCTTAGGTCATCGATATCAAAATTCTGAGATATACATTTTGTACATGCTATTGCTCTTAGCAATCGCTGAAAGTTTCAAAGCGATCGGTCACTCGGTGTAGCTATGACAGACATTGAAACTTTTTATGAGGTGAGGTCACTTCAAGTGACCTGGTGACCTGACCTTGAATGACCTTGGTCTGAAATTTTCACAACATGTGTAGAATTGATGTATGATAAGGTGTACCAAAAACGGCGGCGCTCCGCGCCGCCGTTTTTGAGATATTCGCGAAAAACCACAAGGGGGGGGGGGTGTTCAAACACCCCCCCCAGCAGGGCGCGGGTTAACGAAGCTAGCAAAGCACGCAAGCCATTTGTCAGCCTCCTGCTTTTGAAGGTAGAAAACCCTAACAGCAGGCTGCCACATGCCAGTCAATTCAATGCTGGCATCAGTGGCACGCGTTTTATTTCGTTCCAGGGCAGCGCATGTGAGTTTAATATGCCTGAAATGAATTTACTCAGACCACAACGGGCCGAACCCAGAAAAGGTCTCAGGAAAAGGTCAGAAGAATATGCACCCGTACGGCTCTGGTAGGTCGCCTAAGTGCTTTTACTCGTAGCCCCGCGAATAATTCAACGCTCACATTTACCCCCCATTCGCTGATTTCGCAATAGAGTCCCTTTTGGCCACATAGGATAGACATTTTACGTTAGTTATATCACAGAACCGCTTTCGATGTTGAAATTGCTGCATGAAACTGTGACCTTTATGGATACTATAGTCATTTTTACCGGGATTTCAAAATAAACACGGATTTAAAAGCCATCTTTAGATAGCGCTCCTCGGCCTTTGCGTTGCCTCAATTGATAAACAGCAACAGCGATCACAAACTAGCGATCCATTCTGACGAGCAAACCAGGCGGAGCTAAACTGTGCAATCATCCAACACAACCTATGATAAAAACTGCCATCACCGCGGCAACAGGCAGCGGTTGGATCTCTCTGCAGCCGCTGACCGCGTCGTCACATACATTTCACGGTGTAGGTATGTCACATTTTTCTTAGAGGTAATTGATGCATCGATCCAATGTACGGTGCACTAGTTGGACAGTAGAAGTGGTGGCTAACATGCTTGTCGTACGGATTGTGATACTGGTCGTGACAATGATGTGATGAAAAATAATGTCTTGCACTGCTGACACGTTTTGTTTGATGGGGTCTGACGATATGTGGCATCCACTGTCCTTTCCCAGTTCGCAGGCCATCATTGTCTTCCATTACGGACGGTTCGGCCGCTCGTTCATTTTTCGTTTGAACGGACAAGCCTTGCATTACAAATACACTACGCATTACACCATTCGATACATTTTTTTTTTGCTGATTCATAAATTCGTATAGTGTTCACATGTCTCATCACTTTGCTGAATATGTATAGCCGATTTAGCACATTGCACGATGACGAAAGGAAGAATTATTGCCGTAACGCCTAATCTTCATTTCTGAGCTATAAAATTAGCACTTATGTGTTGTAATTTTGGTTTGTTCTGGATCGTATCTTGATCGCACTGAGGCGGTATGCTGGCATATCTTACACACAGAGGCCCCCCCCCCCCCCTTAACCACTGACCAGCTCATCACCAGCCACGCGCGTCTCCGACGTAACTTTTCGGCCAGATAACTCCCATGGGATACCGGTACACCTCAGGAAACTCACGTGTAGTCGTTACGTGCTGTCGTAACGTCCTGTCGTTACGTGGCGTTACGCTACTCACCTCTCCACATGTGCGCCGTTGAATGTCGCAAAGATTCCAAATTGACGCAGTCGACGCCTAGAGCCGCTTTCCAGGAGTTCGCGCCGGCATTGAACGACTCTGCTGAATCTGTCTACCGTTCTGACTTCCGAGTCTCTGACAGCTCGGCCGGGCTCTCAGCCACTCAGTTGGTTTCTGCCCGAGTGAAGATTCGAAAATTCCCCCCGGTCAGCGGATGGGCGAAAGACAGCGAAATGGAATCGGTGGCAGATGATGTGAAAAATTCCGCGCGAAAAAAAGAACGGCTACGGCTGGTACCTATATAAGGCACACGTTTTAACTTGGTTTTAACAACGACGGCAAAAGCGAAATTTTGTAAACGTTGCAAAAAAATCAGAGTCGGTTGATACAGGATTATTAATAATGCCTCGTAATGGCAAACTAAATGATATATTTTGAAGTTTACCATGTTTTACACTTTAAGTGCATCAGACAAACCTATTCAGACCTTATTCGGTTGGTCTGCGCCTAAAACTTACCTATACTCAACTCTGTCTTCTAGCACGCCATCAATCATTAATCAACCCTAGATCATGAGATGTCACCGTTCCGTGCTTCTATCCTCAGGATACTGAAATCCTTCTCCTCCACGCCGCAGCCCCCTTCCGGGCTGGACAGGCAACTTTATCTCATGCGGGCTGCTCCCTTGGAGCGGCACCGCTGCTCCCGAGGGAGCGCACCCCGTAGCCGGGTGCAGTGAGTGCCTTGGGGCTGGGTGGCCTGTCCTCTGGACGGGCTCAGCACCGGCGACTCACTAGGGTGCCTGCCCAGACCAATGTCTCCCCCTATATCCTATCATCCTCCCGGCTCTGAAATGGTCTAATTGGACCGAAAGGGCCTAACCCAACAAAACAAATCATGAGATGTCAGCCGAGTGCAATCACCTGTTTCTACGCGGAAAACCCGACAGGGCCTCTCCCCGCCCCACCATACGGTCCCTCCCCTCCCCTTCCCTTCCCCCCAGGCGTCTAGAGACAGCTGTGTCGACCAATCAGAGACGAGCATTCCGTACGACGCGCCAACCAAGCAGAAGTCAAGGTCAATCATAAGTCTGAAATGTAGCGCGCAGTTATTACTTATTGTACGGGTGGAGTGTGATGGGATTTGGGGAAATAAGTGCTTGGTTAACGAAGTGTGAAGGTGTGGGAAGACCACGAAATGTGCTGAGATCGGAGTGGTGCTTGTGTGAGTGGTGCGAGCGGTGTTGTGACCAGTGCCGTGACGTGACACGATCAGGCTCAGTGACCAGTGACCAATTGTGCGCATGAGCCCTGAAGTCTTCGGGTCAGGATGGTGGATGGCCGAGGGAGCTTCAAATGCCCCGAGGACGGCCATCTGAGCTGGAGTTACTTCTGACGTGACAGCATCTCCATGGATCTTCTCGGTGATGTACTGAACTTTTCTTCTTAGTTCTTTCTCAATCTTGCATGTGTATTATCTTATCTTTGTTCTGTTTTGGTGTTGTCACAACAGGTTCTGATGGCTTGGATGGGGCCGTTGTGCCCCTTTCTGTGTATTTATAAGGCAGCGCAAACCCGTGCGATGAAAGGAACCCATTAGACTGGTTCATACCGACCGGCTGTTGTGGCGCAGCGGCCGAGCCCATCCCCAATCCCAATGGGACCGGACTGTTGACGGGACAGCTGCACACCCAACCTCTCGGAAATATGTGAGGAACAACATTAACTCAATTTATTACAGAGTTACTTAGCGGTACATAGTACATACTTTTCTACGGGACGGAATATCCACAGTAAACAAACTATTCTACCACTGCATCACACATTCACGTAACAAAACAACCGGTTCTATTTCGGTGGAGTCTCCGATATCATCCATGGCTGAGCTAAGCACATTTGCGATCATTCTCGGAGAGGAATATATCCTGGCAAAGAAAACTAAACATGAATGAACTCTGTATCAATGCTGGACAAACTTGTTTGGTTGGTTGAATGATGCTACAAATAAATATGTGCCAAGCCCAAGAAGGCGCTTGACCAGAAGCTTAACTTACACCATACACATATGAGAGCCTAACAACTATTGGGCTAGGTATCACGAAACGCTTATCATTTATTCGTCTTGAGTAATTTCAATTTGAAACATGAATGATGCCAAATGATGTCGGAAATTTCGTTCTAGCACTCGAAAAGATGCCGACCTGACAATAAGCGCAATCACACATCTAAACTATAACAAATATAGCATACCTCTGGCTTCATATTTTGTTTACTTTGCATCGTATAACTACGCTGCTAGTAAGCTGCCGTTGTTCAGTCACACCGCCGGAAAAATGTACGCACATCTTGGTGATCGATTGCCTTCTTTGATATCCCTTAAGACCTCTAAGCACCCTCTCAGAGTCATTTCAGCGCTCTCGGCGTTCACAAAGAGCGTTTTAGCACTCTCTCATAACCTTGCAATACAGTGTCACGAAAATTACTCTCAGTGATTTCCCGGTCATCTCTCAGCAAATCCCTAGTACCCTCTCGGTGTCTTCTTCAGGCTATCGGCGCCTTCTTGGTCCCCTCTCGGCGCCTTCTTGGATCCCTCTCAGTGGCCGGCGGACTTTGGGGTCCGTTTTGCCGCGCGGTACTGGGCGAACACGTCGTTTTTCCAGCATTTGCAGCTGCCCGGCACCAGGAACCAGTCGTAGTAGAGACGAACCTGCCAGCAAGGGGTACGGAGTGACGTCACCAGGGGCTCTAGAAGGGGATGCAGAGAATAGAGACTGTGACATCAGGGAAGGGGTAAACATCGCAAACGGTCGTTCAGTTGAGTAAAAGACCTGGTGTACACAGCAAAGTGAGCTACGCAAGCTGAGCTATGCAAAGCACTCGTAATTGCAAAGGAAATATGCCAATTTGACGCATGTAATGTTTAGATTTTAAATCAAATTCATATAGCTAGGCATGCATCGGATCATCACGTTCGAGTAGGTAGCTCTCCCGCTAGGAGCTCCAGGCCATTCCGCTTGGAGGCATCACGGATCGTTCTCGAATTCTGCGGACGGTCGAACTCAATCAGGGGCGCAGTGACACGATAAAAACACGCCTTTCAGAGCTGGTGCCACCATTAAATCGGCTGGGACGTGCTGTATCGATTTCAGAGCGGCCCGTCCCGCGACTCCACATTGTCCAATGTCTATCACATTTCTCCCTTCTTTACCTTGGAAAGAGGAGGAGGGGGAGAGAGTGTGGGAGGAATAGGAGGGGCTCTCGCGGTGGTAATATTTGACCTCTGAGCGCCCATTGAGTCCGTCTAAGACCATTGAATGCAGCGTCCCACAGGAGCTTCTCCAGCGCCCGTTCTTTTGACCCACGCCACCGCCGCGGGCTGGTATGGCGCCCGCGGTGCCGGGGCCATTCAGAGGTGCTTCATATCAGCAGCGGCCGGGAGAGCGGGCAGTGTCGGCAGCCTCTGAGCTCTATGGTCCACCAGGGGGGAGGGAGAGGGGTGCTCTCACGGGGCGGAGACGGCACGTAGCGCCGCATATAGCCGAACAGACGGGCCGAATCCCCAGAGCGGCCGCTGCGGTCGGATTATGACCAGGCGTGGCCGCCGACTGGCGAGCAACGAGGACCAAAATAGACTGACATAGTGGGGTATGCTGTTAGATAATGACGTCGTTATTTTGGTGGGTCTGCTTTAGAGAAGCCTAATGTGTGAGAATAAATTACCGTGTTTAATTATTGGGAGCATGAAACTTGACTGGACTAAGGACCTCGACGATGAAGTTGACTGGTCTTGAAAGTTAAGTCATTAATGAACATCAACTTCAGCATACACGACAGGTACTTGGTCTATGAAAGGTCACAGGTCTATTTACAAAATTAACAGATCTTGAGTTTATAAATTTTCATTACGAGTGTCTCAATAGAGGCCTTATTGCATGTTACATTGTTACATTTATACCAATTCACATAAGCCACTAGTCATATTGCTGAGATTGAGATGTGAATGTGCACGATCTGATTTCTAGTCTCCATTGGTGACCTTTGGGATACCCCATCCCCCTACCCACCGTCTCCCATTCCCACCTGATAGCAGCCCAGCTGATCTGTCCCGTCGCAGTGCTCCGCCGGCCGCCCTGCCCGCTCCTGTAGCTGGGCTGGGGCGGGGGCGGGGGCGGGCGGTTGCTGACCGCTCACAGGCGCCCGCGGCGGCGTCACAGGCGCCGCCAGGGGGAAGGTCTGGTGTGGGTAGAATAGTTCGGCGACTAGTAGAGAGATCCACCGCGGAGAGGAGAGACATGAGCCTTCGAGAAGGTGGCAACGACTTGACCTGGGGGGCAGGGGAGGGGAGGTCAGATACGCGAGTCATACAGCAGATGACAACGACTTGCCCTGGGGGCAAGAGAGGGAGAGGTCAGGTGCGCATCCCTTCAGAAGGTGACATTTGCATGACCTGGGGGCAGGGGAGGGGGAGGTCAGGCGCACGTCCCTTCAGAAGGTGACAGTTGCATGACCTGGAGGCAAGGGACGAGAGGTCAGGGACACATTCCTCCATCAGGTGACAGTAACTCGTCCGGGAGGTGGGGGAGGGGGCACAAGTCAGTGAACAGATATCCTACGGCAGGCCATACGGTCATTACCAGTTGCCTTACACATTTTCACACTTTCTATGAGCTGTGTCACTCAACGTCTCCCTATCCGAAATTATTTTCGTCTGCCACGTGATCATCGTATCTACCTGTCATTTGGGGCTCATACTCCGCCCATCTTTGAGAACTTGCATGTATTTATCGCCCTCTTGAGATCAAGAACGGTGATCCATTACCCGAGCAACTTCCAAACTTGCTGCATATATTGCTGCAACATCCCTCACTTCCGCCCTGGGCTGTCGGGACCAGTCAGCTCGCCGGGGACGCTGTCAGGCCGAGCCGCGTCATTTGATTCCGCGGAAAGTGATCTTATTTCAGCTCTGGGCTCTGACAGTGCCTGGGTGAAATCCATCCGAGATCTACCAATTTTCGCTGAATGGTTTTACCGTTCGAGGAAGCGACATTCAGATGAGATGTATGCTTCGAGAGCACTTACGTTGAAACGTTATCCATGCATACTCTACATTTGTAGAAATCGAAACCCACTCGAGTTCTCTGTACCGTACAATTAGCCTGAAGATCTTTAAACGTCTGATAGCTTGAGTGACGCCACTCCACAGTCCACAGTGAAATCAACTCCTGAGTGAAATGAACTGGATCTAGTGGAGCGTACTCAACCAAACGGCACACAATTTTCTTCAACCAGACCTGGGCGGCCACTGAGACCGAACCGTATTCAAATCAGCCCAGCGTAAAATCCGGGACACTGTCAGACAATGGCGCTCGCCAGCGCTCATCGCTGCTGCTGAGGCTGGCCTAATTGGTTGACAATGTGTAACCACCGAGCTGACAATGGAATTGGACGAGCTGAGATTTAAGAGAAAGACGCCGGAAGCTGCTATGTCGACCGCGAAATGGGCGGCGCAGATGTGAGACGTTTAGAGTGAATTGTACCTTGATGAGTTTTAGAATTAATAGCATTACGCTGCAAGCCGCGAGGTACGTTGACCTGAGTATTTTGAGTAGACACTTCGAGTAGCCAAGGGCGCTTAGGAGAAATGAGACTTTCCGGAACGCTAAAATGTCTCAAGATTAGCGTTCACTGTCCTCATAATTAATCAATCTTTGGATAAGTGAATCAACTGGTTTGCTATTCATTTCAAAGCACGCTACCTATCGCAAACGATTAAACAATACACTGAACGTTATAATGAATCTACCTATATTTATAATGAATCTGAAAGGTATAATATTGTGTAATCTCGCGTAATTCCCAGACCGCTAAAATACTATTTTACTTCCAAAATACCATTTGAACTTCCAAGCCCCAATCAGGCCCTTTGACCCCACTCACACGCAGCTGGTGACCTCAATGGTCTGAGTGAAGTACCCTTCGTGAGGAATCTGCACCACGTAACGCCAAATCCCCTCGTAGTTCCGAGCGAACACCGGCGTCACGTAGTCGACCACCGAAGGACACGGGGTCAGCGGCGCGTCTCCCGAGGTCAGGTCAGGGGATGACCTCTGGCTGACCTCTTCGTCAGAGTCCCCGCCGCCGCCGCCGCCGCCCGACCAGCCCCTGAACAGGGTGCAGAATCTGAGGGAGAGAGAGAGAAGGGTTATATTAGTGCTGTAGGGTTACATACTCACTAAATAACGCGCAAATTATGATCTAAAATTATTGCAAATATTAATGCACCATAAGCTAAGATTCTCTACACAAATATTTTATTTCACATTTTTTTACGGTGAAGGCTATCGGTGTTACGATTCCACGAAGACAGGGCATATTAACAATCAGAATCCGCTTGAAATACAACATCATTCTCAAAAAGTTATTTCGGTGAAAATTAATGCACTGATTAGTGACAAGTTGGTACGCAGCACTTTATGTATAAGTAAGAAAAACAAACAAACAGATAACCGTTCTTTTGGTAGGTCACATTCATCCAACATCCTATAAACACAAATACGGCATTCCTGATCAGTTTAACTATTATTCAGATGATGTTTCCCGGATAATCAAATCCCCGGGGAGGCCCCACCCTGACCACGGCCAACACCTGTCGGGGCACACCGCCCGGGGCGGTCGTCCGGTCGGCGGCTCTGATTGGTCGAACGTCACGTGCCCCGGGGGCAGGCAGAGGCAGTCAGCTGACTCCCGTACCGCCCGCGGAGAGATCAATAGCGCCTCCCGGGGGGGGGGGGGGGGGCAACAGGTGCGTAGCCCGGAGACAGGGTCAGGGGGATAGAATGCAGAGAAAACTGGTGAACAGGCAGAGTACTCGTATTCTTGTCAATGGGCCATGGGGACTGGATACATATAAATGATCTCCTTAACCGTACCCAAATACAGCAATCTGTGGTGGCCCGTAAGCCGAAATACCTATTACCTATTACCTCTATTACCAATGGTATTACGTTAGATAGGTTCTTCCAAAGTTGCATTAGGGTATGTTTGTTGCGGTTCCACTATTTAAACCATTTACTCCTGCATCAATAGCCGCTAGCATTTGACGAATAAATCGGTAACAGTAAAGGGCAAAGAGGTAGGTGCGTCAGTCGTCACTGAGCTTCAAAATGACGTCAACCCTTATTTCTCTTTCATTTAAGTTTGTACCAGATTGGCAGCTCAGATAGGTACACATTACACAATCAGCCCAACTCCGAAATGAGCCATCGAAGTTGAACAGTCAGCTACTGAAGCCCGAGTGACGTCATAGCTGACGGCAGCATCGATTTCGGAGCGGACTGTCGTGAGCCTGTGACGTCACAAGACCGAACGGGAGCTAATGGGGAGCATCCGTCAATGTCCCGACCCTGTGGGAGGATATTGGTCGGGCTGCTTCTCTAATGTCCACAGAATCAATAACGCAAACCTCTTGTTTGAGTGTTTCGAAGATAAATTGCCGGCAGTTGTGAAGATCAAATTCTAACCGGAGACGAAAACCAAGCAAACGTGCAACATAAGCACAATGGGTGATTGGTTTGCAAGCAATGAACTTTTGATACGGCTTATCATAATACCGTTTAACGTATATGGTAGGAATCCGGATGAATTTAAGACTACGCTCAAAGTTCATTAATCTCCGCCCCAGTGGGGGGGGGGGGCATATGTTACCACCCTGTCGCGTTTTTTTTTTTGCGTGTGAATAAAAAACCGCGGCGCGTAGCGCCGCGCCGCTTGGGGTAGCTTTTGGTACATCAATTATCAATTTTGGACAATGTGTGAGTGAAATTTTTGACCCCAGATCATGTCAGGTCAGGTCACCAGGTTAAGTTAACTGACCAAGCCTAAAAAAAGTTTGCAATCACGTCCAGCCTGCAGTGTTTGTCAGAAAGGTTTTAAACTTGATGGATTGCATGCTGTTATGGGCGCCTACAATTTGTATATCTCGGATTTTTTTTATATCCGTGACCTAAGGTCAGGTCAGTGGCGTGACCTTTCCATTACAAGTCAATGGAGAAAAATGAAAATACCTCTAGATCTGTGTGTACGCATAGGAACAGTTCAAATATTTCAGAATCACAATGATTTGGACCACCCGTGATGACCTTGGTGTCATTTTTTGCTGATAGCCTCTAGAAAGGTCATCCGAGGTCATTTGAGGCTACAAGCATACAGGCGCGTAACCACCACTGGGGACACTGGGGACCGGTCCCCAGTAACTTTTGGGTTACTGGGGACCGTCCCCAGTAAAACCGACGACCTCAATTTGCTTGAATAGCCAATTATTGTCTCTAAATCGACGTGAAGAGTAATATGTAGTCAACGGAAAACAAAACTGGATGTTTTGCTTAGCCAGCGCCCGGGTGGGCCTCTCAACCAACTTAGCCTTGGTGGTGGTGGGGGGGGGGGGCTTTTTGGCCACACCAGATTACCTAAGCAAGCTAGAAAGACGCGGTAGGAAGCAGCAGATAGCTCGCTACAGTATCTTTCAGAATTACCTATGTCATTTTTGATCAAGTCATCGCTCAGGTCACTGGAGGTCACCAAAGGTAAAATTTTCACAAACTTTTATTCCCAATTTTGACAACTTTTCACAAATCGGCGCATACGTCAGGAACCAATAGAGCTGCAGTGCTGCGGGAAAGCGCATTCGATAGCTTTTTCAAAGACCTTTCTGAGCAATGTTCTCAGCTTTGACCTAAGGTCAACGGTTTAGCTTCCAGGTTGGCGTTTTGCGGGAAAGGTTTTTGTATCATAACTTTTGACTCAAAAATTGCATGGCGCTGATTTTACCGGCATCGCGTTGGTCTCCTCGAGACGCATGGAAGGAAAAGGTCATGTTGCATGTCATGCGATTGGTATTGTTGAGTTGAACACATCCATGGTGTTTGCGCTCTAACATGTTTCTACCTAAAGTAATGGTAAAAAACTGTTGGAGATCTTTCATGACCTGAGATGATCTCAGAGGCATAGAAGGGGTCACAGGTGCAATTTTCTGGTTCAGTGTGTCATGTTTACCTGTGTCGGTGCGCGCCGCGGTTGTGCTTACACGCGCAACAACAAAAAAAAAAAAATGGCAGGTGTGGCCAAAAACGCCCCCCACCCCCTCCTCCACACACTCGGGCGAAGGCTGATCCTGAAATATTATATTTGGTCTTCGCGGCCTTCCATGTGGTCCCCAGTAACTTCGGACTCGTGGTTACGCGCCTGCAAGCATATTTTTGCCAATAACTCGCGATTGGAAAGAGATAGAACGCTGGGGATGGTCTCATTGTGTTTGTCTTGTTGAGACGCATCGAATGATATACAACATTACCTTTTCCGGTCAGGTCATGACCGTGACCTGAGGTCAAATTATAGTTCATTCGACGCGTCTCGGCGAGAGGAACACGATTCTGGCAATATAAATGTCGTGGCTTTTTGTAGTCGAAAGTTATTGTCGAAAAACACTTTTCTTAAAAACAGCTATTTTTGGAGTTTTTGCCCTCTGGAGGCTAAACCGTTGACCTAAGGTCAATTTTGATAATGACCTTATCAAAAGAAGAGCTCAAAAGCTATCGATTGCTGTTCCCTGCGTTTTTTTAGCTACCATAGTTCCTGAGATAACGGCATGTTTTCTGAAAAATATAATGACAATTGGCAAATTTTGACCTTTGATGACCTCTGGTGACCCCAATATTGCTCTAAGATGAAAAATGACTGAAATACTTTCAAACGTACGCATTAAGAGCTATCGACTGCTTTTTACCGCGTCTTTCTAGCCCTCTTAGTTTTTGAGTTAGAGGTGGGTGGTAACATATGCCCCCTCCCCCCTCCCCCACTAGGGCGAAGTTGGCCGAGACCGCCACTGGGGCGCGGGTTAAACTAAATACAATGGAGGACTTGTTTTCTTCCAGTTCCTGTTTCGTCCACGTTCAAAAGCAATTGGGTAAGTTTCTTGGCACCGATGCATTTACAGTAAACAGCGCGTCTTTCGATTAATTCAACGACCGGTGTAGGTAATAGGTATGTCTTTTTAAGATCATAAGATAATATTTCTCGCTGAGCAGGACAAAAGAGCGAAACTGTGGAATGCTAGGGTCACGTAATCAGAAATAGCCAAGCCCGAACAGAGTCTAGTATGAAAAGCATTGCAAACATTGTAGCAGAGCATAGCTATAGCTCAGAAGTTGTGAAGACAAACACAGTTTTGCCTGGGTAGCCTGGCTTTGACAAGGCCCGATCTTTCAGCAAAAGTTAGGAATCCCTGACGCAAACTATTGTTGCATTGGATAACGTTGCAGGCATACGAAATAATGCATGCATATTGCATCTCCTGCTTTTTCAACGCTAAGATGCATGTCTGCTGAAGGCTGAGATGGAACTTAGAAATGCTTTTTAGGGATGGAAGCATTACGTAAAGAAACAGTCCCTATGCATAAAGCTTTGAGTGTACCACTCCAGTTGGTGTAATGTAACATTTGAGATATCATAATTACCGTCAAATACTCACACGCCCCAGTTGGTGTCGCAGAATCCGCGGCTGTTCCTCGCCGGCTCCTCGTCTCCAGCGTCCGCCTTCGGCTGACCTTGACCTTGACCTTGACCTTCAGCCGAGCGCCGACCGCGGCCGCGCTTAGCAAACAGACCGTTTGATTGCCTGCAACAGTTGTCCCATGTCAAACAATGCGAAACAAACAGTAATAACATGAGGATTCCTTGGCGGGACAGGGAGGGGTAAGAGAGGGGATGTCTACAATGCACCAACTTACTTTTGTGTTAGTTTTTTTTTTGCATTTGCATCCATCTGCCTTGGCCAGCAATTACTATTTTCTATCTCCTCTTGCTTTCTCGTTCCTGCTTCATCTCCCTCCATCCTTTCCCTCTCTCTTTCTCCCCCTCTCTCTCTTCTCTCATCTCCCTCTCTCTCTCTCCCTCTCTCTCTCTCTCTCTCTCTCTCTCTCTCTGTCTCTCTGTCTCTCTGTCTGTCTCTCTCTCTCTCTCCTTCTCTCTCTCTCTCTCTCTCTCTCTCTCTCTCTCTCTCTCTCTCTCTCTCTCTCTCTCTCTCTCTCTCTCCGTACATTCTTCACCAGTAGCGTCACCCATCGGCCCACCTTCTCTCACCATTGAGCCGCATGCCATGCATTATGTATTGTGAGGGAGGCACCCGACCAGCGCCCCCGTGACGGGGTCAAAGGTCACAGACAGGTCACCGTCGGGCGGGGTCAGGGGTCACAGGGGACGCGCTGGAGGCGGCCGATAACGCAGCGGGTAGCGGGAATGGTCGTGGGATTTGCGACCAATAAAATGGGCCTGAAACGGCTGGGTGGCTATTGTAGAAACTATACATGAAGTTCGGGTACGTCTTGACGTTTGTTCATCGTAGAGTATGTGCCGCGGCTACAATGCATGACTATTGGGTGTTGAATTATTAACTGTGCTTTATACTTGAAACTCAGGACAATGCTCACAAGACTTAACCTCAATTGCTTCTAAATCAATGCCAGAAACCGACGCCTACAATATGTATACCAACCGTCAAGAGTAGCACCAACGCAGTCTAACAAGGATCTCAATTCTCAGCACTCCGAAGTGTCTTCAAAATGTCCCCAATATTGCGCCACAAATGTCCCCAGAACAGCGCCAAAATTGCCTCATATTGACAGCAGACGGTGCTGACCATCACCATCAACTTTATCACCATCACCATCTGGGGCCATCTGACTGGACATTTGGCCGCCTAACTTTGCTCGCTCCAAGGCCCGCTGGCTCCTCTGGGTGCGGCGCAACAGGTGACCAACTCGAGGGGAAGTCGCCGCTCAGCCGTCAACTTTCCTCGTCCTCAGAGAAATAAGAGAGGTCCCAGACAAAAGCGCAAAAGTGCTAACCATTACTGACGAGGGTGGTGCAGTCGCTAGGGCGTGAAAATGATAACAACGAGGGTAGCGAAACAAATCATGCTACATAATTTCTTAGGAAGATTGATTTGATATTCTGAAGCTGTTCGTTGGAGCAACAAGTTGCCGCTATGTCTGAGTCGTTTTCTGTTATAGAGCTGTCTGCTCATATTTGTGGCAATTGAGAGAAGTAGCACGGTGACAAAAATAATTCAGACTCGTATTTGTAGAAGGCACATATGTAACATTTGCTTTTTGCCGTGTTCATACAATGATATTACTTTAGAGGGGCGATGTGACAATCATAACCTGAAGGACTGAGTTCACCCGTCTCCTGCACTTCCCACATGATGTTTATCGCTCGACGAAGGAAATTGAAGACACGACGGACATTCATGTTGACTGTTGGGAAGTTTCGACACATTGCCTTAGGAATTATCACAACCACGGCGCCTTGCCGCTTGACTGCATAAGACACCGCTCTATTGATTTTGTATAAATTTAACACGCTGATAGAAGAATCCTGATCGAGAGAAAATGTTGACTGATCAATTTAACCATTGCATCACAAGAGCCCATAACACAATGCAGAGTAGCACAGCAAGCAGAGACCATAGCAAATATTCAACAAGATTCGTGTTGACATTCAGCCAAATCATTGATTTGAGTACTTACGCGTGGTGTTTGATTTTGCTCGGCTTCTGGAACCGTGCCACTTTGGGCAGTGTCGGGTCCTTCTTCAGAATGGGAAGAGTCGAGCCGAAAAACTCCAACGATTTGTTCTTGATTAGCTCGCTGTGAATAGAGAGAGATAGTTGATCATTTTGATTGGTTAGGCACTAGGCAGTGCACCAGAGTCAAGTGGTTTCAGGTTTGTGCGTCAAATTGCTGGAGCTCTATGTAAACTTGGACAAACTGAACACAGCACACCATACCCCCACATGGCCATGGGAGAAACTGTTACGTCACTGATGACGTCACCGGCCCGCCGCCGGGCCGGACCGCCGCTGGAGCGGTTCCTGCCGGTCCGCCTGCCCGCCCGGTTACACATGTACTGATACTTGCGCAAGCACAATGATAAGGAAATAATTGACCGTGGTGGTGCAGGCGGGCTTTTGGCTGGTTTGAAGTGTCCGCCTCGGTGATTGCTGTAGTTTCATTCGCTTACAGCTAAGAGAAATATCTTTCCATGGCCGTCGCTTCCAAAATATCGTCCAAATAGTGTTTTGGTCGGTCGTGGGTTCGAATCTCAGCGGCGCGATCGACTGGAATCGCTTTTTACGTTTTTGTTTTACTCCACTCCCAGTTAGTTAGTTACTTCTGAATGAGCATCGGCCCCAGATATTCACGACTGAAACCTTATGCCACTGGCTGAAACCTAACTTTTTATATCGCTGTCTCGGCATATTACACCCCTGTCTATAACAGGCCCATGTAACAAATTCCATAAATAAAGCCCTCCACACCACCCGGGCTGGTTGCTATGTGACCGCACCGACCCGACCCGACGACGCACGCTCTGTTGACCGTGCTGTCCAATTTGGTGGTGCGGGGCCGATTATCGGAGGCCATAGTTTGTGTCCCCATGGAGGGAGATTGATTGGATAGGGCCGAGCCCTGGACAGACGGCGGTGGTGTCGAACAACACGACTCAGGGGGTGGGTGGGGGGGGGGGACTGAGGTTCTAGAAATACGGAAATAAAATTCAATTAAACTTGTTTATTTTTCGTTTACTGTTCAGTGTACACAGTAACATGCTGAGTGATTTCTGGAAAAAATAATTATTTGAAATAAATAGGGTGTGAAATTGAATTGATGAAAGCACCTAATATTCACAGTTAGTTACTTTCATTTCGTTTGGATTGTTCTCATTTCCAAGCGCCCATATGCGTAATTTCCGCTGATATTAGTTGCGAATAGCCAGCGACTATACTCCAACACGATGGGTATTTCAAACTGTCAGCTATGAACTGTTAGCGATGTTGATGAATTCATTAGCGAGAATGTGAATTAGAAATGGAACTATCAAGCCCATGGTGTTGGAACATTGGGCCGTACATAATTCAGGCATGGGTGGCACACAATTTCAGCATCATTCTGAAGTTCTTGTGACGGTAATGCTACAGTGGGTTGCTGCCATAAGTGGGTCGTAAAACGCCACCCGGACCGAGTCGTGTTAAATATTAGTGTCAGATTGGGTTTGGATTTTGACAGGCATATCTTCAGTCCTGGTTTGCTTGGGCAAGCATACTTTTGTCTGGATACGTTTAGATGCATCGGTTTAAGCGAGGCAACATATACAATAGGCTGCGCAGTACTTACACATGCAGACCTATTAATTCCCCTCTAAGCCATATCCTCGTTTCACATAAGCCGACTATCGACTGTATAATTGATGTTCTAATTAACTGACTGATTTCCCGCCCCGCTCCTGCGTACAAAGGGTAGGCATGTCCGTCGAATCCCTCAGGCTGGATGGGGTTCTTGGGCAGTTTTCCTGTCTGAAGGTCTCCGCACAGCGTCTCCGAGAGGCGCATGTCCTCCTTTGGCGAGTCCAGGCCTGCGGGCAGAGAAGAAGAAAAATGTTAGAAGGAGGAAGAAACAACAAGCCACCAACCTCAATGATTTGATGATGTCGAAAAATGTCTCAACGCTTAAGTCAATTAAAGCCATTATTTATATAACTCATGCAGATTTGTTGTGTTTTTGTTCAATCAATTTTCAGATGCATCGACTGGGTGTTAAATATAGCGTTAATGCATTGTCATCCGTCTGTTGTGTTCTTGCCTCCGGAAATGTCCGCATAACTCTCGGGTATTTCAAAGTCCTATGAGGTGATGGACAAGCAGGTCACGTAGTGAAACGCTACTCAAGAGCTCTCCCTAAACGAACGCCGTTTTACCAATGGCACTGGTGTTTTGAGTTTATTTATTTACGCTTGATGCAGTGGCAGCTATATTCAGCATGACGATAACCAGCGTAATCTCTCTCTCTCTCTCTCTCTCTCTCTCTCTCTCTCTCTCTCTCTCTCTCTCTCTCTCTCTCTCTCTCTCTCTCTCTCTCTCTCTCTCTCCTCTCTCTCCTCTCTCTTCTCTCTTTCTCTCCGTCTCTCTCTGTCTCTTTCTTTCTCTTTCTCCCTTTCTCTCTCCCTCACTCCCCTCCCTCTCTCCTCCCCTCTCTCCCTCCCTTTCTCTCCCCATCCCTTTCTCTCCCCATCCCTCCCTCCCTCTCTCTATCTCTATCACAGGACATCTCAGATGCCTTCCTACCGTCCTCCCCTGAGAATCAGCACCGTGTTAGGGGCGACAATCCTTTACTTAGGCATCCCCTGAAGGCATGCTTCCCCAAGCCCTAACAGACAACAACTGATGCAAATTCCTGGTGAAGAGAACGGCAGGCTTATGGGCGTCTATAGTATGAGAGGAAGTTTTGAACGAGTGTAAATATCGCGTGCTGCATTTTTTTGTCACATGACGCATACACATGCGTGTGAAATGTTCATTTCTTCATTTTTAGTCGCTTTAATGCAAAATAAAAAGCTGGGGCCAAACATTAATATTAGATTGTTGCTTGGTTAGTGGTTACCTATGTATCTTTGTTGGCAGATAATTGAGTGTTTTAAGGGAAATAAGGATGAAAGCATTGTCGTGTTTTTGGTTCATTAGTCTCACTAATCATTAATCTCATGACGTCATAAATATCCGTCTACCATGGGACCCGTTTGATGGGCGTTGCTGTCACGCCACGACTACTTTGTAATAGGATCGCTCGCATTAGAGTCCTCTGGGGATCGATTTAATTGAAACTGCAGGCTAATCATTTAAGCTCGAGTGCGCTCATCCCTCTTCAGACACGCAATAACATCGTCAGTTGACGGTGATATATCCGCTGCAATACTACGGTTCAGCTCTTCAGCTGAACGTTGCATTTCTCATGACTCATTCATGACAAAACACTTGCGGTTGAAGCCCATCTACGTCATCAAGTGAAAATGACTGACAGCACTTTCTATTGCCGAAAATAACACGGCACGTCGCCGCGGAATCCATTCGCACATTTCCATTGCTGATCTGACGTTGTAGACAGTTTCACTCTTGCTACAGATCCAGGCTGTTGCAGGCTGGCTGGCGGGACTGGGGTGGAATAAGTTAAGCGCAGTTGATCGAACATGTGGGTTTGAGTGCTCAGTTGAACGGAAAGTCATCTGCTCAATTGACCGCGGTGCATAATTACGCAGTTGGCTGAGCGGCAAACCAGGCAGTTGACTCAACAACTGATCTTGCATCTTCCAAGGCTACCAAATAACTAGTCAACCGAGTAGTCTATCGCATATTTTGTCCCACACTCAGCTATATGTACATGATTGTCCAGACAATCAACCGAACATCTGACGAAGAAATCCAGCTGTGTGTATGACCGGAAAGCTGACCGCGTAAAGTCCAGGTGTCCAGGTTATCTCACAGATGGTCGTGGAAACAGATGGCTCGGACATATGGCTGACCTGATTGTCGGACAGATGGTTGAATACGTAGTTATAGAACATGTGCATTGTGCAACCGTATCTGTTGAGCAATAGACGGACAACTACAATCACCTATTTAATAGAACATATGCCATTGAACAAAAGATGGTCAGATAATTAATCGATGAGATGGACAACATTTGGAAAGCAAAGCGGTTTAGCAGCGGAATTTAACACCGGGAAGTTATACTGTGGATCAACTGATAAGTTAACCAGATTAGTGAAAAACTATCCGTGGATCCTCACAATCTTTTGACCGAACAACTGACGGACACACGCTTGCTAACATACCCTTACATACCTCTACATCTACATGATCACAATATCACAGCCTGAACACCATTCTTCGACTGACGACCTATATGTCCTTCATCTGCTAAGCTGCTACCTCGCGTCACTTCCCGAAACATCCCTACTCACCAAACCCAAGCACGTCTCCCGCAAAGGATCAGCCTGACCACGCACGCTCGCAGTTCCGATTGACGCGCAATCTCCGATGTTCATCGTCCGTCATGTCTCATCAGCGCTGGTCCATTGGTGCCCACTTGTGCGGTCAGAGAGGCGCGAGATCTCATCAGGCCCCAGACGTGTTTTGCTGATTTTGCCGACGAGGGAGAGGGGGAGTGGGGGGGGGAGGCGGGTGTTGGACGGTGGACGGGGGACGGGGGACGGGGGACGGTTGACGGTGGACGGTTGAGGTGGACGGATGGTAGACGGTGGTTGGTCACTTTGGTCAGCGGTCTGCAATCATTGCTCAGCCGTCAGTGATTCGATGGATAGTGGTCACTGGTCAGGTCAGTGGACAGCTATCCGCACTTCGCAGTCATCATTCGTCAGTTGTCGTCGATCGCTCGTCGTCTGTCATTGGTCGGTCGCCGTTGGTCTTTACCCGTCGTTGGTATGTCGGCTGTGGTCGGTCTGTCGGCTGTGGTCGGTCGGTCGGTGGTCAGCGGTCGCGGTCGCGGTCGGTCGTTCCGCCACCCCTGGACGATGTTGGATTGGGGTCGGCGGTCGGCGGTCGGCGGCAGCTGGGCGCAGCCGCCTAGGAACTGGGTTAGGAGAGCCACGGCCGCGCGACGGCCGGCCGCCGGCCCCGTGCCGCTACCAAGACTGTGCACGTCTGCATCCGTGCATGGCTCTTTGACCAAGCCCTTCCACCGTGTGGGGTTCAACCAAGGGCGATATTTTGACCAATGTTGAGCCCGTTCATAGACCGTTCCATAAACTAACCCCGCTACCTGACGTTAGAGCCTACAGAGGCACGCCCGTGGCCGGGTTATTGGAGCAAAACGCCCCGGGCGCTGCCGGAACAGAGGACAAAGGGAGTCGGACGGTACACGTGTCGTCCGCGCACTGGTGGGTGGCTGACCGAGACGAGATGATATGATACGGGAGTATAGGGTGGTTTTCTAGAAAAGCGTGGATTTATTTGCTCCGTCTGTTTAGATTATTTATGAATGTCAGATTCAGTCAGTGGGGACGTTGCTTTCCCTCTGTTCCGCCTGATAAAAGATGCAAGTGTTGTCCCAGGAGTGAGCGAGGTGCCACGGTGAAGGAATTATATTAGAAGGAAAGCTGCAAATATCTCGCCGTTTTCAGTGGAACCGTCAGGTCGAATGATTTTTAAATGACAGAGCCAAGACAAATCACCAGAGAGAAAAATACGAGACGACAACCAAATGACATATTTTATGAAAGAACAGAAGTAGGAAAATAATGAACATGAAAGCGTGTGCCAGCAACGCACCACCCATTCTTTGCACCGCCAGACCTCTAGTCACACAGTCTGCCAGTCCTCCAATCAAGCTTGTCGCCTTTTCTACAGTCTGTCCAATGTTTTCTCAGTCCTCTCACTAGGCTCCCTGACGAATTTCCCTTCACCGCCATCAACAGTTCCACACTATGGATCGACCACCGTTTCACAATGGCAACGTTGTGTATGGGCGAACACAAAATGGCATGCGTGCGTGTGCCCATATTTTCGACCCACACGCCTTTCGCCTTTGCCAGCGTGGTACTCGGGTCACTACCCGTCCTGCAAAGGGTCATTTCCCTCATGGAGCGTCACTGCCGCCACATGAAGGGTCATTGCCAGCGTCAACTCATTACTCGGGGGTTGACGGAGACCCGTTCACTGAACTGGGACAGGGGTCACGAGGTCGCGTGCCTCGCGCGGTCACCCTGCGCCTCCCACCAATGCAGATAATAAAGCCACTGGGAATCCAATTAAGCTTTCGCTCGCACAACAGGATGTTCGGTTGGATGTTTAATATTTTATTTTATTTCCGAACGCGTGACTGAACAAGCAATTATGTGCCGCAGTAGGCTGCAAAAGCAATGTAGCTCTTCAAAGCAGGCCAGAAAGAGATTGCTATGCGATGTTGTTATTACATTCTGCCTTCGAATAACGCTCTCATATCAGAAATTCAATATTGAGTTTATCCAATCTATGGCTTCCAGGCCCTGGTATGCATGAAAAATGCATCACTTTTATTCCGTTAAATAATTAAATCAGGAACTCAGACTATGCTGCGCATTTATGAATTCTTGGAATACTTCAACATATCAAACTATATTTCACAGGAGGCTTTTCTACGGGATTCCGTAGTCTGCATTGGTTGCATTTCAAGGACGAAAGGATATACGTTGAGTTGTATTTGGAAGCTTGTCATAAGAGAGACAAATGCCAGATAACCTATCTTCATCTTATAGTTACTTGCGATCGTTTGACATACCAAGTTGAAAAGAAAAGGTAAGACAAACGCACATTTTAGTGCGTTAGTTTCTTATCTCATTTGAATAAACACCTAAGCTGTCGAAATGCAAGAAAAGTCCACCTTCAAAGGACGGTGATTTTCCTGCTTTTAGATTGCAGCCAACACAAGAAAGGCTATAGCTGTCACGAAGTGTCCTAATGAAACAAATTACATTTGTAAGAATCCTACATGTTCAAAGGCCAAACACTGATGCACTATGTTACACGATTCAGAAGAGCTCCATATTTGAAATTCCGTAGGCTGGCCATGATTCAGCCAGGAGTCCAGCCTGGGATGTCGTCAATTGTGGGCCAAAAGGTCGTCCGGAATACCGATTCGGGCCTGTACTAGCATAACAATGCGTTTGTCTCGGGACCCTAGGCTTCCGTGGCGGCCGGTGCCGCTGTCAGTACTTACTGAGATCTGCTAGAGAGGTCACTGGACAATATGTTGTGGATTTGACGGTTTGCAGAAGTCAGAGCTCAAACTACCGTTTTCTCTTCAGTCTTCAAAAGATAGATCTCTTCACTAGATGCATTGCTTGTAAACATTTCCAATGTTTTGCAGTCGAAATGATTATGACAGTGTGGCATCAGTAGAACACAAATGCCACCAATAACTAAGCAGCCCTAGACAAGACTGTTTCATTTTTCTGCAACAACGAGTAAGTTTGACATGAACACATATGGTCCAAAGGTCAGACTACGAGTGCGCTGCCATCGGCACAGCGTGCAATAAAAATAGAGCCCAGCTGTTCGGATTGGAGCGGAGAGGCCAGGCTGCGCCAAACCCCAAATGAGAGCAAAGTTTTAAACTGGAAAGTTCTGTAGAGGGACTGACTGATCTAGATTCGGTTAACTCGTTACAAACCAGCCTGGGTACAAGTTTCGCCGGCTCGTTCTGAGCATATGACGACGCTCCGTCAAAAGTCAAGGGCTGGATCTACGAAATATATTAGGTACAATGAAATGAACAAAGACGAGCTGGTATTTGGGTAGAGGCGGGCTAGGATTCATTGTTCATGGATTCAATTCGTTTGCCAAAAAGAAGCACTTATCCAGAGGTTTAATCAAGTTGCGGGAAGATCTGTTTATTGATAATTAAATGCTTGATTTTTTTTTGCGTCTTCAACACTAATTTCATAATTACGAACCGTCATTGTTATCTGATGAATTTGGCCTAACAAATTAAATCCGATTGCTGCGTCAGGACGCATTTCTGAGTCGTGTTTCCATAAGAAGCTTTGCTTGCTGGATAATTGAGTTGTGTAAAAGTAGAGCATCAGTGTGGTCCTGCCAACTAAGAGCAACTCTCTAGTTGAAATAGCTGCGAGTGCCGATGTTAGCGACTCCCTGTGCATTTTCGACAAAAAATGAAAAGCACATGAACATTAGCACATTCTCTAGCCCAGAACGATTAAGCCAAAAACGGCAAACGTAAGCACCCTCTCCCCAAGAGTGGTATGACTGTCAGAATGGCCCATTTAAGAGTAAAGCGAGTAGATCAGTTAGTGTTGTTCGTTGTCTATCTATGTAAGTCCTCATAAGAAATGATAAGAATTCTCGCTGCAGCTTGCTGAAATTGAAGTAAATAACCCGTTCCAAGTATCCATTTACTCGTAAACCGGCCACTAATGGTACTCGCCGCTCAACAAACGAAGGGCTGCACATCGGTGGGGAATGCTGATGTTCGGCATTTCAACTACAGGATGTAGGATGTTGAGAATGCCAACAAGTACTTTAATTTAACGTACTTTAATACGGTAAATTGGATCTCCAGGAACTCAAAACGTATGTTGAAACAACCTAGAATTGAGAAACTATGAAACCTTGGTTTTCTATTTTCTGTGGTTAGGAAGCTGTACAAAATTACGTTCAACAAAATAAAAACATCGATTGCTACAACTGACTGCTTTGGACTATTACTGGGCGTCAATTTTCCTCTTGTTCCATGACATCGAATAAAAAATACAACAAAATTACATTCAAAGCACCAGTGAGCGACAGATTTACCTGGACACGGTTTGGACGTTTGCGCGTACGGTGGTTTTCGCACTTTGGGCGGTGTCTTGAAGGGAGCTGTGTCGAACAGGTAGTACCCATCGGGTGGTGTCATTTCGACAGCACCGACAGAGGCCGCCAGGGCACACACCTGAAACGAAAACAGAGGGTGGTTACTGGTTACTGGCTGCAGCGTGGTAAATAGATACCCGGCTTCCTTCTGGGGAATGGCAGATTATGCAATTATGCACCCTACCGTTTTTTAGATAACTTAAATCATTTTGTTATCCGAAAATAGTATTCATTTGAGTTATGCACAAGCGTGAAGTTAATTGCATCAGTACTCGTAAATTACTCTGAAATTAGACACATTGGTGCTTCACACATTCAAAACAAGTATTTTCCGTAATTACCGACGTCAGCATTTCCCTTTCAACACAACTTTCTCCTCTGCATTGTCCTGCCATATGGGTTTAGTTGTCCGGATTACTAGCTGAGCCATCTTGGTGTTAATCACTGTTCTGAGAAGTTGGCACGGTGAAACTGGCTGTGCCGGTGTCTGTGGGACGGCGACCGACGGCAGCGCAGCAGCCGGTGTGAGGGAAAGTCGCTCTGCAACTGACCGGTAACAGGTCAGCCACCCGACAGGGGCCGAACAATGATGAGCGGACAGGGGCGGGGGTAGGGCACTGTGTGATTGTAGAACGGTGGAATAGCGCCCTGCTGTTGTGGAATGATAGAATGACACTTAGTGCGGGGTGGAGCGCTAAAATAAACCTCGCGATCCTTGGATGGTAGCGCCCGGCGATCAGATAAGGGTTTTGTTTATTAAAAGGGTAACATTTCCGTTCCGATTTGAATTTTAATTCAAGATTGACTGTACGATAAACTGCGTGACAACAGTCTTTACTGCTTAAGCCTGAGGTAGCAGTGCCCGACGGATTGTCCGTTTTCATATCCTGCGGCACTCTGCTAAAAATGGATTGGTCATGCCTGGGGACGCGTGGCTTATAGATTCTTGTGGATTTGCCCTGGATTTATCAGCGAACAGCTATGTTATCTATGTAAGTCCCTCCTTCAGAAGCGAGCAGCGTTAAATATAAGCATCATTTCCGCCTAGATGAGGCAGCCCTTTATCCAGGACTGAATATGATAAATCGTCGATCAAATTCCGGAACAGTTCCCTCCACACTCGGCTGCTGACCCGAACACCGTCCAACAATGACCCATCTGACCACCCTCTGTGTCCGACCGACCGACAACAATGGATGGCGTGAGCGGAACGGTCACCCGGGTCACTGCACGGTCTCAGACGCGGGCGATACGGAACAACGAACACTGCTGGGGAGGGGAGGGGAGGGTGGGGGGGGGGGGCGGCTCAGCTGAGTGGGAGGAGGGGGGGGGGGGCTGGGTCGCTGAGACGGCTGAGTGCCGGCCGGCCGGACGGGCTGGGTTAGTTGATTAAGTAACAGGAAGTACCCAGGCGATAGTGAAATTTATTACGTTGCGGGATTGAAACAGAAAATCATCGAAGTTCAGTTAAGTTTGGTTTGATTATTATTTCATCAACCTGTGATTTATCTATCATCACGAAGTAAAACGACGAAAACGGCAAAAAAATGTTGACTCATCTACAATCGGTTAGGTGAAAAAACCTTTGCGTATTGTATGTATCTATCGAAGCAAAAGTGAACTGTAAGAAAGCCTGTCGAACCAATCTTTTCATTCCGCGGTAGTGGTCGTGACGGCACAGCTGATCGGCTCATTGCCCTTCACTTCACAAACACCCTCATACCGAGACATCCGTAGGGCTAAAACCATTGCCGAGGCATCAGCTGCTCGGGATTCAGGTCTAACGCTCGAGCAAATACAGCTATTAATTCTAGCGTAAAATGCACGCAAATAGTCTTGGGAAACCAGCAGGTGGTGAGCGCCAAACGAAAATGGAGCAGTGGGTCGGGACAGAAGGATGGATGGGTAGGACAAAAACCAGGATAGGGCCGCCACAACAGCCCCGGGCCAGCGCAGATTTGCACCGTCACCTGTTTTTGTAATCAGTGGCCGTCTGTTTTTGTAGCACCTTTCTCTATTTACCAATAGCGTCTGGTAGTCTAGGTAGCATATTTTAGCCCTTCTCTGTCGAGGAGAAGGGCGACGCCACAACAGGACAGGGACTATCGAGATGAAACGAGAGGGATTGTTTGGAGGCGCCGTGCCTTATTTGGCTCTTTGGGACCAGATGTCACAACCTACCGTTCACTAGGATAAGGTCCGACGGCAAAGGCTGGCATTATTGCCGCTCGCACCCCAGCATGCCGACTTTTTGCTCATTAATAACGAAATAGTTCCACTTCCCTTCAATTAGCGTATTTAAGTGGATTAAAAGCTGGAACAAAGGTTTGCACGGTACTTCCGCGGGTGTTTTCGCATGTCGTTGTTTTTTGGTTGAGGAAGCCCAGCAGCTGCCGCACTTTTTGTGTACACATGCTGCAAATAGACGAATTCGAAGTGGCTCAAAACGTCGCATACAAATGTGACAAAGCCACATCTTAATGCACAAATTGATATAACTCCGTCGACACTTAGGTTTTCTTATTTTTATTGCAATTCACCTTATTTTCAGAACCAAGCAAACTGTTTTACTGCAAATTGAAACTTCGTGAAGCCAGGAACTCACAAGCTGTAGCTTTGCACTTAAGATAAGCTCACGTATGAATTTCTCCTTGCCCCCCCCCCCCCCACAAACTACTGAAACTTACCGTCAGAAGTAACGCCTCTCCAAGCATTATCATCGCTGATCGCAGACTCGTTGAGACGGTGTCTTATCACAAGCCGCAGCTAGCGGCTCGTTCGATTCTTCCACACGTGCAGACTTCTCACCGATGTGAACAGCTCACTCCCTGTTCTCACCACAGTTCGCACCTCACGTTTTGTCTTCACCTCGGTCACCTCAGCTCCGAGCCTGACGTCAGGTCGCGTCAGAGGTCACGAGTCACGTGACCCAAGCACAGGTCACACACACTGACTGGAACCGTCTTAGCTCCTTTTGGACGCTAGTTATACCCTGGAAACCATCGTCGACAGCCCTGATGCTATGTTACGTCAATGTTCTCGCTCCACTCTCGTCTGTCAATCGTTTGTTGTCTACTGTTTTCTATTTCTCGTTTCCCCACTCTTCGCTGTCAACAGACCAACGTCCACTGTTCCCTTTCTGCCTACTGTCCACGGTTCACTGTCTCTTGTATGCTGTTTGCAGTCTTCCTCTCCACCGTCCACTGTCCACCGTTGTCCACCTCTCCACCCCTCCCGTCTCGCTCCCGTGCCGGTGTGTGTTGCGGGTAGTGCGGTCGCCGGCTGACTGGCCCTCCGTCCGCTACCTGGCGCTGTGGCGCTACTGTGCCTGCTGCGGCGAGGTTTCGGTACGCTACCTCGGCGAGGGAGAGCGGTGCACACTGGGCCAGCGGCCCGGAAAAGCGCTAGAAATTATTTGTGATTGAATTGTTGATCTCAGTGACAAGCAAACATGCTAAAAACGACGTGGGGCTGCTTAACCCTCGCCAGGCCTATTGTCGGACCCCCTCCCCCTCGGCAGGCCGAGGGAGGGTGGGGGTGGTACGACCCCTTTTCGCCGTTTCGCCCCTAATAGAGCTAGAGCCTCGCAGAAAAAACAAACGTGTGCGCCGTTGCAAGACGCAGAGATTTATACCCGATTTTAAGGTCCCAGGTCAACCGGTAACCTCTGCGGTCAAGTAAAAAAGCCCAAGGTAGGGTTTGGTTTTTGGTAAATAATTTCGCAAAAAATGGCCGCAGAGCAGCGATTTTGGCACCGTCGTGTTCGCCTGACTCAGCCGCGTCGAATGGTACCTATGCCTTTTGTTCGGGTGAGGTCAACTTAAGGTGTTGACCTCGAGTCAAGGTTAGGTCAGAGCCCATCAGGCCACGAACTTAATCGAAGGAGGTCGTATCGCATATCATTCGATTCGGGAGGTCTTCCCGAGTCCATTGGTGGCTTTCCCGAGTCGCTGGCTCAATTTTATTACGAGTTATTGACAAGAAACCTCTATGACCCTAGTGACATCATAAATGACGTCACGGAAGGTCAAAAATGCAAAAGTAAGGCAT
Source organism: Amphibalanus amphitrite (assembly GCF_019059575.1). Classification (NCBI taxonomy): domain Eukaryota; kingdom Metazoa; phylum Arthropoda; class Thecostraca; order Balanomorpha; family Balanidae; genus Amphibalanus; species Amphibalanus amphitrite. The sequence continues at coordinate 344,650 of NW_024881968.1, forward strand.
CGGATCTTGCAAGGAGTGCATGAAATCACGATTCCGTGTGCTTGAGATAGTTTCAGATCATTCCATGCGCAAAAACAACAGTTTTCTTATTTCCCCAATTACTTTTAATGGTGAGGTCACGTGACCTCGAAGAGTAGCAGGCATTGGCAAAAATTGCGAGTAGGGCATGACAGAAATATGATTAGTGTTTTCTACGTCATGGTTATTTTTAGCGGCTCGAAATAACATTTTTCAAAAAGTCTAACTAAAGAGCAAGTTGTTGTTGATTGTCACTGACTTGTGTTTGAGGGTTAGTAATGACTGAATTATTGACTTTGACCCAAAAATGTTGACAGTATCGTGTGCGTTGGTCAATTCTGAGCTCAGGGACATATATTTTATTCAGATTATAAGCGTTCGTTTTTCACAAGCTCCAGCGCTTTAAAGAGCGTCGGGCCTTCAGTATAGCGGCGAGGTGACAATTGCCCATACATCATGTGGTTTACAGGCGCATATCTCGAAAAGTAGCAGGGAAAAGCAGCAAAGCACCTATATGGAACGAAAGATGAGTGATCAGAGGATAGTATAGCATGTTCATTTTTAGCCGCTCGAAATCACATTTTTATAAAAGTCTAATTAAAGAATTGTATATTATTTTCAATTACGCCTTGCAGCTGCTTGCAAAAATCTAGCTTATCTTACAGAAAAGCGATGCAATATGTAAGAATGTTGTTGGCACAGTGAACAACAGTGCCCTGAACTAGTGTGACAGAAAATTTCGTTGAAAACGGCGATTGGTCAACTAATAAATTACCACTAAAGATCATCATTAAAATCGGTAAATATGGTGGCCACTAGAGAGTCTAAATTGTCTTGTGTTTGGTGACAACTGACGACCTGAATTTTGACCTTAGGGGAAAACTGGCATCGGAATCGTATTCTTCGATCAATTTGGGATTTAATGATCCCCTTTTTGTTCATATTGCGGACAGTCAGTTTGGGGGAATTTCTAGCGCTTTTCCGGGCTGCCGGCCTACAGTGCGGTGGGCGGCTGTGGGCCCCACTGAACTACTTCCCACACGGCAGGCAGCGCGCGAGGACACGCGTCCGGCTCGCGGCTAGCGAGGGATATGTCACAAGACGCACAGGGAGGGATATGACACGCGACAGACAATAGACACCTAGCTAGCAAGGATTAGTCCGGTTGGCAAAGTTCCCCCAGGCATGAATGAGGGTTGTGAGTTGGCGTGAATTTTTTAATGGACGAGATAAGCAAGGTGCGAGCGTGGCCTGTGTTATGATGTCCCAGTCTACCTTACGATATGATGCGATTTGTGTGTTACGATAATGTAATACGAGTTGCGAACAGAGACTGAGTTGTAATGCTGTTTTTTTTCGATTTAAGAGCATGATATTTGGGCCTTAAACAACCTGTTATCCTCTCTTGTTGAACGTTTTTGTTTCTCCTGAGGCCTAATCAGAAATGCGCTTTCATGCGAAAATTTTATATGCTTTTCCAGAGCGCTAAACAGTGAGAACGGCGAGAGAAAGGCTATCATCATAGATTTACTATGCTTCCCACCACATTGCCATTGCATATTCGTCGTTATTCTGCGTGATATACCGGGCAATTTACCCATAAACATCCCGACTGTAGACTGCATACCTACCGAATACTGACCAACCACCACGATCCATCAGCGCCCCCCCCCCCGCCCCCTCTCCTGGGAGTTCCCTCAGAGTGCCAGCGTCTGGTCCTCTCGTCCAGAACCGATTGGTTCCAGGAACCAGGGACGGAGTGGCCCGCCCGCGGGAACCAATCGCGTGCGTGACAGATTTGATGACCAACGCGACCCGGCAGACGGAGTGGGGGGGGGGGAGGGATGGGGGGGCCTAATGATGATGACATGATGAGAGTGGTTGATCGCGTGATGGTGGTGAGATGATGACCTAGTAATGACTTGTTAGTGGTGACCTGTTGGTGACTTGATGGTGACCTGTTGACCTGTTGATGACCTGCTATTGAGCTACCGCTTGTAACCTGTCATATTCCTTTTACTTCTGCCCAATGTCATTCTTGTTGCATTTGACGTGCTGCTGCGGCTTGCCTTGCTAAATTACACTCCACCATATTGACTGACGCTTCTTACCCAACATGTCGTCCGTTTCCGTTTGCCAGTCGATATAGTTAAGCGCCGGTTCTCAGTCCTACCCTATCTATATGCCCGTTATATTATGGAGCACCTTTGAGTGGAGAGGCACATGCAAAGTTAAAAATAGACCGCTAATGCGAGCATTGGTCCGTTTGTGATGCGGAATCACTTTTATTGCGAGTGACTCTCTTGATTTCAGGAGGTCACGCAATTCTGCGACTTTTTCGGCCAGTATTCATCCGTGATGCGCCATTGGCCGTTTTAGCGACGGATTATCTGACGAATGACGCCATTTTGTCACGTTCACATGCAAAGAATGACCATTCAAACATTTTTTTTTCGATATGGTCATCGGATGTGAATATGCCGGTGTGTGAATAAACAGGCAGCCAATTGTGTGACATTCCACTCCTAATTTAGAGTGGATTCATGAAAAGTTGCTGGTGTCAACAGACACGAAAAACACTGCGGTCATGCGGAAAGTTTTATTTCATGAAGCAGCTAGCAATGGATTTCGGATAACGAGGATTATCATGAGCGTTGTGGCAAATCGTAAGTGACATTCTGATTATAAGCAATGCACATCGATTAAATCTTCACAAACATCACTTTAAACATAGATCAAGATATCATCGATTAGATGACATTTCAGTGGAATGAATAAGCATGCATTATGCAGATAAAATGCGGCGGTAATCAAACGAAGATCGCAATTAACTTGGCCACACCAATATAATCAAGGACATCAGAGCCATGCAAACACTACACGATTCCGACAAAAATTCACAAGCATACTCGTATCAACGTCCTGTCCTGCTCCTGATCATCAAAGCTAGTCAGATTTTTTCACATTTTAGCCACTTGATTTCTTTGCCTTTTTCACGTGACTGTTAAGCAGGTTTGTCCTCCTCTAGAACAGCACAGCGCCAGAATATATGGCGGCCGTTCATGATCTGGCTATGTATAAAATGTCCATTTTTAGGTCGGTTGCTCGTGGAAGCTAGCGCTGCTACTCTGAGCCAACGCTCTGAGAGTACCTGTCGCCGAGGATTTAGGCGCCCTCGAGGCTGGGGTTGGTGTTGATGGTGCACCCCCTCTCCAGCGAAGACCCGTGGCTGGTGCTGATGGCTAAACTGCATCAGCCGCGTAATCCGCATCAGCCGCGTAATCTGCATCAGCCGGTTCCTGTGCATCAGCCGCATAATCTGCATCAGCCGGTTCCTGTGCATCAGCCGCGTAATCTGCTTCAGCCGGTTCATCCGCATCATTCACACAATCTGCATCATTCGGATCCTCTGCATCAGCCACGCAATCCGCATCAGTCGGTTCAGCCGCATCAGCAGGCTGGTCTGCATCATTTGGTGCCTCTGCATCGTCCGGTTTATCTAGAGCCTTCTGCATGCCGGCCTCCACAACTCCTCCAACAACTCCTCCCACAGATGCTTGGGCGGCGTTTTCGGCCAGGCGACCACCGACGCCCAGCGCCCGGCGCCCCTTGGAGGGCTGTCCTTGGGGAGACATGCCTCTGCTGGCCTGAGGGCCCATCGTCATGGTATTCTGCGCAGAGCTGAGGGAGCTCTGGCCAGTCTGGGATTTCACAGATGACTTGTCGCCGTTCTTGCTCTTCTTAGAGGAGGTACGACGGCCCTTATTCCTGCTGGTCTGACCGTTAGACTTGCGTCTGCCCGAGTTCTTTTTTGGATTTCGAGAAGATCGACCTCTCTTGCTCTTTTTAGGCTTACGTGCATTAGACCTGTTGCGCTTCCGTGCGCGGCGAGTAGAGGATGTACGCTGTTTCCTTCTGTTCGCTTTTCTTGACTTCTGACTGCGTCGGCTCTTCGCTTTCCGCCGGGTACGAACTTGCTTCTTCTGACGATAGCTTCTTCTTCTGCTGCTGCTGGTCGATCGGCGACGTGATGACCTTCTGCCATAACGTCTCGCTGCTCTCTTGGGTCTGCGATGCTTGGAAGTGATTCCAAGAAGACCTGAAATAGCATGCGTATGGAGAGAGAGAGAGAGAGAGAGAGAGAGAGAGAGAGAGAGAGAGAGAGAGAGAGAGAGAGAGAGAGAGAGAGAGAGAGAGAGAGGGAGAGAGAGAGAGAGAGAGAGAGAGAGAGAGAGAGAGAGAGAGAGAGAGAGGGAGAGAGAGAGAGAGCGGGGACGTCAACGGGTTAGGCATATACGCGTTTTGTTTTAAGTAACGCCGATTAATTATTTCTAGCCTCTTAGGGATCTATGTTAAACTGGTGAGCATTTAATATCATCTACAAAGTACAGAACGCTATGTCTGTAAGCACATGCAGGATTTGAGCTTGTTGAAAACAGACAGCTGAAGCTGTGGGATTCAATCAGGCATATGTTGCAACCAGGCAACCAGGCAACATGTCTTGAACAGGTATACAATGCAGAATTCAAGCATTAGCTGCTCGCTGTTAGAACTAAGCTATTCAAACTCAGCGCTGCTCGTAGCTGTAACAAGCAGGTAGTTATACTTCTAATGTTGAAGGCGATCGGAGCTTACCGTCGTTGAGTGAGAGTGGCTTTGCCGCAACATGTCCGACGTCCCAGCTCCCAGATTGCGCCAGCGGTTTTGTATCTGCTGCCTTCACTAGATTCGATCCTTCGTCCGCATCTGCCTTTCTCACTTCTGAAAAAAACAAGCACATACACGCATTACATCTCCCACAATTTTACCCTATCTTTATCAATCAAGCGGAAATTTGAAGCCGGGTGGGTGTCAGTGCAAGTCAGGGTTGCATTGACCACTGAGTGTCGTCCTGGGCCTCGATTCATAAAGCGAGTCCGTAACTTACGCCGGTTTTTGGGCTTGTATTGCAAGCGCATGTAAAGCGATAAATTTGTTTCCCCTTCTCCCTTCTGTTCTTGCTTGCAAGAGAAATAAATTCAACGATTCAAACTATCGTCATCGCTTCACATGCACTTGCAATACAAGACCAAAAACCGGCGTAAGTTACGGACTCGCTTTATGAAACGGGGCCCTGGTGTCCATACATACGGGTAACGGCGAGGGAGATGTAGGGAGACATTCTGAGGTCTCTCTCCAATTTGGATAAAAATATGTACAAAGATTTTAACTCATCATAAAAGAATAAGGTCAAAATTAGTTTCTAGAAGTGACCACAAAACAGCGAATATTTGCTCTCTGGGGGAGACGTGTTTCTCACAGCGAGAAAATAAAGTCTGCTCAGCAGACTTTATTTTCTTGAATATGTTTCAACGCAATACTGCAATACTGCAGACAAAACTATCAGCCCGAATGCATATTTTCTCAAATGTTTGCAAATAAAACTCCAGAGCTGATGATGGCGCAATGCCGAAAGCTTCTAAAAAAGTTTGTTTTATTTCGAATTCGGAATTTACTTTTAGATAGAATGAGAGTGACGTTAATTTTCTTACTATTTGACTTTATTTTCTTTCCCACTCTGCTTTAACCCGCGCACCGACGGGGGTCTGCGCCAACTTCGCACCGACGGGGGGGGGGGGGCGGATGACCGCCCCCCCCCTGAGATCTCGAGAACGAAGCAAGATAGCGACAAGCGGTAAACGGCATCGGATACGCACGGACAAGGTCTACAGTTTTTTACTAAGGTCATTTTCAGGTCAGGTCAAAGATGACGTCACAGGGGTCGAAAAAGTCAAAATGGCGGCGCTAGATATGGAGAGAGTTTTTCTCGAATAACTTTCGAATTAGTCAAGATAGGAACAAACTAAGGGCATCATCGTGATCCTCTCGTCAATCCGCATCGAATGATATATATGTTGACCTCGAAAGGTCAAGGTCAAAGGTTGACCTCAGGTTACGTGACCTCGAGGTCATCATGTATATCATTCGATGCGTCTTGACGAGCTGAACACAATGAGACCATCCGCGCGGCTGTATCTTGTTCCTGTACGGAGTTATTGGCAAAAAACCTTTGGTGACCTTTGATGACGTCACATGACCTTACAGCTGCCCAACAGCAAAACAGACCTCAAGGTAGTGAAGGTTGATCGTATATGAAGTCATGTATGGTATATGGGGCCATTCCGACCCGTTTTAGTGGTAAAAACAGGGAGTTGATTTTTCCCCCATTGACTTATAATGGGGAGGTCACGAAATTGACCTGACCTTAGGTCACCGATATCAAAATTCCGAGATAAACAAATTGTAGCTACTAATGACCTAATAACCAGCCCCCACCGGACACGATTTGGTAGCCGAGGTCTGTGACGTCAGCCGGGCGTGAAGTTTTCCCTTCACCATAGGCTTTACACACAAACTTGCCGAAGTTCATGCCAGGATAGCCCGGCCTGAAAGTGCAAAAATGATTAAATTTTGCCCTAATTAGATTCAGTGCTTCATTTTATAACTAAAAACGTCCGTTATTAGGCCTCAATGAAGGTACAAAGTACTCAAAATCGAAATTCAAGAAGATGCTGTCCGAGCACAATCTGGTAACATCACGTGACTTCTTTTCAGCAGATTATTCATAATTTCAGGATATATTCACACGATTGCTGCCTAAAACATCATAAATAATACATTTGCAGCATTTATTACTTCCGTTTAAGTCATAACCTTGTAAAATGCAAAGTGTATCATGGTAGTCACGTGACCAAAGGTATAACAGAGGGTTGGGACAAACACTCAAAGGATTTCGAGTTTATTAATTAAATTATATAATTTTCATGGTGGAATTGAAAGATTGTATTTTTTCCTAATAGCATACAAATTTTTGTATGTAAAATATTTTCCTTACGGGTGAAATTCTCCATATAAGAAATATCCGTGACGTCACCAGGGCTTTACTCAAAACATCGGATCTACCTGTTTATTATAGGTATCTTGCTAATAACATCCTGCGACTTTCAAAGGCCTCCGACATCTACTGTAGCTCTGGCACGGTGACAAAGTTGCAAAAAAGTGACTTGAGGTTGGGTCATTCAAAGTGACCTGGTGACCTGACCTTAAAAGTTAGGAGGTTCAAACTTGCACACCATGTGTAAAATTGATGAGAGAATAGTCGTACCAAATTTCGCGGCGCTTCGTGCCGCGGTTTTCCCGCTATCCGCGAAAAACCTCAGGGGGGGGGGATATCCGCCCCCCCCGTCGGTGCGCGTGTTAACATCATTTAATCATATGGATCGGTAGCGATATTTATTGTCTTCGACTGAACGAAATGACAAAAGACAGCGGACGGCAACCTTTTGAAAACAACTACATAAAAATATAGAAATAAGGAAACAACAAGTAACACTTACCGAAAGAATTGCTCTCTGTCATCACAGGCATCAGGGTGGCCACCAGAGCCACCGCGGCCAGGCACCACACCATGCGCATGGTGGCAGCGTGGGGGCCGTCCCTGACGACGGCGGGTCTGCGCAGGAAACGTCCCTCAGCCGGCGAGCTGTGCCGACCGGCAGGTGGCTGCTCTGACTCGCACGTGCTGTTTTATACGTTACCACTATCATACAGTTTAGCGGGTGGTATTTGCATGTGTGTGTGTGTACTTACTTGGTAGGCTGGCTTAATCCATGATATGAGGTTTATGCGACGCATTAGTGAAGATGTAATTGCACGAGGATGTAGTAAGTGCTGAGCGGTTGGTTTAGTACCTCAAGTTATTCGGAAGATTGTTGATTTCACTCAACGGACACCCCAAGGATGAAACAAAGTTTCGTATTGGTCATCACACACTGCATAGTTCTGGTTCTCATAATTGCTGGTTATTTTCTAAAGTATTTCATTTTTATTCTTAGCTCTATATAATTCTTATTTAGATCAGATTCTTGTTCCAAAAGAAGCACACAAAGTAATGGGCATAATTTTGTGATTGATGTGGGGCCTGGGAAATTATAAATACAACAATTTTCAATGCCGATATGGGATTTGGACATCACCATGAACTTCATTTTGCCAGTTTTTGCGTCACGGAGGAATACCTCCGGATCCTTCCCGCTTGCCCAGAGGGGTCGTTTCTGGTTCCTGGTATCGCCAAAACAACCGGATCAATTTTCAAAAATCAAACAGACCTCGATAGCCCTGCCGGCAATATACCACGTTACCCAGTGTCATTAACCTCAGTTTTTCCGATGAGGTAACATGCCAGTTCAATTTTTGTTTGTTTTTAATTTCAAACAAGAGCGCACCTAATCTGTTACATCGGCGATGTCGATATGTTATGTCAAATTATGTTAACTATTAAAAATATAATAAGCAAACAGTAATGTAAGATTGTTTCTTATGAAATAGTACACAGTGCTCTGGCGAGGAACATCTTGATATATCGACATCCGACACGATTTTTACCCAAACCTACATCTGTGCTCCCGTGAATTTCCGGGGAGCACGAAAGATCCCTTTTAAAAAGTGTCCTGTCATCCGACCCTGATCAAAATGTGTGTCCGTAAGCTTATCCTAGCATCGATTGAGCTGCTAAGACAGACAAACTTGAGAAAAAAAGAGTGACTACCTTTTTTGAAAGTTTCTATTCAACTTGTCGGAAATTCAAGGGAGACCAGATATGGGATTTGGAAAAAACGCGACATGTAGTTTGAATTTCAGATGACCTTTTTCCTTGATAGCTAGTTCAAATAAGAATAAAAAACCAGCATCATATTGTTTGGCAAATTTTCGAACAACAGTTCATTCGCAAGCCATATGAAACAAGTGACAAACAATTGCTGTCAATTGTTTCATGTGACAATTATTTCATGTGACAAATTATTGTTGTCAATTGTTTCATGTGACAATTGTTTCATGTGACAAACAATTGTTGTCAATTGTTTCATGTGGCTTGCGAATGAACGAACTTTTCGAAATTTTGACAAACAATATAATAATTTCTTTTTATTGTAATTTTAATCAACTATTGAGGAAAAGTTTCTTTGAAATTCAAACTATTTTTTTTATTTTGTCAGGAGGTGTCATAAGTCATCAGTCAGTTCGCGTCAGTAGGTGTCATTGTGCGGCTTAGTTCGCTAGCTGCTGAGGACTATCCAGCGAGAGTAATTCACATAAATGTAGCAATGACGTCAATAGCATCAACATGTTATATGCTGCCGCACAGGTGGCAGATACTAAAAGTAATTTATTACCTGTGGGTAGGTGCATGAACTGCGAAGACGTGCAACATCTTTTCGAAATCTGATCGGGGGTTTCCAGTTAAAGATTCACAGCCTGCTGCAGCTCACCAGAGCTTTTAACAGCTTATCGAAGCTTATCACTGTCCGTCGAGGTGGTAAGCTTCTTGCCGCTTATCTAAGATTAATCTGGGCTATCGAAACAGCAACCGTGGAGGCTCAATAAAACCGACATTTTCAATTGTGTATGAAAATTTCGGAGTCAGTCCCGGCACTGGAACCACTCGTTCACTGTTTAATATATAAGTATCTTTTTTATAAAATATTATTCAGTTATTACAATCGCGCATATCTTCGTTTATCGTACCAAAATCATATCAGACGCCATTTAGATTCATTGGATCAGCGATGCAACTAGCATAACATTTGGTGATGCAAACAGTAGGTAGTCATAATTCTGAGACAGTTAAGTGTGAGAGTGTGTGTGGGAGAGTGACTTTCTGAATCTCCGCTGCTTAGCTCGAGTTCATGCATGATGAAGTACAACTGTGTTATTTTCCAGCCCTGTATTTTATCGTTTTAATTTTCTCATGTGTTTCATGTTGTTTAAACTTTAAATTTTCCCATGATGACTGCACCATACGCAATACAGCAAACAACGGAAGCACTCTCGACACTCCAATCTCTCAGAGACACCGAGAGGACAGCCAATTGGTCTAGATAAATAGCATCTCTTTCCACGGCTTGGCTTTCACTGCAAAGCTGATACCATTATCAAAATCGGAAATCAATGTTTACCATGCACATTGCTCAGCATGAAGCGTACACCTTGCATTTACTTGGCTCCTGCTTTATCGAATATTGAAGAAGCGACATCTGTAAGGAATACGATGGAAGCATTAGCTGTTATAGATGTCGCTGCGGAAGGATCCGGCGAGCTGATGTTATTGCAATTGCACGACACTACAGAGGGATGGCCTAGGGGTGGGTAGGTGACTGAGGTCTGCTACAATTTCGCGACGCCTTCTAGGTGTTTTTATTCTGGGTATCAGAGCAGTAGGCGTGTGATGGGTCATGATGAGGCTAGTTAACCCGCGCCCGGCTGGGGGTCCTGGATTTCCACGCCCTGCTGGGGGGGGGGGGGGTGTCTGAACACCCCTTCTAACTCGGCTCCTGGGCCACGTAGCGATACGCGGAAGGCGGCGTTCGAAAGAGCATCAAAAATAATGACGAAATCACTTCAGTCAATTTTTTGGTCAGGTCAAAGGTCAGGTCACCAGAGGTCATTGAAGGCAAAATTTCGCCGATTTCCAGGTCGAATGTCGACAATTTCCAAGATGCCAACGCATAACTCGGGAACCAATAGAGCTACAGCGCCGCGGAAAAGCGCATTCGATAGCCCTATTAACGCCCTTTCTGAGTAATTCTCTCAGATTTGACCTAACGTCAACGGTTTTGCCTGCAGGGGGCAAAAACTGCAAAAATAACCGATTTTTTCGGAAACAGTTTTTCTGCAATAACTTTTGACCCAAGCCTTGCTCGAGCTTACTTTTACCGGCATCGTGTTCCTCTCGTCAAGACGCATCGAAGGAACTATAACTTGACCTTGAAAGGTCAACTTGAAAATTTGACCTCAGGTCAAGGTCATGACCTGACCTGAAAGGGTCATGTTGCATATCAGTCGATCCGTATTGTCGAGCTGAACACATCCAAGGCGTTTTCATCGCTCTAGCATGCCTCTATCAAAAGTTATTTGCGAAAAACTGTTAGATACCATTCGTGACCTAAGATGACCTCAGGGCATAAACAGGGGTCACGGACACCATTTTCATGTTCAGTGTGTCTAAACCACTTGTAATTCAGTGTTTGGGAGTGTTTATAATGTCTTTCGTCCAAAAGGGGCGCATTTCAATTTTCTCCCATTGACTTATAATGGGGAGGTTGCAAAAATGACCTGACCTTAGGTCATCGATATCAGAATTCTGAGATAAACATTTTGTACATGCTATTACTCTTACCAATCGCTGAAAGTTTCAAAGCGATCGGTCACTCGGTGTAGCTATGACAGACATTGAAACTTTTTATGAGGTGAGGTCACTTCAAGTGACCTGGTGACCTGACCTTGAATGACCTTGATCTGAAATTTTTACAACATGTGTAGAATTGATGTATGATAAGGTGTACCAAAAACGGCGGCGCTCCGCGCCGCCGTTTTTGAGATATTTACGAAAAACCACAAGGGGGGATGTTCAAACACCCCCCAGCAGGGCGCGGGTTAAAGGAACCTACTTTAAAGTTTCAATGCATTTGAGCTGCACACAAATTTGTTTGTCAATTGAGAATGTTATTGAAATGCTATGAAAGCAGCGAGATCGGATCAAATTTTGTAAGCAAATTTTGTAATAAAATAAGCACTTTCGGTCAATACAACCAAACGCAATTCGCTCAGGGTAGGCTGGAACCATCAACCTTTCTGTTAACAGCCGAACGCGCTAGCCAATTGCGTTTAACCAAATTTGCACCAAATGTTAACCAAATGTGTACGAGATGTACCAAATGTGTACCAGACACCACCAGATTTCTCAGATAACAGGGGGTCAAAACGCTCCTCCGTTACGGCGGCCAGGGTCGATTAATGTCCCTGCGAGGCGCAGGCTAATAGAAACTGGCAATATATAAAGTTTGGTGTCTTAAACTCAGATCAGCAAGAAAATTCGTGTGGGATTCACTGCATCAGCTCTAGTGTTACTTCCGTGACCCTGTGTGTTTTGAAACTAACAATTTATTCTGATAATGCAAATAAGAACTTTAAATTAAAAATGTAATTATGTGGTACGAAACCGGCATTCGCCAGAGCCAGCACTGTAAAGTGTGTGATGACCAATATGAAGCTCTATTTCGTCCTTAAGATGATACATCAACGACCTTCCGAATAGCCTAAGGTACTAAACCTACAGCTCAGCACTTGGGCCCTCCTCGTGCAATAACATTCTCACTAATACGCTGCATAAACCTCATATCACGGATCGACCCGGCCTATCAACTACCACACAAACACATGCAAATACCACCCGCTAAACTGCATGATAGTGGTAACATATAAAACAGCACGCGCAAGTCAGGGCAGCCACCTGCCGGTCGGCACAGCTCGCCGGCTGAGGGGACGCTTCCTGCGCAGACCCGCCGTCGTCAGGGACGGCCCCCACGCTGCCACCATGCGCATGGTGTGGTGCCTGGCCGCGGTGGCCCTGGTGGCCATCCTGATGCCTGAGCCTTCGGATGGCCTCTTCGGTAAGTGGGAAGGTCGCTTTTCAGGAAAAGATGATATAGGCTGTAGCTGCTGCAAAGATAATATATATGGATAACTTTTCTTGATGTGTGGCGTGTACATATAATGTTCAAATCATCGTTGGTTGTTAAAAAGCGAATCACCTCGTTAAAAGCTTTTCTTTCTTTCACAGGCCATGTGTCCTGTAACAAATGGCGCCCTGTTTTTGACCTCGCAAGTTTTTCTTGATTTGCCTAGGTGGGACAAGGACAAAGACTTCGTACAAATGTTTGGTGTGCTGCTTCTGCTCGAATAGTTTTTTTAGTCCAAAGCGTAAAACTGTGGTAGAAAAAGTAACTCGGCTTTTTGTGTTAAACTGGAACACGCCTGGTGCTATATAAATCGGTGCTTTCTCCAATTAATGTGTTCGAACCTCGACTTTTGTTGTGAACATTTGGGCCGAAAAATAGCAAGGTCATGGCTTGTGCCCCCGCCCCCGCCGATTTTGAAGCGATATAATATGTGTTTGTCAATACTGTTTCAGGGGCTATACATGCTGGTGTGAAAATTGCAAAAGTAGCAGTGAAGTCTGCACGTGGGGGACGATTTGCGAAAGCAGGGAAGGCCGTCGGACATGTGATAAAAAAGTCATTCTCCCGTGTCAAAGGTAAGCTGTTCACTTTGGCGGAAAAATTGTTATGTGAAAACAGGAATGGCATCTTATGATATCATAGGGTAATACATACTTTCTTAGGCTTTCCTTTTGGTAGTTAGTTTGATAGCTAATCTTCTGCTGTCCGATTTTTCAGTTCCAGTCTTATAGTTATCAGCAAATTTCGATATTGCAGTAATTTTTCTTTGACTGTCATTGCTTAGCGACCGCAGTGTCATACCAAATGTCATGCTAAGTGCAAATGTTCTTTGCATGTTTTAAAACCCGCAAACTTAACCCGCGTCGGGCCGGTGCTCTGAGATTCCGCGCCGGGCCGGGGGGGGGGGAGGGGGTGTCTGAACACCCCCCTTTTAACTCGGCTCCTGGGCCACTTAGCGACACGCGGTAAGCGGCAATCGAAAGAACGTCCAAAATAAGGACGAAAACACTTCAGTCATTTTTTGAGTCAGGTCAAAGGTCAGGTCACCAGAGGTCACCATAAGTAAAATGTTGACTATTTCAACATTTTGGAAACTGCCAACGGCTATCTCGGGAACCGATAGAGCTACAGCGCCGCAGAAAAGCGCATTCGATAGCCCTTTTACAGACCTTTCTGAGTAATGTTCTCAGATTTGACCTCAGGTCAACGGTTTAGCCTCCAGAGGTCCAAAACTCCAAAATAGCCGTTTTTACGAAAAGTGTTTTTTCGGCAATAACTTTTGACTCGAAAAAGCCATGACATTTCTTTTGCCAGCATCGTGTTCCTCTCGTCGAGACGCGTCGAATGAACTATAATTTGACCTTGAAAGTTCAACTTGAAAATTTGACCTCAGGTCAAGGCCATGACCTGACCGGAAAAGGTCATGTTGCATATCAGTCGATCTGCAACGTCGAGCTGAACACATCTAAGGCATTTTCAGCGCTCTAGCACGCCTCTATCAGAAGTTATTAGCGAAAAACTGTTAGATTCTGTTCGTGACCTGAGATGACCTCGGGGACATAACGAGGGGTCACAGTTGCCATTTTCCGGTTCAGTGTGTCTATTTTACCTACATCTCGATGTTTGAGAGTGTCTAGAATAGCGTTGGTGCAAAACAGACGCCTTTCAATTTTCTCCCATTGACTTATAATGGTGAGGCCGCAAAATTGACCTGACCTTAGGTCACCGATATCAAAATTCCGAGATATACATTTTATAGATGATGTTGCTCTAATCAATCGCTGAAAGTTTCAAGGCAATCGTTTAGTCGGTGTAGCTATGACGAGCATTATTATCTTTTCTGAATGTGAGGTCACTTGGCGTGATCTGGTGACCTGACCTAAGGCGACCTGGGTCTGAAATTTTCACAACATGTGCGGAAAAGATGCACAAACAGGTGTGCCAAAAACCACAGGGGGGGGGGGGTGTTCAAACACCCCCGGCCCGGCGCGGGTTAACGGAATTGAAAAAGTTTTGCTCATTTTAAGCACGCCTATCAAATCTATATTTTGGTGTCGCTGTGCTTTCATCGAAGAAATTGGCGTGGATCTTCTTCTGCACTTTGAAAGAGTTAGGCCAATTGTGCGCCAGAAACAGGAGTAACACGGATCACCACACGGCGCTTACATGGGGCGAACTGGAGAGAAATCGTACAGTGTGCATCCCATTTGAGTCTAGCCTGTCGGTGCCGACTGCTGAGTGAAGCGTTTAACCCTTTAACGTTTACCCCGTCGTCGTTTAACGTTTAACCCGTCGACGTTTAACTTGCTGACGCTTCTCCCATGGCATGCCGTTTCAGGTTTATTTAGAAGAATCTCCAGGCGTCGTAGGCGTAGGAAGAGCAGGGACAAGAGACGGCACTCCAAAAGATCATCGCGTCGCCTGTCGACAAGGACCAGCAGCTACCGCCAGCGCCGGCGAGATCGTACCAGGTACAAGTCGAGGAACCGACGCAATCGGTCGTCGAGTAAAACCAACAAAAGGAAGCAGAATCCGCCGACCAGCCGCCCGGTTACCAAACGTCCCACTTCTCAGGCTGCAAATCAAGCTAAAAAAGGCGAGAGCGGTGACAGCTCTGTCAGTCTGACCTCTAAGAGTAGGGACGCTGGTACACTCGCTTCGAAGAGCCAGGACAGTGACACATCTGCTGTGAAATCCCAGACCAGTCAGGGTTCTTTCGTCTCTGCAGAGAGTACCATGAAGATGAGTTCTCAGGGCAGCAGTGGTAGGCTGTCTCCCCAATCACAGCCATCCAAGGGGGGCAGGACGATCAGTTCTCAGGACAGCATCGATAGGGTGTTTCCCCAACCTCAGTCAGGAAGCCGGGCGATCAGTTCTCAAGACAGCAGCGGTAGCCTGTCTCCCCAACCTCAGCCATCGACCGGGAGCCGAGCGCGGCACTTTGGTGGCCGCGTGGCGGACTCCGCCTTTCAGGGTGTCGTTGGTGGGGTGGTCGGGTCGCTGGTGGAGAAAGCCATGCAAGGCAAGCAAGACACGAGTGTGGGGAAGGAAAACACTCAAGCAGCTTCGCCAGTAGCACCGGCCAAAGGTTCTCACGAGAGAGGAAATTCAAACAGCCATCCCCAGAACCCCGCTGGCAATGATGCAGCTAATACTGCGGGAATTGGTGCTCTGGAGGGCACCAGTTCAGGGCGGCACCCGCTTCTGTCGAGGTCGTCAGCCCTGAAGGCACCTGAATCCTCGGCAACTGGCTCTTTTAGCAGTGTCATCTCAGGTGAGCAGGGCCAGCTTCAGCGCGCGTCGAACCTGAAAACAGTCACGTCCTCTCTGGCAGCTCCTGGCGAGGGCGTGATCACCAACGGCCGGCACATTTTCCGCTGCTACGCCACCCTGGAGGAGGATGATCCGGTTCAGCAGTCGAGCGAGAAAAAGGCACAGAGATCCCGTGGCTAAAATGTGGAGAAAACTGATCAGCTTTAATGATCATGACATAGCAACGATACGAGCATTAGTGTGAATGTTTTTGGGGGAATTATGTAGTCCTTACTTCTGATATTATTGTTTTGATGTATCTATCTGATTTTATTGACGTATAGCCACGGGAAGTGTGACATTCATTTGATTTCCGTAGCCATCACTTATCTGGCTGCGCATGACGACTGCTTATTCACTCGACTGGGATGTCATCATTCAATTACGTCTTTATCAATGTCTGGAGTGATGTTTGTCCAGACAAGTCAATGGAGATTGTTTTCACTATGGCTGCAATATTACGTTTTGCTATAATGCGCAAAATAATCCTCGTTATTCAAAATCCATGGTCGTACTTTATGAAATAAACCTTTCTGCATGACAAGCACTGTCTGATTTTTCGTGTCTGCTGACACCACACAGCTCTCCAAGAATAGGTGTATGTCCATGAAGACAGCGTTAAGTATTCGTGCCCGCATTCAAAAACGCTGCGACAGCTACATGTCATTTAACTTTACACAGGGCATTGGCATGGGGCCCTCGTCACACATGTACTACATCATCACACATGAAGTCCAAGCCAATATTCAATATCCAAGCAGCATATTCATCCGGTTGGTAGTTGGAGACGAAGAAGTTTTTTTTGTGACTCCTACGATGTCGCTGAAATTCACCCAGCATATTGCAATGGAGACCCTCACCTCATGATATGTGCGTGCGTTGGGAGCTTGGATTGCTTACGCTTTCAGCGCAAATGTCTAGCCTACCAGTACCAAGGCCGCAGACACCGATCTTTGTTCAGAAGCGTGCAATAATAGCGAGCTACCGTACGCCCCTGAAAATGCAAAGGTCCAGTGAATGCCTGTAAAAAATGAGACCATTAGCGAATTACTACTTCACCGATATCGAATCGATGCGGCTGGCATTATACTTATCCAAACTGGCCGTCCACGAGGCCCAGCAGCTCAGCGGTACCGCGTCGCCTGCACGCGTTGCAAACGACGTCACTCAGGTGTTTGCGCACTGTCTGGCCTCCTTCTGTGTGCGACATTGAACGACCAGGCTCACCATTACCGGTGTGGTATACCACGAACGATCGTCATCTGTGTAATATTTGAAATAGGCAGCGGCTTCTGACAACCAGACGATAACTTAATAGCGGTTCGGCTGTAATGCTATCGAATTTATCAACTTTGATAAATGGTAATAATCCAAAGAGCCCTGCGTTCCCCGGCCTTGATGGGCCATTCGTTGTAATGTTTGCCCATGGATAACACAACCATACGCAAGCTCAAATGGAGGCTGGCGAATTTCTACGTTGCCATGGGCGTCATGCAAAGAAGTGCCTCACCGGACGAGGGATGGGCCTAAACCTAGCTCCATTCGGTCTCGATCGTTGCTACAAGGACGATCGCCTCTTATTACTTATCGCAAAGTCCTGGAATGGTAAGGAAGCATAATCGATTTGGAAAATTTTAATTTACAAGCATTGCTCTTTCTTAAGCAAGCTGGATCAAAGACAACTTGACCAGCATTTAAAAAAACCGTGCAAGAAAAAGAAACTACAGACGATTGAAGGAACAATGCAGGCTCACAGTTCTTCAAAACATACCAAAGAATGCATTGACTTGGAAGTTAGCTCTCTATCCGAAGAGCAGTCACAACACGAAGAAGAGAAGCAACAAATTAGCCATCTATCCAAACCAAAAGTCACCATCACCTATAGCGAGATGAAGCCTCTGAAGCGGCCGACTTCAGACAAATCATCGGATGCGCCACCCTCTAACAAAGCCTTAAACCACGACTCCCTGACGCGTCTCGTCAGCCGCTGGACCCACCTCTGGAGCCGTCTGTGTCTTCTGGGAGTGCTCCAGTGCCCCTCGTCCGGCTGGGGTCGCCTCCCGTGGTTCCTGCTCCGTGCTGTCCTGGCAGTAACCCTACTCGCCCAAGCTGTCACCTCCGTGCGCACGCTGGTCGCCCTTCCCCACGGCGCTGCTTTCTTTGTCAGTTTACAGGCGTGTGAGCACTTCAGTCTTCTGTCTCTTCTTCTACCAGCACTATCCTTTCGAGCGAACGCCTTTCGAAGAGCCTTGACCCTGATGTCGCGCCTTCAGATGCTGGAGGTGTTTAGTGACCTCAAACCGACCGCTGCAAAACGCAGGATGGTGTTTGTGATGTTTGTAGCGGGCCTGGTGTTTGTTGGTTTGCAGGGACTTCATGTGGTTGGAGGTCTGATTACAGTGGAGTTTCGACAGAGACAGACACTGCCGGCGAAGAAGTTTTCCCTCTTCCCGATAATGATAACTTCAGACAGCCTTCTGATCCACTACGCCTTGGTGGTGCTGCAGGTTCGTTGAATTTGAGCTTCCTCACAAAGTTAAAGAAATCTAAAAACTACACTAGTCAGATTGACGAGTGTTGGATTCTGCGTGAAACTCGGATAATTTTTTTCTGCTCTTAGCTGTTCTGACTGGTTGGAAAAGGCTGACCGATTTCATATTAGGTATGCCTCTTTTTCAGTTTGTTCACGTCTTCAGCGTCTACGCAGCCAACGTTCTGAGCGTCACCACGCTCCACCTCATCAACATCTTCCTCTACTACCACCTGGACCACCTCGCCACCACCGTCCGAGCGCTGCTGGAGAGAAGCGGTACCCTCGCCAACAGAACTGTCGGGGCTTCCCTCGGGGGCTCTGGAGAAAACTGGAGTGCGCAGCTCGACGGGGAAACACCCAACACCGGGCGGTGGACCGAGATTCTGGAGGCGCACTCACTTCTGTGGCGGTAAGGGAACGATCTTCTATTTTTATTTATTTTTCTTTAATTAATTAATAATACCTAATATTATCAATACATTACATAAGATGACTTTAAAGCCCGACTTCTTTTCCTTTGTTCATTCACCATTAGATTAATATTCGTTAGTTTTCAGCTCGCAATCATTATTTAGATAGTGCAAAGGTTCATGTCTTTTTATTGACCTTAGTAATGCTAATAATAATTCGTCTGGCTCAGACGTACAGAGAATGTTCCATTGCTAGGAATTGGTATGACCTGTGTGTCTAGAAGTCCAAGGACTGTTTTTATTTCAGACTGCACGGTGAGCTGCAGAAGACATTCAGTGAGTGCGGCGCCGTGACGCATCTGGCCGGTCTGCTCGACATCTGCCTGACCTCTTACATCTGTATCAGGGTGAGCAAGGAGAGAGAACGAGGCTCGTTCAGATGCACTGGCTGTATTTGATGAGTTGTCAAACAGATGTCCGCCCAAGGCTGTGGAAACCTTATTCTCATCTGTAGATAAATTACAGTATGAATTAATGAAATGCTCAAGAATATACAATATGCATTCTCATTAATATATGTGTATTTGCGGATGTATGCGCGCGCAAAATTTGCTGTTCGTGATATTCAAGGGCCTCCGTGGCGCAATTGGTTAGCGCGTTCGGCTGTTAACCGAAAGGTTGGTGGTTCGAGCCCACCCGGGGGCGGCCTGACAATTTCTTTCCGTGTGTTATTCGCGATCGACACCACATACGTTTTTCAACGTTGAGGTTTACCCTTTTTATGTCACAATTCTGTGCGCCGTTTTCGTTGAATGTACCCACACCCAGTCAGATTTCGTCCAGTTCCCATCCCATTTCGATTTCAGGCGTAGTTTCTGGCATTTGACGAGCTATGCCGAATTGTGTCATTGCCGTTCATTAACGGCTTGTTTACGCGCGCCCTTCCGACTGGGTTTCAGGCGTACTTGCCGATTTGGGTTGGATGGTGTCATTACCTTTCAATGATGCGCGACTGACCCACTCTTTTTTTGTTTCGTCTTATATCGTCTCATTTTTATCAATGCCAGATAACAACCTTCCCCGTCCGCGGCTGGAAACGGGCAAGCGGCGGTTTGGCTATCGAGCTGCAGCTCTGCTGAACAGCCTGCCACCTCACCTGTCGCAGCTGCCTCCCGCCCGCTTCGCCCGCGCTGTTAAAGCCGCAATCGTGGACGATGAATCAGCACATCGTCGCTGACCAATAGGATGGGGGTGGGTAAGAGCAATGAGGCTGTCTTGAGAGTGTTTTGTCCTTGTTTTGATGTGAGTGAATGTGCAAATGTATTGAATGATTAGATTAGCAACCGCGGATACGGATTCTGAGCAGTAATCGCCACGCACATCGTATGTGGATCGCTCTTATATGTAAATACAATACAATACAATAATCTTTTATTTGTGGTATAGTACCTATAATGCTTTTGATGCTCGCAAAAACCCATCATACCTTTACGTTTAAAGGAGAAACTGGCTTTTTTGTGTTCTTGCGTGTGTTAGGTAGAGCAGAATGTCATGGCTGTTAGGCAAAAATAAAAGTGAGTTGGTACCTAACGTTGAAAAGCGATATACCTACCTATTGCGGTAGCGTAGCTAGGTAACATGTATTGATTACTATTAGTCCAGCGGAAGCATACCTAATGCTGAGCTTGTTTGCATTTTACTCATGTAGCCATATTTCAATGCTAGAATGTGATATACCTAAATATAAAATAAATTGATATAAGCCTCTGTGAGCATGTGCATTGCGCATGCGCGGGAAAATTACACGATTTCCGATCTCCGTGGCGCAATTGGTCAGCGCGTTCGGCTGTTAACCGAAAGGTTGGTGGTTCGAGCCCACCCGGGGGCGGCCGTTGCATTTTCATGTGATGCGATTCACGTTTACCATGTGCTATTCGTCATCTCAATATGCGCAGTGCGCACACTGACTTTTAAACACCACAGTTTTGCATATCGCCTTTGAGGTAATGCAGAAAGAATCGATAATTCGTCCCGTTCCGCCTACATTTTTTTTCCCGACACACTGTCGTGATTACCATCGGCTCTATTATCGCTTGGCGCTCGCTGGTGACTTATTTATTTATCTTGTGTTCGTTTCAGGCTTACTGGCAGTACGAGCTGAGTTGGATGGTACTGGCTGTGGCCGCCGGCTATATGACCTTTTCGGGACTCTGCATCCTGTTTGAGTCCATGTCCACCGACTGCGTCCAACAGGCGGTGAGAGTCCGACGTTTACGTACAGGCGTGCATCCGTCGACTGTCGTACGCAAGATTACTTTACTACGGTCGTACGTACACTCTCGATTTTTTACCTTTAGTGGAACTGAAAGGATTTAATAGCGCTTGTTTAAACACGTTATCCAAAGAGGAAGAAACTATTGCGAAGTAACGCCAGTCAATTTTCGTTTTACTCTCGAGCTGAAAGACTTATTTTCCGGCCGCTTAAAAGGTTTAAAACCCATAGTGAGTGATTACGAAACGAATCAATGCTTGAAATGACCGTCGCTTCATTTTTCAGAACGCGGCAATTTTCGACTTTAACTACGGGCGATCTCTGGTCGGCCTCCGTCCCCAGGAGCAGGACATCGCCCGGCTGATCATGATGAAGGCCAGGGAGCCCATGCAGCTGAGCGTGATGAACATGTTTGACATCACAATGGCCAGCTTCGGATCGGTGAGGGTTACTAGCGGCGGATGTTCTAAAACCTGCGATGTTATACGTTGTGTGGTAAGCATAATGTGCATTGTGCGTTATGCTTATTATGGGTCACGGCCCATTAACCCTCGCCGGCCGAGGGGGGGGGGGACGGGTGCCGCCCCCCATAGGGTTTTTCGCGATAGCTCCGAACACGCTGAAACTTGGCATACCTGACCTTTGATCCAAGCCGGATCTTTTGACACCAACCGTATTTTTGGGTCAGGTCAGGTCACTGACCTATGACGTCATAAGTGAACCTCCGCACGGTCTTCAGATGTCGCAATTTCGCAACGCCCTCACTGCCAGAGGAGATGTCACAGGGAAATGAAACTTGCAGGATCTAGTATCCATTATGAGTCCCACAACTTGTATATCTGTGATTTTTCCTAAAGGTCATATGAGGTCAGGTCATTTTCGTGACCTCACCATTATAAGTCAATGGGGAAAAATGAAAACTGCTATCCTGGCGCCGGGAACGATCTCCAACTATCTCAAGCACACAGAATCGTGATTTGATGCACTCCTTGCAAGGTTAGATGCGTCACTTTTGCAATGTTGACCTTGCGTGACGTCATTTATGACGTCATCAAGGTCATATTAGTTTTTCGTCAATAACTCTTGATCAAATTAAGCTAGCGAGTCGGGAAAGCCACCAATGGACTTAGGAAGGCCTGGCGAATCGAATGATACGCGACATGACCTCTTTCGACCAACTTCGTGACCTGGGGGTGCTGACCTGACCTTGACCTGAGGTTAACACCCCAAGTTGACCTGACCCGGACAAGTAGTATATCATTCGACGCGCCTGAGCGAGGCGAACACGATGCTGCCAAAATCGGCGCTCTGCAGCCGTTTTTTGCGAAGTTATTCACCAAAAACTGAACCGTACCTTGGGGCACTTGACCTGACCTCAGAGGTCACCGGTTGACCTAGGACCTTAAAATCGGGTACCAATCTCTGCGTCTCGTAACGGCGCACACGCTCGTTTTTTCCGCGACGCGCTAGCTCCATCAGGGGCGAAACGGAGGGGGGGTCGTACCCGCCCCCCCCCCCCCCTCGGCCGGCGCGTATGTAGAAAACCAATAGGTCCGGCGAGGGTTAAATTTCTTCTTAATCGACAGCTATCCACGTACAGTTACATACGGTTATGGTTGGTAAGATTCTTTTCAACAGTCATTGCCAAAATTTTTAGTTTCTTGTTTATATTATTTCAATCTTCACTCGCCCATTAATTATGGTGAAAAGAAACCGTTACTGGTGTTGAATAACTCTTTTCACCATAAACAATATGTCCCAGTACAATAATTCCATTTTTAAACTCACCCATTAACTACGACTTTTCTTGACGTTTCAGGTGCTGAGCCTGGCAGTGACCTATTTAATCATCATAATACAGTTTGACGGATAAGTATTGAGCCCATTTCAACCGACGCATCTTCAACAAGAGGGCACTGTCAATGTAGCTGACGAATAGAAAACAATCAACGAGAGACCCCTTGCACCGCCCTTGGTTATGATACATAGCTAGTAAACCCTTAGCCTATAGGTCTAGGTGATCGTTTCCTAATAATCAGTTATTTGCATTTTCTGTCGACTTGTGAAACATTTAAGCGTGTTTGCATCGAAATTACCTTGCATCTTATTTCAAATAGTATTTGAAAGGCTGATGGAGCTCGACTTTGAATTTACAAGAAGAGGTCAGATAAGTATCTACTATCGCTTTTAGCCCGCTCGCCATTGCGTCGTTCGCGACACCAGCGCCCCATCACCGTCAACGTCTGGCCGTCGTCAGTTAGTTGGCGTCGTCACAAACCATAGATGGCGCCTTGGACGTGCAGTGTTATTCGGCACTTACACCAGTATTTCCTCTTTTGTTCGGCTTTCGACAGAATAATTTAGACGCGAGTTTTTTATTTGTTCTGGTTTAGGTCTCATTTCCTCAGTGTTTTCATTTATCATGCACGATAGCCTTAACTTATCAATAACCTCTCGTTAAATGCAATAGCAAAAGTTCAATTACTAATTAATTTGCGGGTGAAATATATAATGATGTTGTGAACATGGTTCACAAATGCATGTGTAATGCGCATTTATTTGCTCGGTATCTGGGGCCACTGACCACTTTTAACTGGGCTGGGTAACGGTCTGCGGTCATGTCAAGTGAATGTGCCTATATCTTTTACTCCTCACGACAAAACATAAACGATGTAGCCATTCCACCCAACAAAACAAGTAAAGGACGGAATAGCTGAGTTCAAGGATAGTCCTTGGGGTATGTTTTGGCCGTCGCTACAAAATCAATCACACGAACTCACAAACACAGCTACATGCCTTCGCAAACGTTGAAGGTCTAACACAACCGTGTGTTTGTTACGGTTTCCACGACATTCGTGGGCCGCAGCATGGGTATGGCAAAGTCACGCTTCCTCCACGTGGTACTTGCATGCAGTAGCTCATATGAATGAGATCCATAAGCCAACAGACATATTGAACTGTTAGCATAAACTGTACGGCTCGTAAGCACAAGGTCGACAAGCGCTTGTAAGTGCTTTGAATTGTGATCCCGTATTGGTAGTTCATTCAGCAGACCAGACATGCCAAGGATTATATAGAACTGGCGTTGGTAATCGTTTGACCATTTCTGACAAAAGAGAGGACAGCTGCGCAGGAAAACACTGTTTGCAAACAAGAAATGAATGAACAAGTATCAACACACCTGACAGGCTTAGCCATAGAATGACAGAAGACAGTGACATCGATGATCGAGCTGTGGCGGTATTTCTGTACCGTGTGATTCGTCGCTGTTTGATCATCGCCACACTGTTTGGCCTCCAGGTGAACACGAGGGACACGCTGTGTTTACGCAACATTTTCATATTTCTCGAGTCATTCAACAAGTCGCGATCGAAGCAATCGGGCGAATGCTAAAACTCCACCGTTGGGTGGAACGGCGCTCAGAACTCTGTGAGCCCAATCATTGGCAACACGTACCCTGCAGAAGCTGGCGACCACGTTGGCTTCCTCTCTTTGGCTCCTCAGCTTCCTATAACTTCTAGTCTCGCGGTCCTTCAAGTCCCCGGACTCAGTACTGCGTAGAGCTCTCCAAAATCCAGGATCCCGCTCCACTCCCTCCACTTTCTTCAAAGCTCCAACTACTTGTCAAGCACCAAAGTCCTCCCAAGACCAAGATCTTCAAGACATCCAGGCCAAGTCTCAGGATGCTACCCATTCCTGAAGCCATTATCCACAGGGGTCACTGAAACCTCCTCATTTAGGGTCCAGGCTCCTTTACAGTACCAATCGTAAAACCGTTTTCAGCCAAAGTCCTAGAACCCTCAAAATCTTGGACTAAACTATTCTGCAGTCCGAGCTTCCCGGATTATCGTCGCAGAGCCACATCACTCGCAGCGATGCAGAAGTCGCTGACGATGCGCCCCAGCTGGTGGCCTGCGGAGTGGCCCGGCCCGGCGCGATGTCTGCTGGTGGCCGTCTGCGTGGTCCTCGTGGCCCGCCACTGCTGGTCGCTGCTCCTTACTCTGCTCAGCGAACCCACCACCATGACCATCACGTACACCCAGCGCAGTGATGTCCAGGTGCCCAGCATCACAATCTGTAGGCAGTCGGCGAAGGCGTTTCAGCTAGAATCATCGAACGAAACGGCGGATGAAGCGAACGTCTCCGTGGCGAAGACGGTTTGGGATTCGAGCCTGAAGCTGAAGGATCTGGTGATCTCCTGCGAGCCAGACTGTTCTGTTCAAGAGGATGTCAGCTTTCCTGAGGGACAAGTGAACGTGGGAATAGGAACGTGGACGACTTGGGTGCACCTTGACTCACTGTGTCACATTTTCATGCCCAACATCACTTGGCGAGGTGTGACAGTACTCACGCATGGACAGAAGAACCGTGACCTCTCACTGACGCTGAGTAACAGCGACGGCAGTGTCAGCACCTTCGTGACGATTCACCCGCGTCGATGGCCCGTCTTCGGAGGCACAGGGATCGAGGACGATGAGTCGTTTATCGTCGATATCGGCACTAACGGCAAGTTTTTCGCAAAGTCTATCGTGCGTGAGTTTGAAAACTTGAACCGAGAACCCTGCCAAGATTCTCTAGACTATCATCAAGAGGAGTGCATGTACAAGTGTCACGAGCGTATTTGGATCAGCCGCCACAACTGCTCTCTGCCACAGATGATTGAATATTATCCGCAGCTTTCTGAGTGCCCGCCTGCCTATTTGAACCTGACTATCAATATGCTTGGAATGATGGAGACCTGCGGATGCCCAAAAGCCTGCCACTTCAGAATGCTAAGTGTCGACGTGGTTCGCAGGCGATTTCCAGGTGAACTAATGAACATCACGTCAATTTATCTCACGTCTGCCAGGGTGCCAGAGGAGGTTTCCACGTTCCGCAAGTCCTACTACTTCGGCGATATGGTGAGCGACGCTGGAGGGTTCATCAGCCTGATGCTGGGGTTCACAGTGCTGTCCTTGTTCGACACGGTCAACAGCCTGCTGCAGGGTCGCGGAGGAGCGAAGGCCGGACGGGAGACGGGTCCGATCCGACCTGAGGTGAAGGTCATCACGTCTGGAGTGCTGACAGCGGGCGCTCCGCAGTCTCAGTGGCGCTGCTACCAGTCGCGACCTTAGGTGTCAGAGGCTGGGTCACTGGTAATTAGCTAGCCAACAGTCTTCTGGAGACGGTTGGGTGCAAGGTTCATGTGGATAAGGAGTCGCTAGGCGCTCAGCAGGCTGGTCGATAAGGCATTGCTAGGTGTTCGGTAGTAGCAGATCGACTGACGGTACGTTCACGATAGACAAGTAGTAATTCTGTGGATAACCGTGTGTAACGTGTCGTTATGTTGCCTGCATAAAAGCGCTGTGGTGAAATGTAACATGTTTGTAATCGCATGAGTAGGTATTCGTCTAGAATAACTGATGGGAATGTGTGTGTGTGGGGGGGGGGGAGGGGCAAGATAATAAATAAAGACTGATAAAGACTGTACGAAGGGATAAATTATATGATATGCGGCTGTTGATAAATAAATGTTAGCACCTCTAAAATGAATTATTAGAATGCCATTGTTGTCAAACAGTTGTTTCCACATATGTAACTCAGCATGAGCGTAGGTATTTGAAAATATAAACCTGTAAATAAAGACATATAAAAATGTTTTGTTTATTGTCGCTACCCACGAAGGACTGAGCAAAAACAATGGACACATATTCCCAGACATAACCCTCGCCCGCACATGCCATTTTCCCATCCTAGAACGCACATGGGGGGGGGGGGGGTTGCCACCCCCCCCCGCGCCATTTCGTTCCTGTTGGAGATAGAGCTTAGCGGTAAAGACCAAAAAGATTCTTTGGGAAGAGACAAATCCAATGATACCCAGTTTTACCTTCTCAGGTCAGTCATTGACCTTCCAGGTCAGGTCAAACTAAAAAATGTCGCTGTTTTGGGTCACCGTTTGATATCAAGTGCGCTGCTTATCTTATACCGATGACGATGCCGTTTTCTGGTGCCAAGCCAGCTAGAACCTCTTTCTCACACTACCCGACCAGGTTTTTGCTGCTGAGGTCATTTCAGGTCAAGTTAGGTCAAGGTCAATTATATGTGTTTGTATGTCTGTGTGTGTCTGTGTGTATACTGATGTGTGCACCGATTGTTTATGTGTCCATATTACATGAAATCATGATCTGAGAAGCTTTTACCAAAAATGCAGTCAAAAAACTTCACAAAAAGTAAATTCCGCTTGCCTAAAACGCAATTATCTTAGATGACCTAGGTTGACCTTGACCTTGACCTTGACATCTGTACATCGTCGAACAACATGTTCCATGATAGGTGGGAGGTAAGACTGGTAAAAAAGGCCGAAATCAAGGTGTCAAAAGCTCACAAGGCCCATAGCCAACGCAAGATGTCGAGAATTGGCCATTTGGGTCATGACATGACCTGAAAAACAAGGTCATATCTCCTAAACTAAAGGTCACAGAAACCTGAAATTTTTAGTGGACATCAAGAAAGGACAGAGGAGCAGCTATACGAAAAATCAGCCTTCTAGCTCTAAAAATGTTGAGTGCAGAGCAGAAAGACTACCTGGGGGGGGGGTGGCAACCACCACCCCCCCCCCATGTGCGGGCGAGGGATAAGGCAACTACTTTGTAACAACCAAGCAACATTGAGTAGGTACTTTATATTCGTCCGCAATTATACTACATATGATTCCGTATAGATCACTGCTACTTAACAACACAACATACAGTATTTGAGCTAACGAAAAACTTTCCGAGACAAAAGTCTTAAGTTCAACATTTATCTACACATTACACTAAAACATTACCACACATTTCCCCTAAAACTCTACACATTCAATGAAAGACAAAAACAACCAAACTCGGTCTCAAACTCAATTCAAACCGAGTCCAGGGAGTATTCAATTAACTCGCTTGAGTTTCACTCAGGCCTTGAAGACTGGCGGGTGGCGTATACTCCGCGTTCCGCTCAGGCCTTGAAGACTGGCGGGTCGATGTCCCTGATGATGGTCTTGTCCTCGCGGTGGACAGAGGTGTGTCCACCGTATCCACCGTGGTGGACGCCGTGGTGGACTCCGTGGTGGACGTCATTGTGGACTCCGTACCCCTTCGGGATGTAGATCGGGGGAACTGGAACGGAAACGTCGAAGTCACATATTGTCATTTCTTAAACAGCTTGCTACACAAGTTGGTCAAATATGTAACCACATTTGACCAACTTGTGCAACAAGCTGTCAGCAACAAGCTGATAGCCGTTCGTTTACGGGTCAACTTTTTCCGAATCGTAATATGGACGCTTATATCTTATTACAAATGTAAAAAATAGAAGGCGTACAGACGAAAAATAAACAATGAGCTAATATGAGCTCATTCCTCTTTTCGACGAACGTTTCCGCGTTTCATAGCGCCCATAAAACGGCTCGCTTCAGGTGGCTGCACGACCGTTGAAAACGATCCAACATCAATATGTTACGCTTTCCCCAGATTTATGATTGCAGGCGCAGATTTATTTAACTTGTGCAATGTCAACTACTCTGAACGATAATCGCTTTGCGCATGTGAAATGAGGATCATTTCAGATGAAACGCACACAAACTAGCTCATTTTGGAGATGAAAGCTATTTCCGAATCTAGAAATTATTGGTAACGGGACCCAGATCTTTACAAGAACGCAAAAGGATTGATGTTTCCGATGAAGCGATGAAGTGCCTAGTTTGCTATTGGCTTCGTTACATGGCAAGGTTAAGTGTCGAGTATATTGTTGTTGCCTTTTTGATATTAGCCGTTTTCACGATGAGCTATCCGGCGAATGCACCTGATTTGACCAAATCTGCACCTAATTTCTTTTACAGCAAATATCTTCATTTTATGAATTTATTTCAGTGTTTTAATCGATGATGCTCTCTGATAATATGACAAAGCAGGCATATAAGCAATTAGTGCAAACCTAGCTGATAGCTGCTAAGAGACACACTGAACCTGATTTGACACCAGGGCCTCGTTTCATAAAGCTCTGCCGTAACTTACACCTTTCCGTAATTCACACCCTTTCAAACTACGGAGCGCAAATAAAGCCGTTTCACAAAGCCACAACTGGAATTGTTTACACCTCCGTAACTAAGCACATTTGCGTAGTTGCCGTAATTTATCAAGCGTCCTACAAATCACAATTTCATGTCAACACTTATTTTTTACCAGAAATTATAAAACAATTATGTTGAATTTGAATTTTAAAAATTATTTATGAAAAAACAAAATTGATATTGATGACCATCCTTTATAAAAACAATATATTGAAAACAGCAGAAAGCCAGCTAAGCAGAAGTGCCTAACTACGAAAGTGGCGCGGCGCTGTCGAATAAACAATCTTCCGATAGTGGCCACAAAAAGCACAAAAGGCGACTGGTACAGAAGATTTGCAGTTTCTTTTTCTCATTTTGGCTGTTCTTTCTTCCTCACCGGGCTCAACATTATAAAATATATAAAAAAATAGCTTCGAATCTTCACATTAATTCAAATTCACGCCACATTTTTGTGCGTAGTTTACACCACTGATACCAAGAGCTTGACAAAATATTTGGCGTTAATTACGTCGTTTTATGAAACCCAAATGGCATCAATTGGTCCGGAATCGAGCATTTGCCGTAAATGAAGCTCCGTCATTTCGATGGCGTGAATTACTCCGGTCTCCGGCTTTATGAAACCGAATTGGCATCAAATACGCCAAATCTGGCATAATTGACGGAACGCCGTAAGTAATTCCTTTTATGAAACGCCCAGATCTGCACCTAATCTGTACCAGATGTGCACCAAATGTGTACCAGATCGCCGTCGTGAAAACGGCTATTCTTAGCTAAAAGAAACCACAGATAATAAACGGTGCAAATCATGAGTTTCTAAGAAAGTTAGAATATAGTAAGTAAGCATTTTGACTGCTCGATCACTGTTTTGAACAAGAAGACGCTGAATTGTGTTACTGCTGCCTGCCCCAATATGTACTCCTGAACGAAATACTGATAAAAACTTCTTAGTTATCCCCGTGCTTCCAAGCGTTCTCACCTCCGTGCGCCCCGGCGTAGACTGGCCGGTAGTCGGCGCCGTGGCCGCCGCTGAAATGGTGGCTCTCGTGGTGTCCCGTCTCGGTCACCACGTGCCGGCCCACCGGGTGACCGCCGTGACCTCCCGGCGGCGGCAGCACGATCGGCAGGATGTAGATGGACGGACCGTACCCGTAGCCGTAGCCGTAGCCGGAGCCGGAGCCGTAGCCGCCCGGAGCCGGAGCGTAGAGGGGCGAGTGGTACGAGTTGGAGGTCTTACCGTCCTCGGCGGAGGCGGCACTGCCCTCGGCGTCCTCAGAGGAACCGGAGCCCTCAGAGGACACGGAATCCTCAGAGGTCAGCTCGGCGGAGTCGGTGAGGTCCAGACTGCGGGCGTGTGACCTGGGGCTGACCTCCATCGGGGACCAGCCCTCCGCCTGACCCAGCTCCGGAGAGGACTCAGAGACTGTAATAGCAGGAGATGGATTGAAACTTTTGGGTTACAAATGTAGCAACAGACTTCGCTTCGGGAAAATCGTTAACAACCCCGAACAATTGCGTAAAAAGTCGTTAAATACCTCCTCACTTTCTTCACCCACCACTCTCGGACATCCTCGTCTTCATAGAACCTCAAACATAGGGTCAAAATGATAAAGGCATTCATATTTCATCGCGAGCTACGTGTCGTAGTTTTTATCGTATAACTCTTCTTTTTGCCAGTTCCGTGAAAGCAGTCCTACTCTTTGAGGATACAACCGGTCTAATAAATCAGCAGACAGCAAACAGCGGCCCACCCACCTTTCTCGTCCCCCTCCTCTCCTGCGTCCTTTTCCAGCTTCCTCAGCCGCCGGCGCAACGTCCGGGCCCTCCTCGGGACGACGTCCTCATGGAACAGCTGGCGGGCCTTCTTGGGCCTCTCCTCCAGGGCCTTATCGAGGGCCTTCTTGACGGCAGCCGGGTACTCCTTCTCGGAGACGGAGGCGCCGGACTCTTCGGCCATCGGCGCGGCGGCGGCCACCGCCAGGAGGCAGAGCAGGACGGCGCACTGCGGAGAAGAAAGGATGTTTTTTAGGGATCGAAGTGCGAAACTAAAGATATGATGGAGTAAAATCAAAGATGGAATGGACGCGAATAAAAAGACGGGGTTATGAAAAAATGCATGGAAGAAAATAGGTATAACAGGAGGTCTATAAGATGCTGGTGACCTGAGGCTTTGTAACAAGTAAATCAAATTCAACTTTAAAGACTTGTATGATAAAATATCATCACTCGATGACTTGCTTTTGAAGAACTCCCTTTTCCAGTTAAGTAAAAGCGGTTGAATAAGTAGAAATAAGTCCTCACCTTCATGTTTGTCTCCACAGATGTTATCACCACCTCACCACCGCTCCCTCTGATAGTACTCCGCCTCTAACACCGCCTTATACCCCCCGCGCTCCGCCACTCCCCCGTCCTTTCACCCTGCTCGGTCACAATGGGTACACCATGCAGTGGAGCTCCCAGATTGGCGAGCCGGGCCCGGTGTGTGCCCGGACCGTCACGGCGCCGCAGAGTGACGCGCTCATGTCACGCGTCACGGACACGGTGACGGCTGTGACGCCGTCACGGGGAGTGATATGTGACGGTCTGGTGGGATTATGTGCAGATCGGCGCAGAAATTACCGCAGAGGTGGTGGGATAAACAACAGGGGCAGCCACTAGCAAGGCGACAGATTTAGTTGTATGTTATAGGTGTTTTCCGATTTCCATGAAGATACAAAGCCGGGCTTTTCTTTTAAAAACGTTACTTCTACATAGTTTTCTAGAAAGGATTTACATAAGTAAATGATGGTATTAGAGGACATTCTAAAACGTTTAAGGAATCAAACCTTCAGCGCGTCCATCCAAGCCGGACACGGCCCGTCCCTCTAAACGATTTCATGTGAGATTTGATGCGACCATTGCTGCAAAACGACACAAATAGCGAGCTTCAAAACACCTAATCGGTCTGAGATAGCTGCATACATCCAAACATAACCCGTCAATCCATAACATTGACACATTTGAGAAGCGTCCTCGACCTTTACACTTATCGTCATCTTATCGTCCAAGACATCTGCCATTGACAGCCTCTGCACGGCTCCCACGCAATGCTTGCAACTGCTGGCCGCAGAACGGTAGCGAGATCGGTCTGTTGCATTCGCCGGTGATATGCTACGATAGGTGAGTTCTTAGAGAATGCATTATTCATAGGACCAACACACCGTGCTACAAGGATGAAGTATTTCGCGCGGCTTCTGTGCAAGATTTTGCCATTGTTCTACACATTGTGTGCGTGTGCGTAACGATCAGATTGCATAATTGGATGTAATGGCATGGTTTCATAAGGCATACTTCATGCCCTACAAGCAGAGAAATGATCTTTATTGCTCTGTAAGCGTTGGCCATAACCTGCTGAAGGTGGTGCAAGTGTCCCCGGGCCCGGTGCAACATTGCAGAGTACCTATACACACGTTAAACGTTTTCCGAAATCACTTGACGAAGGTGACAAGCAAGTTGTTTGCCATACCGAGAAAACTAAAATACCTTCAAGGCGCTTATTCTGGCAAACATTTAAATGATATCGGAATCTAAAGAGTAACTTATTGCAACTGTACTGTCACATCATGATGCCGTCTTTCAGTAGCGATTAAGTGACGGTTACACCCGCGAGTTACTCCGCTACCGTTACCGAAGTCCGCCACTGCAAGCGACCCAACCCTACCGGTGTGACCCGTTACCCAACGGCGCCCTACGCGCGCCGCGTTTGTCACATTTGGCCGCGTCGCATTTGTCACATCTGGCCGCGCCGCGCCGCACACGACGTCGACACCCCCCCCCCCAGTCATTGCCTGGGGGGGGGGACAGATGATGGCAATAGAAGGTGGGGTGCACTTGCAGTTGAAAGGGACACTGACTTCGGGACATGGTGGGATGGCTTTTCTTGCGTGGTTTAGCTAAGCGTAGTGAAAAGACTGGTGTTCAGAATGACAAGCTGTTTGTTTTTGCATGATGCTAAGTGATTCTGGTGGCAAACAGTTACGTAATTCTTATTATGGTCGAGGTATTGTAATAATTGTAATAGTTACGTGATAGTAGTGTCTAATGGTTTTCCTCTTGGGCCAGTAGATATGGGGTGATTAAAATAGATTAGTTGCAGTGAGCTGAGTTTTCAGTAACACCACGTTATTTGATCCGTATGATTATAATAACCCGGTTTGCAAACAGGGAAAGGGCTGCGGCTGCGCATAGAGTCCGGCCGTCTTGTCGTTGTCACTAGCCGTTTTCACGACGGCCATCAGGTACACATTTGGTGCACATCTGGTACAGATTAGGTGCAGATTTGGTCAAATCAGGTTCAGTGTGTCTCTTAGCAGCTATCAGGTAGGGTTGCACTAATTGCTTATATGCCTGCTTTGTCATATTATCAGAGGGCATCATCGATTAAAATATTGAAATAAATTCATAAAATGAAGATATTTGCTGTAAAAGAAATTAGGTACATATTTGGTTAAATCAGGTGCATTCGCTGGATAGCCCGTCGTGAAAACGGCTACTATCTACCGGAGGCACGAGCAAATGACGGTTAGATGGGCCCGATTTCTGTCTGTGTATTCTGTCATTTTTGCTTCTTATGAATGTCGTTCTGCCTTCTCTCCTTCAGGTATGTCGCCACGCCTCTCTCCCATTCCCAACCCACTTCTCTCTCTCTCTCTCTCTCTCTCTCTCTCTCTCTCTCTCTCTCTCTCTCTCTTCCTCTTCCTCTTCCTGTCACTCTTCCTGTCAAGTGACAATGCCCAACCACACCCGGGACGTTCAGCTCATCCACCGGATCCCATTTGTGGGCACGGTGATGGTACGGTAGCTGGCTCCAAATGGATCCACACACAGAGCCTAGATGCGCTGTCTGAATCTAACTAGGCAGCGTGGCACGGCTGGCTGTCTGACAGACGGACAACGCTGCTGTGAGGGGCCGTCTGCTCTACTAGAGCAGACAGTCAGTAGAGCAGCTCTACTGCTCTACTAGGCAAATGACGCGATAAGGTAAATGATGTCATGCATCGTTATAAGAAAGCAATCATAAATTTTTGGGATGTGACAAGCAGGACACTATGCGGAGCACTTGGTAACACGCATAATTTGCGAGGTAAGTCGGATGTTTTGTCCTATTAAGTAGGTCCAAATATTTTTGTATTAGTTTAAGGAAATAATGAGAGAGAGAAAGAAGGTTATATAGAGAATACAGGCGACCTATTGCGTGCTAAGCGCAAATCGTATTTGAGAAGCAATAAACACCCCCAACCAGTAGGCAACCACTTCAACGAATGACCAGCTGTGTCAATATTTATCCAGATTATTGCCTATTCAGTCTTTATTCATACACTTGCTTCCAGCTAACAAACGACCTGAAGTCCATTAAGTAACACCTAGAAACGGTGACTGTTCTACGCATGGATCTAAATGCAGATGTTGAATTTCTCGTAAGCGATGAATGTGAACAAGCATAATGTTCATTATCACAATGTTGGAGTTGCTCCAAATTTTCACGGTGTCAATGATTTGACCACGGTGTCAATGAATGGTAACATATCCATTGCTTAGGACTTAGGAGTGGTGTGTACAGCGTACATTTTACTTGCCCAAGGCCATGTTCGCTAAAGGGTGACCTCAGTGCCTGCCGGGCTGGGTGAGCCAGGTCACCACCCGTCACCCGTGACCCGTCCGCCCCCCCCTCATTGCAACAGCGTTTGGCGTCAGTTTCATAAACCATAAAACAGCCGTCATCCCAAAAATGGCGCGTGAGGTAACAGAGCCCGCGCCTGCGCGCGAGCGCGCATAACGGCCTCGTATGGCGCGACTCAGCGGGCCGGTACTGACCCGGGGGGGGGGGGGGGTTACTGGGGGAGGGGACAGGTCAGCAGTAGCATTTAGCCGTGTGATTGTGCTTCACTTCTAAGAACGGTAAACTTCAGCACTGTAGAACAATAAACAGCCATCCCCAAATGTACCTACTATAGGCGTCATAGAATCTTCCATTCAAGTGCCCACACTCGTCACTGAAGCAGCATGTTTGATGTCCATCACATTTAGCCAAGTTATTGGACCGTTATCATGGTTTCAGTCAGTCTGGTCGCACCATATCTCCTGCGATTACCCGGGTGACTAACGCTGCCTGTTGATGCCCTAAATCGTCACGAGTTGTCGCCTTTGTCACCAATCCGTGAACCGTGAGGACGGCCAGTGTATATCACGTTAACTGATCCGTGTATAAGGCGGTGGTCCGTGAGCTAGCTAATACACGTGAGGAGCGGTCACGGTTCATAACACGGGAGGTCACGGACCGTTTAGGTGGCGGCGCCGCGGGCGCACACACTGCTGAAGGTCACACACGGGACCATGGAATGGGTGTTCACTGTCAATGGAGTGGAACATCGCAAGGCGTCCCAAGGTCAGCCCGCCGCCGATCAATGTGACAGTCATCAATAAGCTCTTGAATGAATGAAAAAGTTGTTTTCGTTTGTTATAAAATGGCTATCATGGTAAGGATCATAACGATTTTAGTTTCCCACCTTTATTTTAATCATATTCATGCCGTTGGCAAGAGATAAGCCACGAAACTACTGGGAACAAATCGATTCGTTACGATCAACCGTCATGCTTTCATTCATATAACAGTCGCAACAGGGAGTCGATTTTAGGTAACCGCAGGTTGTTTGAAACAGACAAACACTATTCGTTAGAATTGTGTTTTTCTATTGATACAGCTTGTTGCTGTCGCTGGAAGGCAAACATGGAGTGCAGAATGGAGACGTAAACAAGGAACAAGGCAAACTGCCTAAATGGATGGGAGAGAGTTCGGCATACCATTTCGACTTAACAACTACATTGTAAAGTAAGGCACTTCGAAATGTTTATTGTTTACGATTTATATCTTTGTTTCCTGGTGATACATCAACTCATCCAATCTACATAGTAGTACGATTTATTACCTAATTAGCAAAGCTGTTGAGCTAGCGCCAACGAACATGCTTCCAACCAACTAAAAAGGCTTCGTTCTTTTGCTTGTAGCTGTAGACCACAGAACATCAAACAGAATTCACAGAATTCATCATCACAGAATTCAAACGATAAGCAATGAAAGGTCATCCAAGGTGCTGTCATTCATAACCCAAATATGCACCAGTCTCCTTGCTTACAATATACCATTCCCCGTGACACCGTCACCGTCTCCGTGACGCGTGACGTGAGCGCGCGTCACTCTGCGGCGCCGTGACGGTCCGGGCACACACCGGGCCCGGCTCGCCAATCTGGGAGCTCCACTGCATGGTGTACCCATTGTGACCGAGAGTGAAAGGCCACGGGGTTACTGCAGCGCAGGGGAGGTATAAGGCGGTGATGGAGCCGAGAGTGACCAGAGAGACACCCAGGGCGGTCGTGGTTGGACGTTGGAAGAGGAACGGAGCTGTGGATATGAAGGTGAGAGTGGGAGAGTGGCTGGTGGGAAGAAGGCTGGTGTCATTCACAGAACCGCCATTCTCGAAGTGTTTCATTTGTTCATCATTCACTATGAAGTGCCTCTGATTTGATTGCTTGTGCTGTAAAATGTACCCATTTCTGTACTATCAGCCCAGTACACCGGTAAACTCACAACCGCTCCTGTCCGTCTTAACCCTCGCATGTGTAGGGGGGGGGGGTGGATGGACCCCCCCATGGTTTTTCGCGAATAACTCGCGTAAAAAGCGGCCAATCGCGACGAAACTTTCAGTACCCTCGCATTGATCAATGTTACACCTACCCTGAAAATTTCATGACCCTGACCCAAATGACCTTTGACCTGTGACCTCTTTTCCGAGACCATGTTTGGCCGGAATCGCGATTCCGCGTATGTCGGCTCGCATTAGCCGCGCGTTTGCAAGCTTTTCGTGGTTTCAAACGTTCAAACATGTGATTTTATGTTGCTCCCATGCATTAGGGTGGGTGTCAAGGTCACCTGAAGGTCAGGTCAGGTCATTGACCTTTGGTGACCTCGGGTGACCTCGGTTCACTTTTCGAGTTTTACATGTTTCTAGGCTAGTTTTTGGAGCTGAATTCGAATTTAGCAACCATTTGAACATTTACGAAGTAGTTTTGGTGCCTTCGTAACATGTTACGAAGCTGTCAGAGGCGGTTGACAAGTAGGTACTACGAATACCCGTCACAACCCCTACTGGTTGACCTGACCTGACATGACCCGACCTGGTCTAAATGCTTAAAGACATCATCTGTGATCAAAACTAACACGATATTCGTGATCAGCACCCCGAAAAACCCCTTAGCAGCCACACTTTACGACTTTCTAATAGGTCCCGATTTTCCTGACTTTGGGTCATTGACCTGACCTGGAAGGTCAACCAATGACCTAGGACCTTAAAATTGGGTATCATCGGCTTCCTCTCGTCACGGGCAACACGCTCGTTTTTTCCGCGAAGCTCTAGCTCGATCAGGGGCCAAACGGCAGGGGGGTCCAACCGACCCCCCCCTACACATTAGAAGCTGGCAAACGCTGCACACATGCGAGGGTTAAAATCCAGTCTGTTTGCTCACAGGCCACAGCCCCCCTCAACCCGTTTGTCGTTCTGCTCACCTGAAGTTTTTTAGCTTTATTAGCGTGCTAACGTTTCTACCCATTCAGAATCCAACCCTTTCCGCCCATCTAAAATCATTCAGCAACGTCTAATATCCACACCCCGCTTTGAATAGGTTTCGATCTATTTCGCGGTGATTCACCCTTTTGTGAGCTTCCCTTTTACCGCCACACCACACGTTTGTTTTCAGCCCATTATCTTGCTGAGCCTGCTGGCGGCAGCAGTCGCAGTCCCCGTCAAAGAGGAAGTCGATGCAGTCCCGTCTGCCTCCAGCAGGAGTTCAGGTGAGAACTCGATATCAATCTGCTTATCAAGACATTGTGGGACGGTTATCAGAGAGCGTTTTCATGTTGGTTGGCAAATGTACCTACATATACTTGACCACGGACAAAATTGCTTTAAATGAATGGGTATTTGCTGTGCCTTGTCACTTCCTTACATATAGGTACTTATTTGTAATCAGTTGAGGTAAAAGTTGCGTAATTATTTCATAACACCAGTTATGCAATCAGTGACATAATTTGATGCGTATAATAATATATCTAAGTAAACTAGACGTTCTACGAAGCAAAACATTGTTAAGAAAAAAAATGAAGGAACGGCAACCGTAAACTGATGTCAATCACATCCGATGCATTGTTAATCGTTTGTGTATGGCTTTCTGCCTCCAGTATTGCTATTGATTACATGTCAAATATCTAGAAAAGTAGTAATTACTCTTTTGAATAGGCAATGAGCCGGACTTACATAAGGATGTTCACTACAGTAGGTCGTGCTAGGAGCTATAGCTGATACACAAGGTTAGTTTATTACACGTTAATGTCGTTTAGAATAGCCACAGTGTAGTCGCATGATCAAGTCTAACTATCCATTCCAGTCTCGGAGTCTGCTGATCTGGGCCAGGAGGAGGGCTGGTCGCCACTCGACCTGAACCGCGCACAGCGGGCCCACGACTCTGAGGAACAGACCCTGGGTCGCAGTCTGGACGTCATCGAGCCCTCTGAGCTCTCTGCAGAGGGCTCCGGTTACTCCGAGGGCTCCGGTTCCTCTGAGGACGCCGAGGACAGTGCCGCCTCCGCCGAGGACGGTAAGACCTCTAACTCGTACCTCTCGCCCCTCTACGCCCCGGCTCCGGGCGGCTACGGCTCCGGCTCCGGCTACGGCTACGGGTACGGTCCATCCATCTACATCCTGCCGATCGTGCTGCCGCCGCCGGGAGGTCACGGCGGTCACCCGGTGGGCCGGCACGTGGTGACCGAGACGGGGCACCACGAGAGCCACCACTTCAGCGGCGACTACCGGCCCGTGTACGCCGGGTCGTATGGAGGTGAGACATACAACGGGGATGGAGGGACGACCAGAAGTAACGCACAGAAGTAAGGAACCTAACGGGAGTAGTGGGACTAGACGCCGGCTCTACGCCGGCTCGCACGGCATGCAGGCTAGAAACTGCGTGGATACGGTTAAAAGAAGAAATCAATGGACAGGTAATCAATGGTTTCTCGGACCGGCATTTAAGCGCCGAGAGGGTTGCCAGAGGGCCCAGGAAGGGTTGGAGTCAGCCCAGACGAGTTAGATATGCGAGTGCGGCTCGTGCTAACCAGTAGGTCTGGTAACGAAACTACCTTACTCCTATCTATAACATTTTTTCGTCTTGCAAAACCCCATTTTCTGTCTCTAACAGCGCCCCCTCTGTTCTAGTTCCCCCGATCTACATTCCCAAGGAGTACGGTGTGTACCACGGCGGACACGGAGCACACCCCGTGGGACACCCTGTAGGACACCCTGTAGGACACACCACGGTCCACCACGAGGACAAAACCATCATTCGGGACATCAAGCCGCCAGTCTTCAAGGCCTGAGTGGACACCTTGTCTTCCCGACCCGCCAGTCTTCAAATCCTGAGGGAACGTGGAGTCTACCGTCTTCTGTCAGTAGAACCTACCAGCTAACATCTACCAGAAATGACGAGAGTATAAAACCAAAGACGGGTAGGTATAATGCGGAGAGAAGCTAGCGAGAAATGGAAACTAGGCAATAACCAAACCCGTGAAATGAATGCTACTGCATGCAGAAAGCGTTACGGTAGTCGTCTGAACTATTGTTAGAAGATAGTCACCTCATAAGGATTGCGTCATGACGCTTTTGTTGTTGTGAATGTTGGCAGTCGCTACCGTTCCGTTTTCTTGCGTTGGCTGAAGTCGCAATGCAGAACGTCTTTCATGGTATCTGTCTTTCATGTCTTGTGTTGTGTTGTGTTGGTGTAGCGAAACGTGAGAATTACAGCTTCTGAGCTGTCTTAACGTAGTTTTAGTCTATGCTGGTGTCATTTGTTCAATAAATGTTTTTTGATAATAAGTGTTATCGCTCACAAGAATCGGTCACTTAACAAAGTAACTAACGCGTCGTACTTTTTGCCACACAATGATTTGAGCGTTGAAATTGAAATGCTGAAACGCAACTATTTTAGCTTCAGCAAAGTTTATTACAAGCTTTAAAAAAATCCAGCAAAATGCGACAAGCACTAGCGCCTTTGCACTGCATGAGACACATCGGGTAAACACTTAGATACACGGCGCTTTGATCTTAGCAGCATTACCAAAACGGGTGGTAGGTACTCCTCGATCAAAGCCAGCCAGTTTAGTGGCTAATACAACGACGAAACCCATCAATATCCACAACAAATGACAGATTCTCTATTGGGAGGCGTGCTCAACACTAACGTAAAAATCACACGGGTTTAAAACCACACAGCAGGACAACGTCAACAGCCAATACCATGATCGTTGATGATTCACGGCCAAGTA
Source organism: Amphibalanus amphitrite (assembly GCF_019059575.1). Lineage (NCBI taxonomy): Eukaryota > Metazoa > Arthropoda > Thecostraca > Balanomorpha > Balanidae > Amphibalanus > Amphibalanus amphitrite. The sequence goes on from NW_024881968.1 coordinate 385,239, forward strand.
CTGATTCGATTCATAGCAGACACAGCAAAAACGTGCAAAACGGTTTCCAAAACACTCCATACATCATGATACACTGTTACCAGAAGCATGGCAGGATCCAAGCATGTGCAGTGTACACGTCTAAAAAAGTATCGATCTTCTCTTATGTCTCACTATCTGCCAGCTTACTACTCTACTCAACATTGAACAACATTAGCTCAGTCACAAGCCACACTCGGCAGTTAACGAAGAACTGCTTGCTCAGTTTTCTGTAATCATTCGCTTCAACTGCCTCCTCGCGCCTCAATACTCAGGTCTCTTTCTTGGAGGGGAATTGATATGTCTGGGCTGCGGATGTCCAGCCTTCTGTCACAAGCTCTAGACTTTACACCATTTATAACCCGTTCCCCCATATACCTTCCTCTCTTCCTTCGTCAGGGTTGGCATTTTTGCCGGCAAAAACTAGTTTATGCCATTTGCCGGTTTAAACCGGTTTAATCCGGCAAAAAGTGGCAAAAACTGGCAAAAACTCAGAAATATCACAATGCTATGCCTGGACATGAATTTTAACATGAAACATTTTAAGGAGAATTCGGTGAAAGCTTTATGCTTTCAAACAGAAATGACATTGACCATTGAAATGCTTCATAACTCAGAAACATTTTCATGGGCTTTCCATAAGGAGCTAGTAAGATGCCTTTTGGGGGTGACAATGAGCCAGTGCAAGGGTGACTGGGTGAGTCCTGCACAATCAGAAGTACGAAGGGGTATCTGCCACTAATATGCGCACGGCACCGCATGGCACCCTACTTACCGTGGCCGTCTTGCCCCACTCTCCCCTACATGGAAATACATTCCGTTGTGGATGTCTACTGACATGCATAGACATTTTAAGCAGGGATAAGTAATGAGGCAAACTTCAGAATGTTTAGTGCATCTCTATAACTACCAGAAATGCATTTGTACATTTCAAATCCATTCCTAACTAGAAAAGTTGTAGGTTTGACCATCTGAGTTTTAGCCAGTTTTTGCCAGTTCTTGCCACCAGGGTTTCTGCCAGCCGGTTTAAACCGGTTAAAACCACTGGCAAAAACCAGTTTTTGCCACCCCCTGCCAACCCTGTCCTTCGTTTTGCCTCTCTCTCTCTCTCTCTCTCTCTCTCTCTCTCTCTCTCTCTCTCTCTCTCTCTCTCTCTCTCTCTCTCTCTCTCTCTCTCTCTCTCTCTCTCTCTCTCTCTCTCTCTCTCTCTCTCTCTCTCTCTCTCCCTCTCTCTCTCTCTCTCTCTCTCTCTCTTTCTCTCTCGCTCCCCCTCCTTTTAGCTTTCCACCCCTTCCACCGGCCTCAGAACATACATCCTCACCTCATACAGCCCCCTCGGCATCCCGTTCTGTTTTCTTGTCGAACTGATGCTCAGACCAGCCCGCTCAAAGATGGCTTCTAGTAGCGCGCGAGGACGAGTCACGCTCGAGTCAGTAGCGTCGTATTCCGGCTCCGCGCCTGACGCGAGGTTCTCTTTGACAATGATGACGCCATTGGGACGAAGACCGCGTCTGAAAAGGGGAGGAATAGAATGTAAGATATGGTCTCACAGGGCAACGACGCACAGTGGTTTGCATTATGTCGATTTTAGTGGAAAATTATTTTGGATTTCGAACATATTCGATGACATATTTTGATATCAATATATTATTATTATTGATTTTGAATTGTTATACGCGCACGATTGACAAATTTCCGTTGCTACAACGGAACCCCGTAGTGTATTCATTGGCAGTTCGTAGTTCTCATGACGTCACACTTCATTGCGTCAATTTGTGACGTCACACGTGGTATGCCAACGGAGGGCACGCGTAAAACCTCATGACGTCACATTGAATGACGTTAATTTGTGACGTGAAATTCCTACTCCAACGGCGAACACACTACAAAGAATTAACGAGCAAACACAGAGACCGAACCGAAAATCCACAGCAACCGCGGGGCAATAAAAGCCACTAATAACCACCCAACACCAACACTGCAGGCCCATTCACGGGCAGATTAATGCAGCCACCCAATGAAAAACTACTACTAATCACTGTTTGCCGAGTCAATACCCCACGACGGCGAGTGGGTGGGGCACGACGGAAGGTCAGGAGGCGTATTTGGCGACTGGTTTTACCGTCGGCCGTGGCGCGACTAACGAGGCGGGTGACGGCACAAACGGTTTTGGATACTGACCAGCAAAACTAGAGCCCTCGACACCCTATAACACGGCCCTGGGTCATTGGGTATGTGGTGAGGTCAACGTGGGCGCGTAAAAAGGTAGCCTTGAACTTTGAATTTGCATAGGTCGAAGCAGCGAACTGTTACGGCGAAGGCCAGACATGAAAAAGGACGGGCACACATGATCGACCAAAAGGAAAATAATGTCTGTCAAAAGTTGGCAATATTCCACATCGCCCACCCTTATCCTAATAAAATGTCCAATTTATAGAATCATGTCCGCAATACGGACGATTATGTTAGCGTTTACAGGACGTTACCCTTTCACATTCCTCGGCTCTACTCACGCGCATCTGGCGAAGAACTGGACCAGATCGTCATCTGTGAGGTGTCCCAGCACCCACTGACACCAGATAACATCATAGAAGTCGGGCTGAGGGGTGAACTCCTGCAGGCCTGAAACACGGGCGCGGCGGTGTGTGAGAGCTGAGTGAATCGTTTCCATTTTTTATTGAAAATTGTCACGTTTACCAACATGGAGATGAGCTGTCAATATCTTTTGCACATACATAGTTCTAACAGTTTCAAGTAAGCCTGTTCTGTTTTATTTGAGAGAATGAATGACATGATGAAAGAACGTATTAAGAAGCATGAACATATTCGCACAGGCGTTCAGCAACTTATCAACCTAGATCAATATCAATCTATGCTCGAAAATAAGATGTGACTGAAGCACACCTGTTGAAATCATGCTTCAGTTACCTGCACAGTAGATCTCTCCAACATGCGGGTTGTCAGCCAGCGCCGTCCGCGCCGCCTCCACAAATTTTGCGCACTGCTCGACGGCATCGACGGTCTGGAACCTTCTGCTGAGTAGGAGGCGCGTGATGCGTCCGATCCCGGCGCCGCAGTCCAGTGCGCGCTCCCGGCCCGGCGCGTTCGGACGCTGTAAAACGGACAAAGTGGGAATATTAAAAAGGGTCAAATAAACAAACTAGGCATGACAGTCCAGTCCATACATTTGTTTAGCATGATCTGATATTATCTGGCAGTAGGAAGCCATTGAAGCAAAAACGAGAGTGCAGAAAAATGTGACAAAATGCAATTGCAAATCATTTTTGAAAAAAAGAATGACAGAAAACCACAGATGGATATTGTATCATGCTCATGTCAACTAAAAAATAAAATTATCAGAAAGTTATTGACCATCATATCGTGTCTTGCTTTTTGCCTCATTAATAGCATTTTTTACCAGAACCAACCATTGCCAGATTGGTGGATGTTAGAAATGCCTCACCACTAAGCCACTTTCATTATCCGAGTGACCCAAGTCTGACATACAGCAATCACTGCCACTGATTGTAAGCCATCCCAGTAAAAGTTCAATACCAAGCAAAAGTAATAAGAAAATCAACCCAGGCCAATCCCCAGCAAGGAAAACTCCCTTTTGTACAATTTACCTTCCAGATCGCTGTGAGCAGTTCATCAGACGTCCTGATGTCCAGGCTGGAGACCTGACCCAGTCCCCCCAGCATCCCGTTCACCGAGGCGGGCACGCCGTCCCAGTAGCTGGCTGCCTTGGAGTAGCTGATGAGGCTGTTTGGGTCTGGCGATGATGGGGCTTCGCCATCTGAGCCCTCGGAGGTGGCTGCCATTGGGGACTCCTGACTGGACTCTGTGCAGCTGACGCAGCTTATTTCGTCACTCAGCTGGCTCATTGTTGGAGTTGTGCTGCAATTATATGATTAATGTTGGTCAGCATAGACATGGAATTGTATGGAAAAAATATCAGATACTCCAAACAGCAGGACATTCAATCACAAAAACACTTCATATGTACAACCAGAATTTAGCATAGATGAGAAAACCATCGACTATCCGAGGAAGTTCGAAATGTTGAATCAGTATCAGTATTAAATAAAATATCATTCTTGAAGGTCTACTTTCAATACCCACACTTAGACTGAAGCCTGAAATACAAAAGCTGAAATAAACACGTTAATCATGAACATCAATATCCAGCAATTTCAATTTAACAGCAAAGAAATGGCGGGATCCACAAATGACGCTGCTGCGCCAACTTCGCTCTCTTGGTGAATTTAGCACTAAAATGCAGCAATAATGTTTTGCTGCTATTTTGCTCTTGCTTTAGAGCATAAGTCATGTATGTCACAAATAAGTTTACGTGTACACAGTGCACTTAAAAGGAAAGCTCATCTGAGTTAACAATATTCAATCATATTATGTCATGGAAAACTGCCACTTCCCGGTGCCGGACCCCGCTTGGAAACAAGACTACATTGCTGAGTCATGCTTGATTGCTAATCCTGACCTTCAAATTGGCCGATGAGGCCGTAGCACCGGGCGGATAAGGCCCATCAGTCCACTAGCTCCGCTGCACTGGTTCGACACGCTGCCCCGCCTGTCTGCACCGCTCCCGCAAACTTTCGCCGCGATGATTCTGTACTCGTTCTTCATGAGCTCGTGCTCGTGGCGTGTGCGAGTCGCTCTGCGTGCAAAAGGAATCGACTACGAATATCGTCCCATCAACCTCCTGAAAGGTGAACAGCGTGGCGAGGAGTTTCTGAAGGTGAACCCCATGGGACAAGTCCCCACCTTTATCGACGGAGACCTGATGCTCACCCAGTCGATGGCTATACTGGAGTATCTGGAGGAACTCCAGCCCGAGCCAAGTCTTCTGCCGTCCGACCGCTCGCAGCGGGCCATCGTGCGTCAGATTTGTGAAATGATAAACGCTGGGATCCAGCCGGTGCAGTCTGGCGCCTACGCGCGACTGGAGGCGATTGGTGGAGAGGGCGCCGGCCTGGCGTGGGGTCAGGAGGCCATCGATAAGGGATTCACGGCGCTGGAGGGCATGCTGGCCAAGACAGCCGGAACGCACTGCGTGGGTGACGAGCTGACCCTCGCCGACTGCTGCCTGGTGCCGCAGGTGAGTCCAGAAACTGAACGGCTTTTCATTATTGTGTCCTAAGATAAAATGTGTTTGTCGGATGCATTAGAAATGCCGTAACTTAGTAACTAATTATATATGATAGAGTCGGTTCTGGCTTCCGGCTCCCGGAAATCTGCTGTGGTTTAGCGGCATCCGGTGAAACCGTTCTAACTTATGAGTTATATCAGCAAAAGTTTATATCGAGTATACGATTACAATCGAGTCTGGCTCACTGAACACCTCAGTTATGTCATAGGGAATTGGGCACTTTTATATTTATACGTTCTCTCTTCTGAAGGTGACCGATTCAAAAGCTCGATTTTCTCCTCCTGACGACCCTTATGTGTCCCTTTTGTCCCCCAGGTGCTGAACGCCCAGCTGCGGTTCAAGGTGGACACCACCAAGTTTCCAATCATCACTCGCCTTCACAACCATCTCGTAAAGACGCCGGAGTTCGCCGATACCCACCCGGAGAAGATGGTGGATTGTCCTCCTGGTTTTATGGCCGGTATCGCGGCTAAAAATGCAGCGGAGAAGAGGTGAAGGGTGGAGGGGGAGAGAGATCTGTGGATGGGGAATGATGGGGGGGGGGGGGGGCGCCTGACCAACGGTTTATGGAAACAGAAGAAGACTGACTGTGACCATCTGTGACTGACAATGGACTGATAAACACGACTGAGAAGCGACAGGTCTGACAAGTGACAGTCATTGACATCTGACTGACATTTTAACATGTCTGATGATGATGCATTTTGGTTGAAGAGTGAAACAATAATAGCTGATATAGCATGCCATTGCCGCTCATTTAATTTACTGTGGTACTGAGTCGTGTCTGATTGAGATTGGAAGTTCGACTCATGACTGTGCCTGGTGGTGAATCGTATTACGGTAGCTTGAAGATCGAAACTCGAAAATGACTGAGCAGTGGCGAATTCCAGCTAAAATACTCGTGTGGGTGGAAGTTCAATGTTAGTTTTACGCTAGCTGTGCGAGGAGCAAACAGATGAGGGTGAATGAACGCCGAATTTCTGCCGACACACCATGAGGCAGCAGTATGCTGGAGCCTGGAAGCTTTTGTGCATATCTGCAAAGTCACGATCAAATCTGTGCTGTTCTGACCACGACAGCGGCAGCATCTGGCTATTTATTTGCATTTTTTTCTATTGATATGTGAACACAGGACGGCAGGCGTTTTTACAGGGATACATGACGATCATAATTGCTTCTTTTGTTAAATATACTTTTATACTTTTAAACTTTTTGTCTGATAAACAATGAAGAAACCAAAGGTCAAAACAATGAAAATAGTGAAGCTCAAGGCCAGTAGCATAACTGAATTTCTGATCTACGAATAATGCATATGACATTTAAAATGACAATAGTATTGTGATAGTGTTTGTGCATACGCGTCACGCTCGACATTTAGCCGATATGAGCTCATTTCTCTGCCAGCCGCTCTCCAAAGGTCAGCCCAATAATCAGTAGCAGCTCATCAGTGCGGATGTCGCATAAACATTGCGGCTGCCACCTGACGGGGAGCCTGGCGAGTTCCTGATGGGATTCTGAGGGGATAGTAACCGTGACCTCACATAGTGTTAGAAGTCGTAGTCGAGACTCTCGGTTGCGCACCGCACTTTTTACACCTACATACATAGGAAAACGAGGAAGCACGAACTCTGTCTTTCTCGTCCTCATACGATGCGATATGTCGTTTGGTTTTAGTTTGTATTTTTTCTTCTAATTTTGCAACATGCATCAGCGCCAGTTAAGAAGTTACGGGAAATTCAACTGTCCAAAAGTCAAGTGCTGCAGTATTAAATATACCGCTACCCAAACCACAACAATAAACTGGATTAGATTTTGTACCGCTGGAACTTCACACAAAAAGAGGACAATGTGTGCCTACCTATAGGCGCCGTCTTATTACAATCATCTGCGGTGTCCAGTCACCGCGAGGGTAAGCTTCACATAATAGAAGCATAAAAGACCCCTGAAAACTGTCCTTGAATAGTTCACGACATTATTAAATGGGCAGCATAAACACCTGCAACCCCAATGGCTGACAGTAAGGCCTTCCGGTATATGCTACGTTGGTAGGGCGTGCTATGGTGTAATTCATACAGTATACTGTTTCAATTACCATGTAGTTCGATAAATTCTCGCCACCGAGCGGAGCAATAGCCATTATTTTTTCTCGTCTACGACGGTGCGAAGCAATAAGATTCCTAAAATGAGGAATATTGAAACCGTTCTATATGCACGGCCTAAGTAAATGTTCACTGATGAATTAAATGTAAATGTGTTGAAAGCGATAGCAAAATGGTTCAAGAGAATGTGCCTGAATCGGCCGGATTCAGGCACACAGCAGTTGTTTGTGTCCCTCTGATAAGTTTTATATCGTCACTCACGAGGACGGCACCAATTTTGACGAACGAATATTCTAAATACTGCTAAATAATTGTTAATCGATTGTGTTCACCACGCAATCAAGTCAATGACCAATTCACAATGCGATGCTTGCCTATTGCCTACACCGGCGAATTTCAGACTCATTTAAAGATTAAACGCGGTCAAGCAGCCGTCCTATACCTTAGAAGTCAATTATTCGGTGCCGATAATGTCTCTGCCGTGTCATTTGCTAGGCACGTCTCATAATCTCATCCGAGTTCATCACATATGCGTCACTTTGATAGGTCCATTAGGACCGTTCGATTTTCACTGGCGGCTGCCCATTTTACATTCAGTCAGAGCTATATGGTATCGATGATTAGTGTTTATCATAGGTAATAACCTTTCTTGGGGCGTCCGCGCAGCTCATAGCTCGGACTGCGCAGAGGTTAGAGGATAATGGGAAGGTCTGGGCAGAGGCTAACAGAGGTAGCGAGGTCTCGAGGGTGGCTTGAAGAGGGGATTCGTGTCAGGACCGGCGGAGGAGAAGGACCTGGGACAGAGGCTCCGGCTGGATCGGCCGTCGAAGAAGAGAAGAGCTCACTCCAAGACGGGCGGTTAGGCAGACAGGCAAGACAGTTGACCCTTGGTTACTGAAGTTACTGCCGCGCTGGCGGCAGTGTGAGGAAGGAGAAAATAATGAAGATTTCTGAGCAACGTGACCTGATCGGTGTTGGAGGGTGAGAAGACCTACTGAATCCAATCCAAGTCATTCTTCTGAAGATAGCTATCTGAGTTGAAAAACCATAGCAAGCAAAAGAGCGACGATAAAAAAGATACGCTGATTACAAGCGGACAGCGAGCGACCACATAAACAGCAGCTAAGCACTTCCGAAAACAATCACACCGTAACTGTCATTCCTATTCCTCATTAACCATGATCACGGCTGAGGCTGACGGTATCGGTCGCCCCCGCGCCCTGGGCTCCCGTGGCGGTCTACCGTACCGCCGTGGCGTCGGCCCCACTCCTCTGGAGGAGAAGGCACGCTCGGTGGAGAATGGAGCCGGTAAGGAGGGGATGGCTGGGCGGGTTGGCTGGCCGGCGCCGATCCATGTCGCTAACCCTCCCCGGGACAGTCTGGCTGGGATCATCGGTCTCTGGATGCGTTTCTGGAGTCGGGTGTGTCTCCTGGGGGTGCTCCAGTGCCCTCCGTCCGGATGGGGTCGGCTCCCGTGGTTCCTGCTCCGTGCTGTGCTGGCGGCTACTCTGATGACCCAGGCTGTGGCCTTTATTCGCACGCTCCCCAACTACCCAATCAGCTCGATTCTGTTCATGGCCATCCAGGCTTGTCAACACTTCAGCCTCCTCCAATTCCTCCTCCCGGCTCTGTCTTTCCGCGCCGGAGCGTTCCCTCGCGCTCTCAACATCATGGCTCGTACTCAAGCCCTCCCCGTCTTCGCCGATCTCCGTCTCGAACGCCCCAAATTCCGTCTGAAGCTGATCTACATCATCGCGGTAAAGACGTTCCTGTTTATGATCGTCCTGCACGTGGTGGGCGGCCTGCTGGCGGTGCGTCATCAGCGGGAGATTGGTGATGACGTCAGCCGGTTCAGCCTGTTTCCGCCAGTGGTGAGAGCCGAGAGCGTGGTGGTGCACTCACTGCTGGTGCTGCTGCAGGTGAGAACGGGGTGAGAAAGATGGTGAGATACCTTTTCACGGTGTTCGGCATTTCCAACATTTTTAGACTTATTCTTCGATCATTTTTGTTTCATTTTTTCATCGAACGTAAACTTTAGCTTCCTCTTTGGCTAAACGAATGGTGTGAGTGTGACGTTCTAATAGCAATCTAAAACTACTCTAGCGTCGCTCTTGGAGCTATCTTAGAGTTATTTTGCCGCAATTTTGCTCTAATCGCGCTCCATCGTCTCACCTCAGTGTAAAACACCGTTTTTATTACCAGTCTGCTGTGTCTTCGACCCCACTCTAACGCCTCTCTCTATCTCCCTCTCTCTCTCCCTCTCTCCCCCCCCCTCTCTCTCTCTCTCTCTCTCTCTCTCCAGTTCGTCCACCTGGTCTCGGTATACGGCGCCAACCTTCTCAGCGTCTCCACCGTACACAGCATCAACGTGTTCCTCTACAGCCACCTGACGCACCTGTCTCGACACGTGTCCAAACTGCTGACCCGGAGACGGGCCGCTTCCGGTGCCGTCTGGAACGCTGCCAACTCCGACCAGGGCGCCAACGTGCGGCCCTGGAACGAACTGCTCGAGGCGCACTCACTGCTCTGGGAGTAAGTGGGGTCCGGAATTTGGAATGAATTCATGAGACGAGCACGTGCTTGAGTTCAAAGACCTAATGTGTTCCTCAGCCCTGTTGTTTTTCAACTTGTCTAGCTCTTGTTAATTGCCTAATTGTCGCGATATTGGTGAGCTTTTCGGTTGATTCGTCTGGATTGGACTGTCCAGTTAAATTTGCGCATCGCTTTTCATTTACAGAGTCAGTATTGGGCTGTTACACTTCTATACATTCCATCACATTCTCTGAACCATAACATGGCATGACCCTGATCTTCTCATTCTAGTCTGCAGCATGAACTTCAAATCAGTTTCAACGAGTGCGGCGTTCTTACCCATCTGGCCGGCCTGCTTGACATGTGTCTCACTTCTTACATCTGTATCAGGGTAAGATATAGGATAAAGGGTTGATAGGGTAAGATGGGGAAGGATGTGTGTGTGTCTGACTTTCCACATCTGCATCCGGGTGAAATTTAAGGTATCGAGTAGATAGAGTAAGACAGAGTAAAATACAGGAATAACAGCCTACAGGTCTGCTGTTTGAAAGTCGAAACAGCCTTACTCCGTCTCAAATTGAGCATCAATATCGTTTTACAGGACATTTAAATCTGCAATTATATAACATGATGTTGTTTCTAATAAGTGTATTACTTTTTTACATTTCAGGTGACCTCCCAATATGGCATGGACTGGATGACTACCCTTGTCTGCTTTGGATTCATGCTGCCGTCTGGAATCTGCATCCTTTTCGAGTCCAAATCCGTGGATATCGTACGAAATGCTGTAAGTCAATGCTTTATTTTGACAAAATTTTGTATCCGATGACTGGATTCATTGTTATCATTCTGTGTGCGGTAAAGTTTAATAAATATTGCATCAAATTCGGACCGCTAAAGCAAGAACCATTCCAAACCACCCTGGGGTTTGCTTTTATCATCTTTTTACAAAAAAAAAAATCGCTACTAAATAGTCCGCGCCTGTGGTAACTGTGCTGCACGGCTCGTTTTCTTCAACGGTCGATAGATGTCGCTAGTAGTCACTGCCTGGAGTTATGCTGTGCCGCATTGCACATGTCCAGCTTTCCACTATGTCCCGTAGATGTCGCTAGTAGTCAGCGCCTGCAGTTATACTGTGCCGCAATGCATAACATTTCGTCTTTGAGTATTTATAGTGGGGAAATGGTCACAACAGTCAGCGTATAAGGCTATTCCACGCACTTCCGAGCCTCAAACCCTTGTATACCTAGGCTTCGTATTAGAGATGTCAATCGGATACCGACTTTTAGGTATACCGATACAAAACCGATACCAACTCGGTATTTGGTATTTCAATCCTAATGTGTTTGGTATTTTGTTGGTATCATGAACCCTAGCTAATGTTTAAGAGGCTAAAAAATCGGTAAAAAGTTGCTATTTTCCTCATCTTCCCAAGTTGGTTTGGTTTCGGTATTTCTCCACGGTTTTGGTTGGTAATTGGTTTGGTATCGGTATTCCGATTTTCCGTTATTGACATCACTACTTCGTATATCTATCTCTAGTTCTACCCTACTAATCAATTTAATTAATTCTAGCTAACGGCCTCCTCCACCCCGCCCCGTCAGAACGCGGCCATTTTCCGGTCCAACTACGGCTCCTCATGGAGCGACCTGCACCCCCGCGAGCTGGAACTGGCCAACATCCTGATGCAGCGCTCCCGCGAGCCTATGCAGCTCACCGCCATCGACCTCTTCGATATCTCCATGAGAAACTTCGGCGCGGTGAGAGGATGAATAGGATATCAATGCTGCATAGTTTGATCGTTGTATGAATTATAGCATTTGTTTATCTTAGAATGAATATTTGCTATTATCAAGTGGAACTGGCTTGTTGTTTAGAGCATGGGCGTAAGAACCTCACGAAAAGTGGGGGAGGGGGGGGGGGCAGCAAAACTTCAATGTTACTTTGTGTGAGCCCAACACCCCTATGAAAAAATGAATTGCAGTTTTGTACTCATCACACCTTGCTGAATCGTTTATTTCTCTATTTAAATCACAAAATAGAAATTTCACTTTAAAAATGGCTGAAAGGGGGGGCATGGCCCTCCGCCCCTCCCCCTGCCTGTTCTTACGCCCATGGCTTAGAGCATCATTATCTAGGCTGCATTAGAAGCCGCGAAATGTGTATTTTGTCTATAATGTCGGGATTAATGCCTTGCACATTTCCGACAAGTGTGATAGGTGCGAACAATTACGCAGCATTCACATGATCTCTTCTTCGTTCCAGGTGGTGAGCCTCACGGTCACGTATGTCATCATTCTAATTCAGTTCAACAGCTGATTGATCTACCGACGTCCCAGAAATCTCCGGGAATCTAACATCTCCACTTCTCGACTTACTATTTTTGTATGCTTGCATTAAATTAATTTGCAATGTTGTTTTATAGTATCGCTTAATCAGTTATTTTCTTCTCTTCTTTAGGAATACTACTTGTCCCTAAACGAATTTTCCTTCACTTGAGCCTTCTCTTTATTTTCCATAAGTTTTAGGTACCTACTCTTGTACTTTTTTTTTGCTCTTTTAACATTTGTCAGATTTGTTTCGTTTTTAGAGTTCATTGGGTCGGTCAAATGTCATCTCGTTCCTTGGCCCACGGCCAAAACTAGGCTCTATGATGATCAATGATGAAATTAAGGGTTTCAAAGAATGTCATTCTGCCGAACAAAGATATAGACATTATGGCATTTGATACCTTGTGAAACGCGTTCCTCATTGACCACAAGTCGGGAATATTTTGGTCTTATTTAAACAAGCGACTAGTAATGAGTAGTAAATTCATGCTATTTTTATAGAAAAAACATATGACTAATGAAACTGAACATGGTCATTGCAAAGTCAATGGGAACAAGTAGGTATATGTGGAAACACTGCATAAAACAGCTAGCTCTACCGATTATTAACATAAGAAACCAGATCTAATCATTTACGAATAGTGTAATAGCCGCTAAATGATTACGCTTCGCGATCATTCGTCAGACACTGAAATCTGCTATCATCAAGCTCTCCGGTAGGGGCATCTTCTGAGGCTGGAGGTGCCGCTATCATTGCAGCTTGGGTTGAAATAGAGGCAACGTCCTACTAGTCAAGTGCTTAGTGCAGGCATTCCGATGTCAAGGGTATTTTAGGATGTGTAACGATGGAAGGGTCGTGTCAGTTTTATGCGAATAGTGAGATATCTATTTTTTCTCTAACGTCTTTCAAATTTGTGAACATTGCAACAAGCCTTTGTGCTTGTCATAGGCAAGGGTTTATAGGCATAGGCATTAGGCATAGACAAAGGACAGGAGTTGGTAGCTGGAGCTAAGTGCTAGTGACCTGACCAGAAAAGACTTGGAGTAAAAATAACGTGAAGGGTGCCGGGATAACCCCTGTCTCATAAAATAGTGCGTACATTTTAACGTAATTAGCAATTTTCGTGGTCCGAAATCAACGGCAAACGTAGTGTGTGTCGATAAATGTTCTTTTTAAGGAGGAGGGAGGATTGACATCCATTCATTGTGATTCAACCTGTTTCACATGTGTTGTTAGTGAGCTCGTTAGTTTATAGAATATCCACGTAGTCAGCTTGCTCCCTAACCATGCTCAATGCTAACACATCACTGATAAAGTGTTTCTGGATGCACTCACATGTCAAAGTACCTGTAGTTAAATAGTATGCCAAGCAGTGGTTGTTTAAAGTAGACGCTTTATATGAAATCGGGCCGCATCTTACCACTATTCTGTTGTTGGGCAGTTACTTAGGCAGGTAGTGAAATTCAGCATATAATTTACTTGATTGCTAAATTCATTATCAAGCAAGCAGTGCTTTTTTGTGGCCTCAACGTTCGTGTGTGTTGTAGGCTGTTTGATGTCAAATGTATACGTTCAGTGTTCAAATGGTGTTTTGTTCGTTGTTGCACACAAAGTAACGGGAATGATGCAAAGCTTCAAGCTTGATCGTGAAACCATCGCAGTTGTCGGAAGACATCGGAATGCTGTAAGTTTAACGTAAAAGGTCGCCACGAGCAGATTCATGTCACGATGTTGGGTGTGTATTAGGATGACAAATAAATATATTTCACAATTCTCAGCCTCATTTGAACGTCCTCCAAATACACGATCGCTTCTATCACGATGATCTACGCATGACTTGTTTAATGATAAATATTTACAGGGGCGCGTTTTTCTGCTGTGAAGACAGCTGCCGTTCCATTAATCACTAGTCCGGCATCCCCCGCAGCAGGAACGACTCAGCTTACTGACGCTGACGCAGATTCTCAGCAGGAGGTGCACAATCAGCAGGGCCAGCACGGCAATCAGCAGGCCGAACAGGCCGGCCAGCTCCTCCTCCGCCCATACCACCTGCAGGGGCAGCTGTCACTGTCAGATGACAGAGAACTGACACACGGATCTCACATGACAGCTCAGACGGCAGTTATAGGATACCACCCGTCACATCAGATGACTGCCAAATGACAACACTGGTGACTGTCAGACATAGGCGGTGGAACGGGGAGGGCATCGGGGCACCGTGCCCCGTTTGATTTTGACATTTTAACAATAGCCCTATGGACGTTGCATGGAAAGAATGGGACCAAAAGTCGGCAGTGCCCCCCTCCCCCCCTTAATTGAAGGTGTTCCGCCGCTACTGCTGTCAGACAGATGAGACGACTGTCAGATGACAGAACAAAGTGCTTGTCGTGCGACGTTTGCATTTAATTTCACTCCAAGATAAAACGTTAGCCGGCTGATCTTTCTTGTTTACCATCTACAATAGAAACAGCTATGAGCTACCAATACCGAAAAGCCAGTTCAGCGTCCGTCACGCACCTGTTCTCCATATCCGTTCTCCTGGACGACCAGACGACCGAAGCCGGGGGAGCGGTGGTTACACATGGCGAGGTGTTCTCTGGCGGTCAGAACACAAACTAGCAGTTAGACCACCTGCCACCAGGTAAAAGATGCGGTATCTGACCGATATGTTTTTCAATGAGATCACCAAAATGACGGATGTGCACTTGAGTACTAGATTAGTCTTATGTTGCATTACTTAGTCCTCATAACACAAATACAGTCCGTTAGATGACATGCAAGACATTTTGGACAGCTTTAGTTCGTAACGGTAAACGCAGACGCATCAAACATTTCCAAGGAGGCCATCAACACATCTCGTACCAACTCACCGTTCCGTGCTTCTATCCTCAGGATGCACGCCGCAACCCCCTCCGGGCTGGACAGGCAACTTTATCTCATGCGGGCTGCTCCCTTGGAGCGGCACCGCTGCTCCTGAGGGAGCGCACCCCGTAGCCGGGTGCAGAGAGTGCTTGGGGGGCTGGTCGGCCTGTCCATTCGGACGGGCTCAGCCCCGGCGACTTTCAAGGGTGCCTGCCCAGACCAATGTCTCCCCCTATATCCTATCATCCTCCCGGCTCTGAAATGGTCTCATTGGACCGAAAGGGCCTAACCCAACAAAACAAACAACAAACATCGTACCAACTAAAAACGGCAAAATAGTCACTTACCAGTTTTGGTTCTGAGCGCCAGTGTGAGTAGTCAATCCAACTCAGGTCATATGGTCACAATCAATCGGCTGAGAAACTATAATCTTCTGTGGACGGTTGGCACTCGAGCCTGTCACCAATCCGTCACCACTGTCACAATGTGTCACAGGTGTCACCAAAGTGTCACCAAAATGTCACTATGTGTCACCGAGTGTCACCGTGTCTCGCCAAGTGCCACAGTCCCGTCACCTGCTCTTACTGTCAGTGGTGTGTCGCAAAAGCGCCTTATCGTACACGACTGAAACCGTCATCGCTGATAGCTCAGCGCGCTGATATCAGCGCGCTGATATCAGAACACTGATATTACTGTGTGCGCGTTGATGCCTGTGCATATTGCGCTATGGGCAGGAGACGGGTTTGCGTATTGGATACATTTAACCACATGTGCAGCTGCATATCTTCCTTTAACCCGCGAGTTGCTGGGGGGGGGGCGTTAAACGCCCCCACTTTTTTCGCCGGACCATAGCATAAAAACGGCGCGCCGCAGGCGCGCCGAATTTTGGGTACCTGTAGGGAATTGATTGAAGTTTATTGTGACAAAGTTTCAAAAAAATCGGTTGGAAAATTTTTGAGATATCGAGGTTTTAGTGACGTCATGATTTCTGAGTTTTCGACCAAAAACGGCATATGTTCAAAAAATCATATAAAATCACAGGACAGACATACAAACATGGCCGTAAACGCCATTAGACTGTCAATACCATGAACAATCAAATGGCTATCTTTGATTATTGATTATCGTTCCGATATCTCCAAAATCTTGATCTGAATCTTGGTAATTTCTCGTGACTACTTCACGACCATGATACATGCATTTCTTAAATTGAACTTTTTGAGCCAAACACGTACACATATGATAAAATGAATGTCACAATCGTGTTCTACGCCCCAAATTACCCGTAAAACATGTGTCACAGGCTGCGAATATCAGTTTTGATTTTCGGGGATATGTGCCTACCCGGTTGACCTGACCTTGACCCTGACCTATGCTTGACTGACCCCTACATGGAGCTGACACTCTTGTAGGCCTTATATGATGGATTGTGCACCGTTTTGACAGAGTTTATGACGAGAGGCGCCCATTGCGAAGTCCTGAAGTCCATGCTGCTGAAAGCCCGATTTCAGGTGTTTGACCTGACCTTGACCCGACCTGTGACCTCAAAATTCAACTTTAAAGTACTCATCTGAAGCGTCTCGTCGCGTTCTTTCGTTTGCCGCCTCGTGCGTTTCGCTGCGCCTATTGGTTCTCGAGTTATCGGCTGGGGGCGTTTAACGCCCCCCCCCCCCAGCAAACGGTGGGTGGCGAAATACCCCAGCAACTGCCGGGTTAATCATGCATGCGGGATTGCCGTAAAACCCGTGTTTGTGAATGAAATTAGTAATGTTTTATGCGTTCCCTACACCATAACTTTCTTCGAACCAGTATGCTATAGGGTTACTCGTAGGTGCACTTCAAGGACTTGTCAAAAACCTGGCTTTCAACAACAATGGTACATACTCGCAAGGAAACTGGTAACTCATCAAAAACTATGGTCAATGAAGGCGTAAGCCCGTGGCTGTGCGCTGAAAATGCACTGAATAAAACGGTCACTCAGAGCCTATTTGTTTCATACCGATCCCCATATAGGTAACTAGTTGAGCATAATAGCGAAGACATATTTTATTTCCGTTTTTCAAGGGCATATTCAAACACCATGCACTAGACGTTGCAGATCTCCTGCATTTGCATTACGCTATATACCATAGCTATACGGTTATACCTATCCACTGTCTACTTATAATATCAACGTTCTATGACACAACCGAGCAAGCGGGTAGCTGCTTGCCATGACTTCACAAATGGCTTATTATATGACACCACAGCAGTTCGGTTTCGCATTACCCGAAAGGTATTTTTATACATGCCGGTACAAATGGAGGTCGAGCAAATTCCCACAGCTGACCTGAAATAGCCCAACAGTACCTACCCCATCCCCATGGCAACGCTAGTGGGCCAGCGATAGGTTCTGTCAGTTCAGACCACCCTCAGGGCAGCCAGAAGCCCGGCCGCGACCAGAGCTGCAGAAGACATGACCGCCTCACCGGAGGAGGCCGGCGCCATCGCTTCCATCCTCATGATGTAGTGGACCTGATTGTCGACGGCTTTACAGCAGTGCAGCAGCACGGTCAGCAGTGCCACCAGCAGAACAGCACGTGCAGACAGCATGGTGATGAAGAGGTGGTAGACGGTGACAATGAACGGAACTCAGTCGATGCTGAAATAAATTTATCAACAACGAGCGTTACAAGCGTCGAGCCTCGAGCAAGGTCCAGGTTTATATACCATAGTGCGTCGAGTCGGAATTCTTTATCAGGGAAGGGGTTCTTTGAGCACTAAGTCCAAAAGCACCGTGAAAGTGTGCGTATAAATCATACGAGCTCCTTTGAACAATTCTACTGTTTAGTTTACGCGAGTTTGGACTGGTTTGATCTGGCTGGGTACAGCTCTTACAGCGGCTCGAGCCGCATTGAAAAATGTTTATTTTATTTATTTCGATTTATGCCACGAAAACCATACAGCTATGAACAAGGCTGTGGAGTCGATGGATTGTTGGTGACTCCGACTCTGACTCCAGCTTCCAAAAATCAGTCCGACTCCGATTCCGGGCAGAGCTGTCGACTGCGACCGAATCCGACTCCGACACCGATTTCGACTCCACAGTCCTGATTTTGATGCGTGCCAGGTGCCTTTATTTATGAAATATTTTGTTTAAAAATGACCTGTTTATCAATGGACACATAACTTACGGCAGCATATAGGTATGCTTATGAAAATAATGGTAGACTTATTTACACGGCAAGCCCAGAACAACGCAAAGACGACACATGAATATTGTTTACGGAATTGGTTAAAAGTTTAAAAGGTGATTATTTCAGCTTACCTCGTTACGTCCTAAAACTTCTGTAGATCTTCTTCCAATAAGTCGGAGTCCCCAACTGACTGGGTCTCGGGACTATGACTGAGAGTCAGCTGTGTTTATAATGCTGGCCCCTGCTCTCAGAGTTCAGAGGTGGCGCTGGGGTGTGGTAGTGGGTACTGGATATATCCAGTATCATACCCTATTGGGTATGCCTACTGCACTTCTCTCTCTTTTCAACGCTTACATTCAACATATTACTTGAAGTATCAAGCCTTCTATGTCGTTGTCGGCTCTATCGGCTCAGTTACTGGCAACCGCGGTAAAAAACGTTAATGAATTAACCCTCGCCGGCCGACGCCCCCCAATAGGGGTTTTCGCGATAGCTCCGAACACGCTGGAGATAGAGAGCTGAACCTTGGCATACCTGACCTTTGATTCAAGCCGTATCTTTTGACACCGACCACATTTTTAGGTCAGGTCAGGTCACTGACCTATGACGTCATAAGTGAACCTCTGCGCGGTCTTCAGATGTCGCAACTTCGCAACGCCCTCACTGCCAGAGGAGCTTTCACAGGGAAATGAAACTTGCAGGATCTAGTATCCATTACGAGTCTCACAACTTGTATGTCTCGGATTTTTCCTAAAGATCATATGAGGTCAGGTCATTTTCGTGACCTCACCATTATAAGTCAATGGGGAAAAATAAAAACTGCTATTCTGGCGCCGGGAACGATCTCCAACTATCTCAAGCACACAGAATCGTGATTTGATGCACTCCTTGCAAGGTTACATGCGTCACTTTTGCAATGTTGACCTTGCGTGACGTCATTTATGACGTCATCAAGGTCATATTAGTTTTTCGTCAATAACTCCCGATCAAATTGAGCTAGCGAGTCAGGAAAGCCACCAATGGACTCAGGAAGACCTGCCAAAATCGAATGATATGCGACATGACCTCTTTCGACTAGCTTTGTGACCTGGGGGCGCTGACCTGGCCGTGACCTGAGGTCAACACCCAAAGTTGACCTGACCCAAACTAAAAGTACATCATCCGACGCGCCTGAGCGAGACGAACACGATGCTGCCAAAATCTGGCGGCTCTGCGGCCGGTTTTTGCAAAGTTATCCACCAAAAGCTGAACCGTACCTTGGGGCACTTGACCTGACCTCAGAGGTCAACAGTTGACCTAGGACCTTAAAATCGGGTACCAATCTCTGCGTCTCGTAACAACGCACACGCTCGTTTTTTCTGCGACGCGCTAGCTCCACCAGGGGCGAAACGGCGAAGGGGGGTCGTACCCGCCCCTTCCCCCCTCGGCCGGCGCGTATGTAGAAAACCGTATGTAGAAATAAAAAAATGGCCCGGCGAGGGTTAAACTGATAATTTGACCCGCTCACTGTGGGGGAGGGGAGGAGGCGGGGAGGGGGAGGTCTGGAACACCCCCACACCTATTCCCGAAAATAGTTAAAATCAATGTATCATACCATATAGGTGCCAAACAATTTCAACATTTTGACGCACCGTATCACACATTTCTTTCTGCACGTGTTGGATGTTCAGTGGCAGGTCACCAAGTCATGTCAAGAGACGACCTCAACAATTTGTGTTCGCTTGATTGAAGCCACACCACATTTGATTGCATGCGCTGATCATTATGGCGATATAGAGGACGAACGCGGCCGTCGACTCAAAGCCTCAAACCCTCCCACCAAAGACCTTCCGTTTTCCCAAACAGGCGTGAGTAACGTGCAAGCGCACTTACTCGTCTAGTGAATCAGTAACAGATCTCTCAGACAGTTCCGCGGTCCATCAGCTGGGAATGTGTCATGGCGGCGCCGAAATGAAGTAAACAGAATGAGTCGCCGCTGTCGGCAGCGCCGTCTAAGCGACGCTCACCAGAACCTCCTGTGAGTCACTGGGGACCATTGACCTCTATGGTCAATGCTGGGGACTGACTCAGACGGTAATGGTCCGCTGCTAGCGACATCTACAGCAATTAAAGGTCTGGCTAGTTCCGCAGCTCCCGACAGATGACACTACCTACAGCTCAGCTTCACAATAGACCCCGTAGAAAATTGTTATACATTAATGTTTACGACAAAATATAAGTCAGGTGTATAGACTGTGTATTCAAAAGTATACCTGCGTCGAAATCGCTGCCTATTGTAGCGTAATATCACAGATCGCTTTTGCTGCCCCTGTCCAGGGGGGCTGGGGCACGCCGTCGGACACGCCCTGGATAGTCAGGCTAGCAACCATCCTGCGGTCCAAGCATCGAAAATACGCTTTGATAATTTACAATAATATATTTCTGGGTGATACTCTTATTCGATAGCTTCAAGAACTGTTGTTGAACCTATAGGATACAACAGATAATTTTTATCGGCGTTGATCTGGCGTCCAGACGGCGCCACAGTCAAGTTGCGCAGCTGATCGTTGTCTGTGACGTCACGGCGCCGGAGGGTGCCTTCCATTTCAAAGTGGCGCCGGCGTGAGAGCCGCCTCGACCGCCGCGTGCAGTGGACGTCCGCTGAGTCCCGCTCCCGACACCAACACCAACGCCACCATGACCAACGAGGCTGCCGAGACCAAGACCGAGACCCCGGCGGCGCCCACCGCCGGTCAGGACGTGCCGGTCAAAGAAGAGGTCAAGGCTGAGGTCAACAAAGAGGAGAAGTCCGACCAGGACACGGAGAAGGAGAAGAAGACCGAAGAGAAGAAGGAAAAGAAGCCGGCGGCGCCTCCCAAGCCGACCGTTCACAAGGCTGATTTCGAGAAGGATGTCGTCTATCTGTTCCAGTTTTCGCGGACGCCCGTCCTGCCCTCGATCTCTCCGTTCTGCCTCAAAGTGGAGACGTTCCTTCGTGTCGCAGGCATCAAATATGAGGTGAGTGGCCGACGCCAACGGCGGGCCGTCTAATTACGCTGATTCCTCGAATAATTTAATTTTTGGGCGTTGATTTCATATCGCTGGTGCTTTAAATTGCTTTGCTTCAGAAATATGTCAGCATTACGCCTGCCGTTTATTAGAAGTTTATCAATAATTGATGCCGAACTTGGTCCGAACAATCTTTTATAACGGATGTGCTAGGTACATATGTCCAATTTTGCCCAGTTTTTTTTTTGTGAGCAACGATGGTTTGTGTGTCAACGTGAAACTGGCGGTCGATTTCCCGAGTACCGGCACCTGCACGTTTTATCCTGCTTCCCCGATGTTTGGTCAAGGTTTTAGGCCGCACTTATCTCCGTTAAAACTTTATTCCGCCGGGAACAAGCCTGTTCAGTTGGGTGGGATTACATGGACGGGATTTAATCGCCCGGCTAGCGTTGTTGACGCGGTCGTAAAAGTCGAAAAATGGGCGACTTTAACGCGCGCTTGAACGTGACATATTTTTGACAAAATAGCGGTCTTGGCTGCGACTGGTTTCGGGATTATCCCTCCCGTTTGAAAAGCCTCTTTCTCTTCCTGGTTTCTTTCCTCTCCCCTCCTCTCCTGTTTCTCTTTTGTCCACATTTTCTTTGCTATCTTTTCCCTTCCCTCTCTCTTCTGTTGACTGCGAAAGTTTCCATGTCCGCTCCGAGTGTTTGAATTTCTGCCCTGGCCCGCTGACGCCATTACTCGTACCCCTTCTCGTCCGCACCCGTCCCTTCCCCTCGCGCTGGGGAGGGGGAGGGGAGCGGCTGGGGGCGCCGCGTCGCCGGTCTATGGGGAGGGGAGGGGAGGTAGGTAGGGGGAGGGGAGGGCGCTGCCGCTGCCCGGTTGGGATGGTTCGCCCGAATGTCGCGCGGTCCAGAAGAGCATTTGTCACTGCGTCCCTGTCATTTTACCGTACACCGCGGAACCCTCCGTCTCCGGGATTATAACAGGGACTCTGGCGGAATTTGTGACCGTATTGAGCTGGTTCCTGAACTTCTGGCACGAGTGGGTTCATGTGGTAATTATTGGGACCCCGCTGTGGGGAAGGGGTGGAACAGGGACAGCTCGAGAGGACTTCATACTCTGCTATGGTAAAGGCTAATAATGGTGAAAGGAAGCACACTTCTGGTTTCTGCTGGTTAAATGAGATGATCAGGCACTCGGCATATTAAAAATGTCACACCGGCTATGATATTTTCAATGTTTTGTGGTAAAATTTGCAATGAAATCTACTTTTTCACCAAAATTGTATTGAAGAGCCGCTTATATTGATGCCTGCCGGTTATTTTGTTCTATTAACTGTTGTTTTCAGCTATTTCGTAAAATTAAGGCATTAAAGTAATATAATCGAAATCTTGAATAAATCTAAAAGCGTTACAACCAGTCCCAATTTGAATAAATCGCTAACATTGGTCGGCTGCATTTTGCCTGAAACGGGATCACGTTTGGTGTTTCTGGCCGATTACTGATTCAATTATTCAGCTCACGGCGGTGTTTTACATTCTAAACGTGAATAATTGATTAAAAGGACACCCAGCTACAACGGACTTCTTCGTTGATCCCGAGCGCCAATTACGCTCAAGCAATATTTTATATTACGTTACAAATTACAATATTGATTTTGTTCAGATATGCGGAACCGAAATATTACCCTGATCTGAGAGCGCCAGGAAGCGATCGGTTATAGCTTGTTTTGATATTAAACCTGATTCCCATTTAGTATTCCAGTAACGTAGCGGGCTCTTTAAATTCCCGTCCTTTGCCTAATCATATAAACAGACTCGTGACCAAATTTACCGTCGTACACTACACTAATATTGACTCGGCCAAACCAATCATGTACTCAAACACACCACTCGAGTCATTCAGACAGTTTGCCGCTTCGGTGACTGAGTAGTTCAGACTCGCCGTTCTCTGGGGCGGGCGGGCCATACCAGCTCGGCCTGTAGCCCGGGGCCACGCGTAGACCGGTATGTTAATATAGTTCGAATGGCATGTAGTTGGAGCCGCTCCAGTTGTGACTCGATTATCGGCGACCTCGGCCGCAGCTAGACTGGGTTAATGGCACCAGTGTTACCGGTGCGTGCCGTATTAACGAGGTACTTTTCGCTCGGCGACTTTCCTTTCCCGAGAGCTGGGGTGGTTTGCGGACTGGCTAACTTTCCATCGGTGAACGTATTTGGGTGCGGTTCGGCGGAAAGGCTGGACGTATTTAGGGCATGAATTAATGACATATTTATGTTAAATAATTTAATTTGATGCACAGTTGCAAGATGTTTTTTGTAATGCATGGGTAATTTTCTAGTGTTTTTTATATGGTATAGATGCATTTCTGCTTTCACTGTTTGTTATTTTGTTTTCTTCTTTGACTATTTTATTGGGTACTTGAATTTTGCCTCCCTTTCGGCGTACCATTCAAAGTGTTGGGCTGTGCCCTTCGGGTGGCACGATACGGCTCTTGCAGCAATCTCCCCATGTGCATTCACTAATCACAGATACACAATCGTCCATTCTTCATTGTCTGCCTGCATATTGCAGTCACAGCACTGGACCCCTCCCCACTGCGGCGCCATGGGCGTCACAATCGTCTCCATACGTCCAAGGCGCGCCGTGTTTGTCGACTGTTTGAGTTGGACCCCCTCCCCCTCCTGACTGTTGGTTCAACCCAGACCGACCGGGCGCCAGGCGAGTCTATTGATCCAGGGACCGTCGAAATTGACACGGTGGCCCTCGAACGCCCGGCCATCGCGCAGTGGTGGACTGTTTAACGAGTGGACGCGGAATAACTGGGGTAGATAGGAGGGGCGCGATTGGCAGGTGCGGGTCCGGGTCTAGTGGGTCCAGAATCTGGGACAGGGGCACGGGACGTCTTGTGGGGTGGTTGGCTGTATTGAGGGTACCTATCCGGTATAGCCTCGCCCTAGCTCTGAGTTTGTTTTGTAGACGCATTTGTTCGCCTGGGCTCGTAGCCTTCATCAGTCAGCTCGAGTAAGCTCACACAGACTCCTCCGTTATAATTCCGAGCCATCTGCTGGAGGTAAACCACTGGCCTGGTCCGGTAGTCTGGTAGCCAGCAGGTGGTTTCGAATTGAGTACCGCTTCATCAGTCAGACAGACACACTTGGTGCACAGTGGCAACAAGTGCACTGGTTGTGGAATATCATGTCTCTCCGGGTCTCCCATCGTGTAGCTGGTTCATGAAGCTGGTTCGGAGCTATTGCCCTGGCTCTCCAGCGGTTTCTGTTGCTGGTTTTGGTACTAATCCTAGTTTCTTACTGGTTGTGTAGCTAGTCTCCTAGCTGGTTTTCTAGCGGATTTTCTAGCTGATTTCCTATCTCGTTCTGCAGCTGGTTCTGTAGCCGGTGACCCCGCTCCCCTCCTGGCCCGCTGACCTCCGGCGTCGCCCGGCCGGCGGCGGCCTCCGGTGCCGGGAAGCGGCTCCATTATACCAATTACCGGTGCCACGGACGGACGGTCGGACGGTCGCTGGCGGTCTGCTGCTCTGCCGGTCCCTGGGGTCTGTTGGTCTGTCTGGTCTGTTTCTCTCTCTGCTGTCTCTCTGTCCCTTAGCTCCTCTGTCCCTTTGTCCTCTCCGTTATTTCGCTCTTGTCCCTCTGTCCTCTCCACTTTTGCTAGCAGATGACTAAGCAGTTTGTTCCGATATCCGAGCTAGCTTATAAACTGTGAACGGTAATCTGAAGACCAGGAAGGATGGAACAGGAATCTAACCAGGAAGCGCATTCCACGGTTTTGCCAGACTCCTAAGAAATCTGGGTTTGAGTATCCAATTTGAAGAGATTCCAGAAGCTGTGTTATAAGAAGGCATATCGCTTACGAGTGTCCAATGAATATTGAACTTATGTAATGCAATCAATATTTCATATTACCGACCATTTTATTACTTATTTGATGTCTATAGATTAATTAAGCTTATTTTGTAATTGATATCCAGGCAATATCTCTGTGATTTAATTTCTTCCGATAGGCTCGGCGGACAGTATCCAAACGGTTTCGCTAATCAGTTTATTTGGATGCTCGCTTTGATGCTTGCACAGTTACGTAAACCATTTTATGTCTGTTTTGATACTTCAAAACACGTAAAACTGCAGTGTAGTCCTCCATCCGTCCAAAACACGGCCACAACCCGCCCATGTCTACCCTCCTAACTCCTCCACACAACACTGATCTGCCGTCCTCCCCGGAAACTGCCAGTCATGTACGGTGCTCAGAGGCCCACTCTGGCTGCTCTGAGGTGCTCCGTCTCTGGGTACTACCCCTCCCGCTGGGTATATACCCGGTGTGAGACCACTGAGAGCCCCCGGCCGGCGCCCCGGCCGGAGTTCCGTGAACTGTGGGCAGTCAGTCGGCCCCCGGGCCCGGCTGAGTGGCCGTTTCTGTCCAGTGAGCTCGTCGGGACGGGTCGGATGCTCACATTTTGCCCTCGGGGTCGCTCATGGCGAGGTTTATAGACTGGAGGCGCCCCCAGTGAGTGCCTTCGGGGAAGAGGAGCTTGGGATGAGCGCTGGAACTGGGCTGAGCGCTGGACACTGGAGCTGAGTCTGCTGTCTGCAGTGGGTAGACATTCCATTGTGTTCTCCGACATCGGTGTGAACTTAGCTTGGCTAAAAGCCAATGGTATGTCTGGTATGCGGCACTGCATATATTTGTCGCATCACTCCACGTAATAGCAATGTTTCTGGTTTACCAGTGATAAAATTCTGCTCTGTGGCGGTATTTACACGTGAACGTCACGTGCAAATATGACCTGTGGTCGCGACACGTGCCGCACGGGGCGGATCTCGTGGCACGTGTGTCAGAGCGTGGGCCCCTTTTTGCGCACCTTGTTCGTGCCACTCAAATCGGCCTCGACCTGCGTGCCGGACTGCGTCGAACTTGTTTAGCGCGCCGCCCGACTCCGGAATTTGCATGTGGGCATTGGCGCTCACTCAGTCGAACCGGAGGCCCCTTTCTGGAATGTCTGACCGTGTACCTTGATTTCTCAGATGCGAACATGGCGTGCCTTTCCTTTCCGGAGCGTGGTACGTGACTAAGTGGCCTCAGTTTGAGGGGTTGATCAGGTGCTGCGGCTAAATAGGTCCGGTGTCTGAGCACGCGTTCTGTGATAGGTTTATGTTTGATCCGCGCGGCCGCGGGCCTGAAGGCGGCGGCCGCGCGGGAGGCGGTATGCTCGTATGCTCGTATGCTCGTATGCTGAATTGCTCATGCTAGTATTGCTCACTTCTCGCTGCTGAGCAGCGCAATGAGGCCGCATTCCTGAGCATTGTTCCAGCGGTTGGTTATGGAGGCCAACCCGCGGCGGTGGCGGCGGTGGCGCGCGAGCCTGTCTGAGCCCACAAAACACGCGCCCGCCACAGGCCAGATGTTCGCTGTCCGACTTTGGAACAGAAAATCGGCGCAGCGGCTGACCGGGTGTGTAAAGCTGCCCCGTCTGCCAGTTTGGTTCCTGTTTGTTGAAGCGGTTTGTTTGGATTGAAATCCAGCTGATGCTGCATTTTCGACAGCTCTGTTGCATTATGCATGCAATGCAGCAGCTCGTGTTGGAGCCTTGTTCTTCCATGGTGTCCTTTTACGCTGAACGGGAAGCTACACTCCTGGCACGGCGCCATCCTCTGTGCCGACCTATTCAGACTCCTGTTCCGCCTATTTCACGGTGCGTGCTCCATCTCTGCCGTCCTCTCGGCTCGTCTGCCACCCTCCTCAACACCCCCTGACCCTCTAATTCAATTAGCCTCTGTGCTGGTGTGTGTGCGCGCCTGCGAGCTGCTGAGGAGGGGACGCTCGGAGCCTGTGAGGGCGTCTACAGCTGCCAGGCTAGCTTCTGCGTCCGCCAGACGAACTGGGAACGCCGGCAGGCTCCGGCCGCAGGCGATAAATTTAAATGTCTGGTTGCCGTTCCGCTCACGTGCTCTTGTTTCGGTCACATGATTTAGGGAGGGGATATTTTATAGGCAGGCGCCGCCAGCGAGTTTATTATGGACGCTGGCAGGTCCAATCTCGTTCGCTCCCCTTCCAGTTCTTTGCGAACCTAGTCTCGCTCCAAGGCTCTATTTCTGCGTGCTGCTCGGATTGTCCCGCTGCTCTTTTTACTTTTGAATCTCTCTCTCTCTCTCTCTCTCTCTCTCTCTCTCTCTCTCTCTCTCTCTCTCTCTCTCTCTCTCTCTCTCTCTCTCTCTCTCTCTCTCTCTCCTACTTTTCTCCCATATTTATCTCCTGTCGATCACACTACCCGGCTCCAATCTGCCTTTTTCTTTCCTGTTTATCTTTCTCCCAGCAGCACCGCCAATCCCTCTCGCCATCTCTCGTCGCCCTCTCACCGCTCTTATCCAACCTCTCTCTCATCGGAACCACCCACTGTGCAGGCGGCGGCCCTTTACCCTCTCCTCTCCTCCCCACCCCTTCCCTCAATCCATTGACCCCTGCCGCCCATCAGTGCAGTGCTGTTGCAGAGACGTTGCACACACTATTCTCCGCCAGCTGCACAACATCTGTGTTCTCTTCTCGCGGACTGGCGGGGTTCGCTGAGCTGGAACGATGCTATGGTTCGGTCTAGGGCTTCTTGTTGGCTTCTGGACTACAGCTGGATGTTTTCCGGGCTGTTTGTGCATCATGGCTGCAAACATGAGGGTGTTATCATTTAGGGTTTCTCCAAGCGTATATTATGTCGTGTTAGGCGACAATATTTTAGACGCATCTGTCAGTGATTTCTGGAAGTTTCCCCTCCGGTTTTTTATCTCCATGTTTTGACCTTGCTGCTGTCCCAATGTCCTACACGGGAGCTGTCACCCTATCTCTCGCCGCTCGTGTTATATGCACCCGTGCACTGCCTCCCTCCCCCGCCCCGTCTGTCCACGGCTCGGCAGTCGGCTGTAGCTGACCTCTGACGGCTCCAGCCGCGTCTCTGTTTGGTCTGTGGTCGGTGGACGGGCTCGTTAGTCCGTCAACAGGGGGATCAGCGGCGCCACCCGGTCGTTGTGTTGTTCCGCGACGGTGGAGCGTCATTCAGCGGCGCAGAGGAACGAGCAGTGGAGGCGTCACTTCCGGGCCCTGTGTCAGTGGTGCCGGTCTTGCATCAGGCTTCCGTTTTGTCTGTCCCCTCTCTGAATCTCCCACATTTCCTTTTTTGTGGATTATTTCAGACAGCCGTTCGGTCAGCGATACCTCCTGCAATATGTCGAGGTTGTCATCCATCGCTCCTGCCAGACTTTTTCTTTGTCTCACAAGCCCTTACGGCTTGCATTAAATTTCCTTGGGTATCCATCAGTCACATGTCTCGATCCTCTGCCTCATGATTTAGACATATCTTTTCTCAGTGCGTCTGTCTCTCCCCCTCGTATCGCGTCGCCTGTCGCCCTTCGCTCTGCCGTCTCTCGTGACAACTCTCCTCCCCCATGTAGCCCCCTCTCCTTCCCTCCCGTCCCCTCCGTTTTCCTCCTAAGATCGCATGTGTCACACTTGGTCACATGTTCCTCCTGGCCGCTGAATCATGCTCTCAATCCAGCTGAGGCCAGCAAATTTGACGGAACGGCGCCATCGCTGTCCGCTGGATGAAGCCTGGTTTATGTTGTGGTTCGGTGGGCGTCTGTTCCTTATGTGTTGGACGTCGGTCACGTGACCCTAGAGGGGTTCATGTAGGGTCTGGTTAGGACACGTTCTGAGGGGAGATGGAATGGTCACATGATCTGAGAAATCCCAGGCCCGATCACATGAACGCTGGTACGGAGAAGAACTCGTGACTCTGAGGAATCGACAAGGGGTCTGAGCAATAAGCATGTCTGTCCTGCATCACGTGAATTCTTAGTAGTGGAACAACGGTTCACTCGTGTCCAATGGTTGTTTTGGGTTTGGAAAGAGCAAACAAGTCTTCGTTTCGTCTTCGGTCTCTTCTAGTCTCTTCAGTCCGCATGCCAAACATTGCCAACCATCCCACCTAGTTCCTTTTCCTGTGCGTCCCACCATTGTCTGTCGCCGTGTCTCGCATCGTCTCGCATTGTCTGACATTGTGTCGCGGACGACCCGTCTGACCTGGCTGTGTATCTGTGCGATGACGCGTGGCACCGACCCGGGGACGCGCGACGGCGGCGCTGGACCGTGCAGCGACGCGCGTCGTGTCGCTCGGTGTGTGTTCGTGTCGGGCAGATGGGTACAGTTTGGGGATAGTTTGTGGCATGATTGGCTTATGACTGAACAGGCCAATTTTCCGACGCTTCTGATGATCGATGATTGGTAAGAATTTATAACTTGTTGCTGAAATAACTGTTCCTTATACAGTTAGAAGCACTTCTGAGCGTCAAGGCTCGTACACTCCTGGCAAGTAATGCACTGCACACTTTTTGGGATTCATATTTGTTGACCGATTTCAGTTCAACTTCAACAAAATATGTGCTCTGCGCGTATCCCGTATTAAATATCCACCACCTCCCGTCCGCTCCCTCCCACCTTCCTCTCGGCTCTCCCGCGGGGCAACGTTTCAATAAACCCACCGCGCTGACAGCCTGTAAGCGATCCGGCTCCATGTAAATCGCCCTCCACCGGTCATCAATCACACACTTCTGACGGCGATCAGCCGCCGTCGGCCGGACACCGATGGGCGTCTTCCCACGGAGGGCCTCCTCCGCTGCCGAAATTGGCTTAAAAGGAGGCTCGCTCACACGGGTTGGCTCGCCGTGGGTCGCCGCCCGCTCGCCCGCCGTCGAGCCGAGCGGTGCCGAGCCGCCAGCGAGCACACAGGAAGTGGCAATCATTTCCGTTAGCTGTGTAATGATGTTCGGCGGCGGGCGGGCGGTGGGCGGGCGTGCGTGCTGTGGCGTGTGTCGTCCCGGTGGCGTGTGTCTTGTGGCAGCCGCCTGCCGGGCGTGTGAAGAGGCAGCGACCGTGAGCCGCTAGACGCCTGAGGTGGTTCACGCACATTGTTAACTGCAGTGAAGGCACTGAATGGGACATGTTTTCAAAGCAAAGCTTGAGGGAATGGTGTTAGTTTTTTAACACGTGTAATCCTGAATTCAAAATGAACATATTTGTTTAAAAATGATCGTTTAATGTTTCAAAGAAAATTGTTTATAATTGCTACATTCATTCATGGCTTGACTTTTTGCAAATGCAAAGGGTAAGTCGAGTGTTTTCCTCGCCCTCGTTTTCCTCGTTTTGCTTTGTTCATCTCATGCGATGGCGATTTTTCAAATGCCCACAACACAGTCTCACATTCCTTGCATCTCTTTCCGTTCCTGCGCTGTTTGTTCGCCTTGTTCGTGGCCCACCAACAGACTGGTTGGTTAGCTCGCAGCCACCGCCAGTGTCTAACCTTTCCGTTATGCACACACCATATGCTCGCCAATAATGATAATTATCGGACCGTTATCACGGAAATTGGCCCGATCGGAAGAGGATGACCCAGGCTCTGTTCAGTTGTCACGCACCTGGCCTTCCAACACCGGAGATGCATTCTCTGGCCAAGTGCGCACTCTGAAAACGCCCGGCCGGCCAGCGCCCCGCCGCGCCAATTTGACTCCTAATTTGGCGGCAGACTGGACGGTAAATCAGCCGGTAAATGAGGTGGTAAAGCCGGCTCATGTAGTTACCCGCTGGGAAAATCTCCGCAGAGATCGCTGTTTGAATGCAGTCTGTTGCGCGGCAGGGCTCTGAGCTCGGAGTGGTAAATGATTCTGACCTTGTCTGGCGCGAGGTCCATGTTTCATGTCGTCCGAGAGGCGGATGAGGCCAGGGGATGGTCCGTCTCCGGCTTGCTGACCCCGTCTGACCTCTGGTGACCTATGGTGACTAACGATGGCCCAGACTTCCGGCGGCGGCCTGGGTCAAGTCGCCGGGCGGATCCGGGCGATGTCGGTTCCCACGACTAGGCGCCGGAATTCGGAGACTTCCGGCGCATTTCCGGTGTGTTTCCGGCGGGTTCTGTCACGCTGCCGTCCCAGATTGCTCGTTTGGGACACGGCCGGCCACGCCCTAATCTTCGCCGAGTGTGAAGCTACAAAAAAGGAGATACGGTTCAGCGATAATTTGTTACGCTTGAGTATTAGTCATGTGGATGCACATTAGGGTGGCACTTAAAAATCAATTTTTGATTTTTGATGCGTGCGGGTGGCTTTCCGGTTCCATTCCCGTAAAAAATAAGGGAGACAAATTTTTATGGGAAAATATTGATGTTTAGAGGTCGCGAATCAAGGTCAAAATTGAGATTTTGGTAGCATATCTAAATATCATTTAAATCGCTTCTGAGTTTCCTATTACGCTGTAATCGGATGATAATAAGGCATTTCTTTGTCATTTTATATTGTTTATTGATATTCCATGCAGCTTCGGCCATGCCAGAACGCTGGTCTATGTACTCCACTACTCCAGTTCCTCCTCTTTAGTAGATTATTGGCGCCTCATTGGAGGGAGGGTTATCATGGGCAACGGGCACCCAGATCACTTCGTGTGTAGCCTGGTTAGCAATTGCAGTCGATATTCGGGTGTCAGGTTAGCGTTTTCTGTGATCTTTTCAACGACATAGAGGAAGAACTGGCGCTTATCTTTGTCTTCCAGAGTGCCAGTCCTACATCAGCGCCATACCGCGCCTGGTGAAGTCATTCACCACCCGCAGCTCCCGGACTACACGAGCTGCGGTTTGGTAGCTGCTGTCCTCCTAGTGGCCTTGGTCATTGATGATGAGCCCCGCGTCCAGGTCGTGTATCCTTGAGAGCTTTTTGAACGATGGTGTGAGGAAGCTCGCCAACATCTCGGTCGCGAGAGCGGCGTTCATAGTGTCCACTAAGGACTTATGAGGCGGGTCCCCTCTCCTACAAGTCTATTGCCCGCACCATGTCTTGATTGAGCCCGAGGGTCGGGGTCTATGTAAAAGCTCCAGTCACCAGCCGATCACTCAATTACTACAGGTGACGGCCGAAGACCGGGACTGTCGCCTTCGACAGCTCCTTGTCGGGGTAGGTGCAGAACGAGTTCACGAAGGTCAGGTCCAGAGCCGGCGCAGTGGCAGTAGAGTCCCAGACCAGGCGGCGGCAGCGGCGGCGGCGAACTTGCAGACAACGAACAGCGCACAGCGTCTGATGACCTGGGCCTCGTCCGCCGTCAGCCGGAGCCGCTCCCTGAAGAGGAAGGCATCCACGGTACGGATGGTCTTTGCCATCCACCTAACTCAGTGGAGTACTCTGAGGCGGAGAAACGGATGCCGTGCTTGGAACTCCACCGAGAGCAGTTACGCAGAGCTCCAGAAGTTTTCGGTAATCGGTAGTCTTCCCGGAGCTAGGCATAGTCCAGCGATGGAAGCTGACCAGCAGCTTGTCCCACTCCGGAACGTCGTCGACGGCGAACGCCACCGGTGTGATCCTGTCAATGAAGCATGAACTCCCACCCGCCTTTGAACCTCTTAAACAGCCGGATGTAGAGGCCGCTCACACCTATCCGTGCTTCTATCCTCAGGATACAGAAATCCTTCTCCTCCACGCCGCAACCCCCTTCCGGGCTGGACAGGCAACTTTATCTCATGCGGGCTGCTCCCTTGGAGCGGCACCGCTGCTCCCGAGGGAGCGCACCCCGTAGCCGGGTGCAGTGAGTGCCTTGGGGCTGGGTGGCCTGTCCTCTGGACGGGCTCAGCCCCGGCGACTCACTAGGGTGCCTGCCCAGACCAATGTCTCCCCCTAATTCCTATCATCCTTCCGGCTCTGCAATGGTCTTGTCGACCGAAAGGGCCTAACCCAACAAAACAAAACAAACAAAACAAACGAGGCCGCTCGAGATTCTCCGGCAGGTGGAGAAGGCCTTCTCTAGGACAGCTCTTACACGTGGTGCCGGCAGGCCAGCTGGAGGACGGGCCAATCCAGCTTCTGCTCGATTTAGGCTAAAGTACCGTTCACCAGCATGCTGTTCGCCGTCGTGGCGTCGAAGCAAAAGGCCGCAGTTCCGCTTCTCCAGTTCCTAGTCCCCCAGCACTGTGAGCATGGCCTCCTGTGCTTGGATGGAGGGGAGTTTGGGAACGGCGAGGAGCTTGGCCGTCCTAATCCCCCCCCCTCCCCATCACCAGGACCTAGAATCGGTCGACGCTCATTCTCTCGCGGTTCAGGATTCGCGGTTCAGCCGGAGTCGTATCAGAAGTTCCGTGCCGCAGTTGATAACCTAGGTTCACGTGTTCTTCACACATTACGGTTGGGCAGTTTGGCCCGGTCGAGGCCAGTTCACTGTTGGGGACGTCCGCTCGCCCGCATGCGCTTGGGAGTGTGAGTCGACGTTTCTCTCTCATGGTCGCCATCGTCAAAGATGCTCCCTCCGTGTGCGCGCCGCAACGGTCGGGTAAGTCTGTTGCTGGCACTGGCACTAGAGTCGGAAGAAGCGCCCACGGAAGAACATCCCGAAAGCACAATAAACCAGTGCAGCTCAATGCCCACTCTCGCCTCTGCTTTCCCCCGCCGGCGATAGGATGACTCCAACTTCTTCACATTCTCTTTGACAGAAAATGAGCATGTCTCAAGATTCAAGAACCGATAGAACCGTGGGGCTCGTCCTCCCTTTGGAACAGGAGAGACCGGTTACTCCTCACACTAATAAGAGGATATGACCTCAACTGAGAGAAGGCACCGGTCGTAGGCCAAAAACAGGCCTGACATGGGTAAAACAGCCCAGATCAGACCTGTCTTGGCCTGACCTGGACTGGCTACGATCGACCGGAAGTGATGGGATAAGCAATTGTTATGCAAATAAAGGTCAAAATACGTCGGATATGACGCTTAATGACCAGATATGTCATTCCAAATAGGTTTAAAGTAGTTTCCAAAAAGTTGATTTTTTCCCCAAAACTGCCAACTTTGACCTCAATTCGCGACCCCTAAATATCAATATTTTTCAAAATAATTTTGCACACATTATTTTTTACGGGAATGGAACCAGAAAACTACCCGCACGCCTAAAAATCGGATAACATAAAATTCACCCTATTGCTAAGTGCCACCCTAATGCACATGCATGCTTGTAAGAACTCATTTCTTTTAAATGCGATAAATAATGCGTATAAGTGAAACGTCTAAAATAAATTATACAGCTTCGAACCCATCCTCTGTGTTGCATTGGTTAACTCATTTTTTTCATACATGAATATTCTCTTCTAAACCCGTCAGCACAAGCCCTCTCGGGTCATTGTCCGTCGCCCGTTGCGTCTGTGACCGCGAGCAGCCATTCAACCCTGCCACCCGATCAGCGGCGCAAGGCCGCTGAGCTGACGGGGACAAATTGTCCCGTCTGGCTGTGTGTACGACCCGTCCGCTGCTGGTCTGTAGACGGGTCGGGACGGGGCGGGACGGGCCGCTCCCCTGCTGCGCTGGTCCCCGCCGCAGCGGCCGGTGGACGCCCTCCCCTCCCCTCCCGTCCCTCCCGCTCCCCTCGCTGTCCTCTCCCCTCTCGTCAGTGCACGCCGAGCGCTGGGTCTGTCTGCCCTCACCGCTCACAATCGTCCGTCCGTCCTCGCTGCGCTGAGCGGGTACACCTGCCGCTCCCTCCCTCCCTCTCCCCCTCCCTCTACCCCCTCCGCCGCCGGGTGGTGTTCGGCGATTACCCAGGCTGCTGTGCCCTTCCACTGAGCACCAAGCCAGAGCCGCGCGGCAGAGCCACAGCAATTACCCCGGGCACTGGCGGGTTCGGGGCCGGGCGCAGGGACGGAGGGGGAGGGGAGGGGAGCCCAGACGGGCCGGAGCGCACTGGAATGTGCCGGTGTCTGCGGAGAGATAGAGGGGAGGAGGGGAGAGTGAAACGCACACCCCGTGATGGGCATGTGTGATGGACCGGCTGTGCGCGGATTATATGCTGGGGATATTAGATAGGTTAAATGAGAAGGGGGTTAGCTTGGATCGTATGACCGATGTAATTATATACGGGATTGTACTGGAGAGGTCCCGGCTTATCACTTGCGTGCTATTTGCTCCGTCTGCTGGTTCGACCACCGGGTTTGACTTCCTGTCTGTGTCCACGAGGGGACTTTTGAACCCCCTTCCTCCCTCACCGTCACAGTCAGGAAATTAGGATTCATCGGTGTCCTGCGTCCATTCAAATTGACAGACAGGCCAATGGTGTGTCAGTCTGGTCAGCTCATCGGTCCTATGCACGGGGGACTGCAGAATGTATTTCGATCATTGCCTGGGAGCTCTGCTAGCAATGAAAACTCGTGAAGGGGAGGGAAGGGTAGTCAGTGACTGGGCGTGACTCGACAGTCACGCATGTAAGGGCAGGCGATCATTACCGAGTTTATCGGGGTCGATTGCAAACAGGCCTTGGCCTATATTCAGAAAGACACAGATCCGCCGCGCTAGTTTTCCATTATTTGATACGGAAAAACAGTCGAGAGAAGCGTCCAGCTGAGCTTTTTATCAGAATTTCCGGGAAGGAGAATGTTTTGTGCGCATCTCTAAGAGATGCTGACCCAAATAAGCCGACATTGCTAAGGATGTCTGATAAAAAGTAGCCCCGAGTGCCAACTTTTCGTGGTTTGTTCTGACGAGCTCTGCTGGTTTGTGTTCCTATTCTGTCAGACGACTTGTGGTCATCATTGGGTTGCGACGGCGAGCGTTTTTGCCGCAGAGCCGGTGGTTTGGCCTTATCAACACGGACAAAGTTCGAAGCATTGCGCAAGCCCCGGTAGTGACGAATGGAGGGGGAGGGGGGAGCATAATGCGCTGCGCATGGGTTGAAAGTGTTCCGCGGTGAGCAATCGACTTTGTTCAAAACTCACTCGAGAGCTCATGCGTTATATGTAAGACGTCAGACGACATGTCTTTATCATAAGGGCGCTTGTTTGCCTTACTAAAAAAATAAACAACCTAATGTTCAGTAGAACCAAAAATATCGCATCTATTTAGGCATTTCCTCTGATCTGCAGCGCAGCCTTTGATGTATCTCCTCCAGCCTCCCAGTTACAACATTGACCGGCCTCTCCTATCGTAGCAGTACCGTAACCACTCATTAGCTGTGTACGTTTCGCTGTGGGATGACCTCACCGTTCCGGCGCCGGCCAGTCGCGTGGCGACCTCACTGGGCCTCTGGTGACGTCATCCCCCCTCCGCTCCCCCCCTGTGCGTGCGTGCGTGCAGTCTGGCTCTCGTCTGTCATCGCACTGCACTCCGGTAGGGGAGGGGGGGGGGGGGTGCAGGGGAGAGGGTCTTCTCGCGGCTTTGGTGGATGGTGAGGGGCACTTGCAGGCTAATGGAAGTCCTCTGTACCGTTCTGGAAGGTCCCGAGTTAATGAAACAAAATGCTTGAAACGTTCAATAGATAAATGGTGGCTTCTGATAGAAGTTTATGATTATGTATGCGCAACGCGACGAACCTCACCGATGCTCATTACTAAATGATAGGTACTGGGTGTGTTATAATGTGAACCTCGCATCACAAATATTTTCGATTGCGGCTAGACGAAATTCGCCAAATAAGGGCGGAAACTGGAATGCGGAAAGATTATTCTTCAGCTCGGAGCCATTCCCAGCCCACGGTCCACATTCAGTCCCTGGTCGCCTGTCTCTCCGTCTGTCGTGCTGCTATCGGTTTGTGGTCTCTGGGACTCGTGTGGTCGAGTCTGTACGAGCCCACGCGGGGACAGTGCCGGCAACCTCCATATCAGACTCTGAACACCACCTCTTGGTTTGGTATTTTCCCAAAACTGACCACTGCTTCGTGGAAATCCTGGAGGATAAGGGATGCTGTGGTCTCTGGAAGCGTTTGCGTCGCTAAGCATTGGTAACAGATATGCGTTTTTGTGTGTGTGTGTGAGCTGTACATGATTTCGCGAAGACCATTCACTTAAACATTGAACAATCCATGCTTTCACGAATATACGAACAATCTGAAATCGCTCATCAATTCATCATTTATCTGTTATGTCTATTGTGTGGTTTGTGTTCTCTTGTTGAGGGCGCTTTAATTTAAGCTTTGCTTTTCCGCTTATCCAATATTTTATCCTTGCTTTTTTATGTTATTGAGATAGGTAATAAAATAAACTGAACTGCTAAGACGCAGAACAGAACCTAGACATTGGGCGCTACTGGTTGCTAGTTACCTGTCCGCGTTTGGTCAAGGCCTCATGGCTCAGGCCAACCCGCGACTAGACCCGAGCAGCAGCTGGCGTCTCCATAGGTGTCTTGTCCACCTGACCAATCAGCGGCCGAACTGGTGGAAACTGGGCTAAACCTGCCCCGTGCGTACCGTACAGACTGGGAGGAGTGTGGAAACTAGACCGGTACAGTCGGAACGATGTGGGTACTTGTGTGGGACACTTGTCAGCTAATTGAGATGATTGGACAATGAGTGATTTCTGGGCGGGCGGGAAAATGGAGGTGGGAATGTCCCAGCTGCGGTTCGTGATAAGTTACGCCGTGTGTTTTCAAATGAACTTATGAATAATGCAAAAACTTAACAAATATTATTGGACGTATATTTAACTGATGTTTTCATCACCAAACCCGATGAACTTTCCTTCCCGTTCTCCTAAGCTACGCATTGACGACGGTGTTAAACAGCGATAAACAAGGCTGATGGGGCGCAAGTTTCCTGATTAAATTCAGGCCCGGGATAACTCCGTAAATTGCTCTTTGTCTCCTCTGAGGTGTTTATCTTCAGACCAATTACTGAAGCATCCAACTTCTGCAGGATGCTGGGTACGCGGCTCCAGATAGGCTTCCGCTCCCGGGGGTAGCGTGGGAGGGTACGAGTAGGTTGCGGGAAGTGCACTGCATATTAGAACAAAGAGAATATTTCTTGGAACTGTTGGATAGGTACGAATATTTTAGACTGTCCTGGCGATCTTACTATAGCATTCGCCGTATTTTCCTGTTCACGGTATCTTGTTCGAATTCGAATGTGAAGGTGTATTTTGAAGCACCTCTGAACCAAGATTACTTTACTTATAAGGTTAGTTCACTAAAGAATTTTTGCCGCCCAGGTGACGTCACATAATATGGTAGCGATTTGGTAGCTGTTTGCAAATACATAAATGACTTGCGTGAGACATTTATAATGCAAGGTATTGTTCAAGGACGTATAGGCCGTATATAGGGTATTGTTTGTGGATTTTGCCTTAAAATAGGTAGTGATAATGGGCAAATTTGCGATTTTAGATCGGACTATTGAGGATTCAGACGACTCTAGCTTTATTTATCAGATCGCTTATAATATCACCAGGTTTTCTGTCATGATTTTCCCTTATAGTGTCTGTTCATCAGAGGTTGGTTTGTATCGCACAATGAAATTGAAATGCTGATAAGTGATTAAATTTTTATTCAGCTATGAATATTTTTAAATTTTGGGTTGAGCATGGCCATCAGATATGCAATAATTAGCCCTCATAACAATGCTGCATTGGCTATATTGACAAAGTGATGGTCTGAGCAATGTACACCAATTCAGTAGGTGGAACTATGGTCATGAGTACCCAAATATAGGAACGTTCCCATTTTTGGGAACGGAGTTCCCAAATATGGGAACGGGCGTTCCCATTTATGAGAACGGAAGGTAACTTTTCGGCCGTTCGCCCACTAAAACTCATTAGTGCATCACGTCTCAAAAAAGTGCACGCTAATTTAAGTATCTACTAAATCTCTATAAAATTATCTTTAATCTGACCGTTGAACAAGGAAATTGACCGTCGAATGATATTTTTAATGATTTTTTGAAATGGCGGAATGGTGAAAACATGGGTTATACTACATTTAACATGCAATTTAAAGGAAAATGAAGCGTTTTTACATTTTGAGGTCAAGTATAATAATTTTCGCCTGGTTATGAAGTTTCGTCCTAGTGACACCAGATGCTGACATATGCAAGCGAACACGCGGACAGTCCCGAGGTAATATTGTTGACTTTTGGTGTCGAGGCGCACGACCGCGTGGAACGTCAGTGATTTTACCGAACTACTGTTGTAAACTCAGTTTCAGTGGTTTAAAATTATTCAGCTGTATTTTATCAGTCCGGAAAGACATATTTTATTTGGATGCTAGCTGTTTAGCGTTGTTTTATAAGGAGCGTCACGAGCGTGGTTTTTGTCTTCCGTGTTTCTAAGCATGATCGTTTTGGGGGAATTTCTCTTATATAGGTCGCTCTGTGTGGCTTATTTATAATTTTTATGCTGATTTCGATCATTCCTCGTGCCCATCCTACCAGGCCTTTTGCCACTTACACTCATTAAGAAAGGAAAAAACTAGATTTTCCATGGGACTAGGTGTTTTGCGGGTGTAACATATTCAGCGTTCCCATTTTTGGATACTTCCTTGTGCTCGTCAACTATCGGTGATAAACAGACAGGTGCTTGACATGTCTCCACCCTCGGCGCGGACGGTGGATATAGGTATGGAAGACCTTGTTGAACATCGCTGAGCGTTGTGAATTACGTAATCCTGCAGAGGGGGGCGTGCCCGCTGCGAGATCGACGGGAATAAAAGCGCAGAAGACCGGGCGAAACATGCGACGGTCTTGCCGGAAAGGTCATCTGATGATTGTTACGTTCATAATAATTTGCGGCGTTGGACGTGATGCTTGTTAATGAAAAGAGCCCCTGAAAGGCGTCGGTGAAATCGTTCCCAATTTTGGGTACGCCGTTCCCATAATAAGGAACGCTTGCAGCGCCAGTGTACGAGAGCGTTCCCAAATTTGGGCTCGCGGCCCGGATGATGGACTGCTTTAGAAATAGGGGAACGATTTGAAACTACGATGGGCCTTACAATATCAAACTCTTTCCCAACAATATTGAGACAAATATCAGGCGGTTCACGATCGTTTTATATTTTTTGGACGTCATTTAACGGTTCTTTTTCTTGTTTAAAATAATTCCTACATGGCGTTCCCATATTTGGGTTTATCGTTCCCAAAGATGGGAACGAAAATGCGTTCCCGAAAATGGGTACGCTTAACCATAGTTCCGCCTACTGAATTGCCTCTT
The DNA here is from genome assembly GCF_019059575.1 of Amphibalanus amphitrite. NCBI lineage: Eukaryota > Metazoa > Arthropoda > Thecostraca > Balanomorpha > Balanidae > Amphibalanus > Amphibalanus amphitrite. The sequence continues at coordinate 425,391 of NW_024881968.1, forward strand.
TAACAACTCACCTAGTCAACTCACCTAGTAGGTTTCCCGCCTCAGCCATATGAATTGGACAGGTATTGGATGGAGGTGAAAGGGAAACCCATTTCGGATAGAGACACGCCGGCTCGATGCATAAATATATGTCATTTGTTTCAAGTTGTTTGTGAGCCGGAGGTGTGCGTCTGCAATACAGATGTGCTGTCGTATTCACAGTGTTCAAAAGTTGGACGAGACAAGTAGCTATCAAGTAGACGAGACAAGTAGCGATACAACAGTTTTTGACATGTTTCAAATTGTAAAATCTAGTAAAATCATGCATTAGAAAAATTGTGGTAGTCGTTAAGCAAGCCCCACACTTGTTTTTCCAACCAGGAAGAGGCGCTCTACCCAGAGATGCCTGCTAATCAAGTCAAACCAAACCAAACCTAACCAAACCTGGCCTAACTTTACCTACAGGCTACAACCTACAATCTTAAACCTACAACCTAAAACCTACCACCTTAACCTACCCACCACACTAAATCCGCACTGCACCAAGCCATTAGCCAAATCCGCTCCGCACCATGCCAAATCCGCACCAGCCGAATAAGCCCACACCAACAAGATCTCGTCGAAGTTACCATATTTGCAGATTGGCTGCTCCAGTACACATTCATTATTCATGGTTTCCATGTGACGTTCAATATATCTTTTGCTGGATTATATGAAATTGAAATAGCTGTGCAAAATGTGCCAGACCATGTTTCTAAGTGACTTCAATGATTTAGAAGTTAGAACTTCATCACTCACTGGTCTTCTTATGTAAGGAACTGTGGGCAGCATGGGCACAGTCTAACGTAGCTAATGAACCTGCAGTTCAGCTTCAGCCTTACATTAAGGTTTCCTGAGTGTGCAATATGCATTCAAAAATAGATGTGTTTGGAGTGAACGAAGAAGGTGATGGTTCTTTGTGCTGAAAATGTTTAGTGTTGTATTCATATTTCAGCATAGTTCTTCAACTCAATTACTTGACCCGTCCCGGTCACCCATTATCTCAAGAGTACTGCTCAACAAAATGAAAATGATTTTTATGGGTGCTATTAAAGTACGAACATTAAATAGGATCATCAGCTCACCAATATTCTTCTGAATCATGTGATGTTTTGTATCTCTAAATGATTTCCATTTCATAAAAGAACATACTCCACCCTTGTAACATTTATTGTACATGCCACCTTGGAAATACATTCATAATGATACATGCACTGTAGCACTTGTGCTTGCTCATTTGCGCCTTGCGGCAGCACGACAGTTGCTCACAATGTTCTATGTTAAGGTATTAACCACAAATTATAATAGTAGACAATACTCTACTCAATTAACTAGGTACTTATTGGATGAGAGAAATGTAAAAAATGGACTCAACAAGACCAGTCAACCAGGTCCCTTGCTTTGGTGATCTGTTGATTGTTCTCGTATCAAGTGAACTTCAACATTTTATGATTTTACACATTATTAATATTCACTAGAAATAAATATTTGTGCTAAAAAGACCAATACTGGCATTTTTTCTTCTCTTGAAAGGCATAACACAGCCTTTTTCACACTTCAGCCCATTATCTTGTATTCAAAGCGGCTCAGATACGAGTCTTCAGTTCAAGTTCCTTTGGTAGTGCAGTATGAGGCATACCAAGTTCCAGTGGTATTTTTGAAGCATACTATAGATCACTCGCCAAAACAATGCACCTCATAGAAGTCTTGCTATTGTTGAGTGAATGTTTGCCATTCGATTTGGCCAAAATCATAATAAATTTGCATATTATTGATAGAAAATGGCGTTAGTATCTAACTTTTGCAAAAGCGGCGCAAGACGCATTTGGTAGCACTATTTTTTCCTTCACGAGAAAAAAACTTCATCGAAATTTGCAGGCCTCATCTAAAAGGCAAAATTAATGCTTGGTTCATTCGAATTCGACCTATTGAGGCCCGGTTTTGGAAAAATCAAGCCTTACTGAGTCAAATGGTATGCTTTTCATAATACTTTAGCCCTCAACTTGGGCGTCAGCCCAGCTCAAAACTCGGCCTCATTTGTATGGATCGTTATGGGTTGAAGGGATTTTTGCCGCCCACGTGACGTCACGGTAAAGGAATTCTGAGGCTCGTGAACGGGGGCTGCCTCTGAACGGCCTATAACTCGTTTCTCATCATTCAACAGCATGCAAAGTTATATGAAATGCGTGCGGTTTCATTTTCCTTCGACGTTTCTTTCGTATCTCTGCATTTTCGTCACCCTGTAACCTAACATCCGACACAGGGTGGCTCACCCCCTGACCTCTGGCAGTTGCAGCCACCCCTCCCCCAACTACCATATATCGATAATTATCGAACGTCGACCAACCATTTAGCACACCATCTACGACCAGTTGCTACACCACCTAAGCTCATGGGCCGTCAGCCGATACTAACCACTCCGTCCTCTTCTTCAGAACGTGGACCACCGGATGAAGCTGCGCTCCAAGAAGGGTCAGCTGCCGTTCGTCGAGCTCAATGGCGAGGAGATCTCCGACTCGTCCTTCATCATCAAGGAGCTGTCGGCCAAGTTTGAGAAGGACCTGGACGCGGCACTCAGCACTGAACAGAAGACGCTCAGCCATGCCATGATCACTATGGTCGAGAACCACCTGCACTGGTAAGTGGATCTGGGTGTCTGGTGGGTTATTTTGAGTTTGTTTTTTAGCATTTATTTGGTTTACTTGTTACTTTGATCGGCTATTGCATCGCTTCCTTTGTTCTGGGGGTCTTAAGTCATTGGTATACTGGAGTTATTCGTCAAGGCGAGAAATGAGTAAGGGCTACCCCGGAGTTATATGAAATGCATGTGTTTTGGTCTTTGTTTTATTGTTTTGTTTGGTTGTTTGTGTTCCTCGGTTTTTCTATCGGGAAGATAAATCAGGAACGGATTTTTCCCTGGTAGGCAACATCTGCATGACCAAAAACGATGACTTTTTGCAGTTTGGACAACCCTAACATCTTGCCAAGGCGCTATATGTTAAAGGTGTTAACGGTGTTAATTGTCGAAAAGGTGGTTTTGATGATCGATCGCATGCCCGATAGTCCACCCTCCAAAAATAGCTCCTACCCATCACCTCACACCCGCCGTGTCTCTGGCTGGCTGGCTGAGTTGATCGGCCGCCCGGGGCTGTGTGGTGAGCTGTCTGTCTGTCGGTCTGTCTGTCGGTCTGTGTCGGCCCGCGGCCCTCACACTGGGCCGCCGCTTGGTTGGCGGTGCGTGTCGCGGTCGACGGTGCGGTCGTGCCGCCGTCCCGGTCCGTTCTCAGGCCGTGGTGGCGGTGTCCCAGTGGTGGCGAACCTCCCCGCCCCGCCCCGCCCCGCACCGCCCCTCCCCGCCCCGGCTCGGTGGGCAGACCTGCACGAGCTGTCAGCCGCGCCAATGCAGCGGTCTCTTTAGTGGAGCTGCTTACTGCGCTCTGTTACTGAAGCACGGAGCCGCCGCGGCGCAGGAGGTCTGAGCAGCCCACCTCCAGCGAGGCCCCGGGGCCCTGTTCGGGAGCAGACCCACTGGAGCCTCTCCGGCGGCGCCGACAGCAGGCCGCCACTCTGATTGGCTCCGTTTCTGCTTACGCTAACAGCAGCGACGCGCGCCGAACACGGCGCCAGTGTAAATTGGCGTGCAGACGCCGCGGGTCTGTGTTTACTGCGCTCCATCTGCGAGTGTTTGCTATTGTTAGCTCTCGCAGTTTCCGGGTGACCTGAACCGGCCCGCGCCCGGGGGCACTACCGGTCCCAAGCAGGCCCTCGGCTGCCGCCGCTCTTCATGGTGTGTTTATTTGCGTTTGAACCATTATTCACCCCGGCTGGGTGACTTAATCAGTCGTCCGCGGCAGCTGGGGGACGGTGGTGACGCCGATACACAACACTGGTCAAATGATCTCAGTGATGAGACAGTGAGGTTATGTCTCTGAGCCCTCAGAACTCGGTATTTGTTCCGTCAAAGGCCGTTTGTTTTGTGAGACATCTGTCTATTCATAGCTAAGGCTGCTACTCGGCCGGATCCTTTAAGTCCGGCTGGGTGATGTTCATGTTTCTTTTATCTCTAAGCAACAGCTAAGCCAGTCGTTTTTATTGCAGCACCTGCCCTACTTCCAGCTCTAGTTCTGGGAAATGGTGAACGACTTGCGTCAGCTTTGTGCCTCCATTGATCGGGTCGTGGCGTATTGGACCAACTTGTCAATCCCAATCCCCAGCTCCGCCGACGCAGAAGCCCGTCAGACTCGCGTTTCGGCGCCGGTTAATGTGTTGTTTTGGCTTCACTCGAGTGTGGCAGCCGATTTCGCAAGTTGAATGGAAGCCGCCACGCCCCGAGGGTCCGCCGTGCGTCCACGGCGTCTTGTTTTTCCGCCGCTCGGCTCCCTCAGCAAATCATTATTCCTGTGTCGCCTCGTCGACAGTTTAGTATTCAACGCTCTCGTCGTGCCATTCCGGCGCCTCTCCCGCCTGGGCACCCTTCTGTTCGTCCCGCCCTATGGAGGTGTGCGGAGACTCCGTCGGCTCCGACGGTAGGTCCGTCGCGTCGGAGGCGACGGGCGGGGCTGCCGGGCCGCTGCCGTGTTGCACTGCAGTGAGCCGGCTGGCACACTCACTTGGTATTGATCGGTGCTGCCGCCGCTGCCACAGGCACCGCCCCTGTGAACGCGGGCGGTGGCGGCGGTGGTTAAAACCCGGCCTCGAACAGACCAGAGAGGTGGAGAGGTATATCTGAACCGACACCGACGTGGGGGGACGATGGTGAGGGTGGAATGGAGTTTGACGTACCGTCCTGGCAGGGGTGCGAGGCGGGAAGGATGGTCGTGGTTAGAGATGGGTGTGGTCGACTCGTACTCAGATCAATAACGGAGGTGCCGCTCAAAGCTGGTCGTCAGCCGACGCCCGACCTGGCTGGAGAAGCGTGTCGCGGAGGTAGAACTTGGCGGATGCTTGAAGTTTGGTGGTAGATGCTGGCGAGTTGTACCATTGCTATAAGTCACTTAACTTATCAAATATAAACGCAAGGAATAGGATTAGACTGCTGTAATTCCTTCACTTTTAGATTGAAACTTAAAAGTTTCATTTTATGCTTTTTGCAATTCAGCCGTGTAAAATTGTTCCTGAAGCTGTCACTTTTACAGATTATTAATCTGAGCGTGCTACGCTCCAACGTAACTGCACATTTAAGTGATGTCTATAAATCATTTTTGTGTTAAACATTTACGGCGTAGTATTCAAATCCGTGTGAGGTTCCGCTGCGCATTGAGTGCTCGCGTGAGGCGTCGAGCCCCGTTGGAATGTGTCTGAGACCTTGGGAGGTCGCGCCGGAGACGGACGGGGCCTCCGCGCGGCGGGATGGGTCAGGTGTCCCAGCTGCAACATGATGCGGGTCCATCAACCCGCTGCTGCCACCGCTGGGACTGGTGCTGGTGTAAGGCTTGGTGCATGGTGTTAGGGCGGTGGTGACAGTGACCACTCACCATTCACCACTAGATCATCACTCACCAGTCGACAGTCAGCAGACAGGCCCCATGTTTCGTCTGCTTCTGTCATTAGCACTTGTCAGCGAGGCTTCCTCGACATGAAATTGTACTGAGCACAGCAGGAGTCCCGTTAGAACATGCGGTTTTGTCCGACCCGACCTCTCACAGGTGGTGGGATAAGTTCGCACCCAGGAGAAAACCGAGATGTTCTAATGACTAAAGGATGTAACCCGAGAGAGGGGTAGCGGTGGGACCGGACAGGACCGGTCTCTGCACCAGCAGGGTGTCTGGGTGATGGCTGGGTGAGGACTCGTGTTTCTGCTGTGCTCCCCGCTGTGATCAGGAGACAGATCAGGTGTCGTGTCCTGACAGAGTAAATTCCTAACGCAGCGCTTATGACAGCGTGTTATGAAGCGGATAACTCACTAGGGGATATCTACCGGTGTTGTCTGCAAGTTACGTGGTTATCTATAGATGAGGTTGGATTCATTATTCGCAAAACGAATTACTGTTGATTATCCGGCGTACTGAGCTGAATGAAGCTCCGACGGCTGGTGCTAAAAATCAGTACCTATATCCGTACCCGTTTTTAGGGCCCTGTCCGTGACCGTACCGGTCATTCAGTAAACTGATCATTTGGCTTCGGCAAGGTCTGACGGAGCGGGCTCCGAGTCTGGGCCTGTTTCAGTCTGTCTGGCCGTCTGTCCGACTGTCTGTCTGTGCCACTTGGCTGACCGTTTGCTCCGTGTGAATGCGGTCCACTGTGGTTTAGCCGGCGGCCAACTGTTCGGTCCCATGTCCGGCCTCAGACGCTCCGACCAATGTTCATAGTCCGTGTCCGAACGGGGCCAGACACCTGTCTCTGTGGCGACCGGGCAGTTGCTGCATCCAAACCAGACAGTTGCTTGGTTTTGACCGGACCACACTGTCTGGATCCAAACTAGACAGTCTGCATCCCGCCCAGACAGCCGCCTGGATCGAAACCAGACATCCTTCTGCGTCCAAACCAGATAGCCGTCTCGATTGCCCAGGCAGCCAATGGCACAGCTGCCTTTATCCCCAGACCAGGCATCTGTCTCGCTCAGTAACTGATTGAGACGTCCAATCGGCCTAATAGTCCGATGGGAGCTCCTGTCACGCCGGTAAACCCACGGGCGAGATGAAGGTGATTTACCGATGGTGCTGGACCTGTCGGCTTCTAGAGATCTCAACGATTGATTTGTTGGGACTCTGAAACTTACGAGAAGGTAGCCTGAAGAAGCGATGTATTGTGATAGCCGAAACTTCACATGTCGGCCTGCTGAATGGTGAGAAGATAAGTTAAATTGTAACACGCGTCATATCAGATACGCATGTCCCAAACTGCTTTCGAAGGCCCTTTCGTTTAGTCATCGTGGCGGAAATCCGTCCATTTGAGCAATGACATCAATACAGCCGCTCGTCTCCAGTTTTATCGTGCACTGCCGGCTCCGTGCCCTCTGCGCCCCGGAAGTTGGTGATTAATAGCCTCAGACGGCGTCTCACGAGTTCTCCTGTCACTGATAGCGCTGCCCTGAGTCACACTCAACTCCCAGAGGCCACTCTGGGTTAGTCGGAATGGCCGCGCGGTCAGCTGACCGGGACTGTTGTGACGTTTTAGCTGTTATCGTTCAGAGTTTGACGCCGGACGAACTTCGGAGCTGCTTTGTGTGGTGGCTCGCGGATGGTCAGTTATCTGGCTGAAAAACATGTGGGGCGCCGGCGGACGCCGTCTGTTTTCCGACAGTGTCTCTCCTCCCCTCTCTCTCTCTCTCTTCCTCTATCTCCCCTCCCGGCTGGTGCCTGCTCTCCCCCTCTCTCTCTACTACTCTGGCATTGATTACCTCGGCAGACTGGCTCATTAAGAAATCATAGCGCTGGATATCCGCACGCGGCGGGTGCTGGAAATGTAGGGAGGCGGAACTGACGCCGGGCCACCCTCCCCTCCTCTCCCTCCTTCCTCACTCCCTCTCTCCATCCCCACGCTCCGATATCAGGCCAGGGCAGAAGCACCGAGCTGTGACGTCATTTCACATCAGTAGTCATTCCCCGAAACCACATGAACTGACCGGTTGGTCATAGGTCACCTGATATGGTCTCATAACCGTCCAATAGGCCCTTCTCAGTTCCCCTTTACCGATGACCCTATGCGGAGAACAGCCGTGCACTAGCATAAAGCTTTTCAGCTAAGGCGGCGGCGCCGGCAGAGGGTTCCGTGAGCTAGTCAAGCAGTCAGACCCCTGCAGGACGGTCTCCTGCAATCTGCACCGCAGTGCCCACCACCCCATGTGCCCGTCCGGCAGCCCTTTGATGAGCCGTCACTCGAACTCCGCGTCCCAGTCTGACTTCTGAGAAGCAGCGCTGATTGATTTCGATTCCTCTGAAGGACCGATGACTGCGGTTGCTGAGTTTGCTCCGTGGGGGAGGGGGGTGGAGATGCTGGGTGGGGCCCGGCTACCATATGGGCGAGGATTGAGTTGCATGGAACGGCCCCCAGAGGTGCCAAAAATGGGCTGTAAGAGGTGGGCAGGTGCATAGTCATTGTATTAGCCGTCGGTTGTTGAACTTCCGGCGGAAAACGGATCTTCTTCGAGCTACCGTGGTCCGAGCCTTTGTTCTTGGGGTTCGTGCAATACGATTTTCATTGCCGCGGAAAATTGCTGAGCCGGGTATTTTACGGGCGAATCTGGGCGGCCATCGGACCGTGCGACGTCGCATCAGTCGGTGGCACTAGGGTGGGTCCAAGATGGGGTTAGTGGGTGCAAATGGGTCCACACATGACTTTGAGGGAAGATTGTACTTTTCACGAAAGGAAAAAGTTATGCACTGCTAGATGTTGCTGTTCATCTGCATAACGGCGCGGCGCACAATTGTATCTACCCTCAGATCAAAGCTGACAGTTTTCGGAAGAAAGTAATGCATGCAATGCAATATGCGTATTAATCGGCAGCTGCCAAGTAATACGCATCTATAATCGCCAGATCATCGGCAGTTGCCGTCTATATCAGTCTATCCTATTACTGGAGACTACCGGGTCCCTCCTCCTCCCTCTCCCCCTCTGACATCTGATGGGCCAGGCGACGGCCCGCTATCTCCTCTGGCTATCTCACTGACACACGAACGCGACGCGCGTGTGGCGTTTGCGGCGCGCTCGTCGCGTCGGTTTGGTCTCTGGCGCGTCGGTTTGGTCGTCGGCGCGCCGTTCGTTGGGCGCGGTCGACGCTATCGACCGCTCCGGGGCACAAAGGACCGCCGCCGCCCGCCGCCCGCCGCCCATGTGCCTGGATAGCAACAGTTGGCTGTCGGGCCGCGCCCGGGGGAGGGACGGCCACATCGCCAAAGGGGTTAAAAGGGGCTGATTGACCCCTTGTTATGTCATTTACTTTGCTGCATTGATTTGTGGTTCGCAGTTCAAAGTTAAAGCTTGCTATTTAAATGCAGTGATGGAAAATCGAATTATTTCATTTGCGAAACGGAGGCATTTAAATTTGTATCGCATGGTAGATAATCGTTGGCATTTGAGCTCAATGAAACTTCATAAGAGAACCTCATAAGAGAACCTACTTTGGGTGAAATGGTGATAACTTATAAAACCCTAACGCACGGCAATCTTATTATATTTGAACCAAATTTCACTGATCTTAGAGTGGCTTCCGGTGGGCGGTGGATTAAAAAATTGCAAAGAAGTGTACCTAATCATCTAATCATCCAAGCTAAAAATCATCCAGGCATGCTGGCCTGGACGCGCCCCACCCAGGCCACACCTCGGCGCTCTCGGTCTCACACCGTTTGGTCAGTGATCACCAGACGCGTGAGACATCGTCGATTTCGACTCTGGTTTCCCACGCCGCCTTTCGCTGTTCGCCGGCGGCGATGGGCGGGTCAGTCTGGCGCCCATGCGCATCTCTAATATCTAGTTCGCCTGTCTGCCGCCGCCGCCGTGGTGGCGCTGCCTGTCCGCCTGGAAATTCGCCGTGAAAATCCGCGGTGTGTTGCTGATTTATTATCTTATCGTGTCCGTGCCGTTGTCAACTGGTGTAATCTATTTATATTAATTTGGTTGGTTGGGCGGGGACAATGGCACAGCTGGTCTCGGACAATGGCACAGTTTGCGCGGCCCAGGCAGGCTTCCTGGCCTGGATTCCACGCTCAAATTGAGCTTTATGAAGCCGTAGAGCCGGCGATCGTTTGATCTGCTGTAATTGGCGTCAGGAACCACGCGATCGTAGCTCCAGTTTCACTCTAGCGGAACATTTTTTGTTCAAACGAATGCCGAGTGGCAAAGCCTTCACCTTGACGTCATTAAAACTTTGATCTTTCGGTTCGATGTTCAGTCTATAAATGCACGCTCTTTTAACGGTCCTTTCCTCAAAAAGGAGCTACTCATCGAGTATGAATTCCTGTAACCGTGAACTTTTCCTACAGACATAGTCATAGCTTCTTAGCTAGACTCCGTCTTAGCAGAAAACTCTGCCCAGGTGCGGAATAGATCCCTTCCCCCCTGCAGGCACTAGGCAGAGGGGGGGGGGGTCGTGCATCCGACCGGGGTCGTCCCCTCGCCTCTAACTGCCCCCGGGCGGCAGCCATTGCCGTCCGGCCGGCAGGGCGGGGTCGTCAGACTCAGACCCCACCGGAAATGAGCTGGCTCTCAGAGACTGCGTGCGTCTGACTGCAGATAACCGAGCTGGCTCAGTGTTCTGACTCGCCGCTCGCTTCCGCAAATGGAGATATGAATTCGGTGTGGAATAAATTGGGTAAATTAGCCTGATAAGACGGGTCGTTTATTCGAGCTGTTAACTGCTCCAGAGTTGCGAGAGCTTCCGTGGTTATTCCTTTGAGTTTGTTCAGCAAGACGGTGCTCAGTTTCTTTTTGGAGAGACTTCTCCATCAATATTCGCTCTTTCCCTGGTCGAACCCACCCCAAACATTGAGCCTATCATGTCTGTCACCGCCGTCTCCCCTCCCTCCCTCTCCCTTCCTCTCTTCCTCTCTCCTCTCTCCCCTGGAAGCCGGGACGTCAGCACCCCTCGGACAGGATCCAGATGTTACCCTGCCGCCCGCGGCGGCGCCACAGGCCTGCAGGGTGTTGGCCCCGTCACTAGGGGAGGGGTTCGTGCAGGGTATATAGTTTCGTGGGCCGGCCGACCCCGGCACAGGTCACGTGGCCTGGGGAAGGGGGAGGGGCGGGGGTAAGGAGTGAAGTGGCTCGAGGAACTCTGCTGGCTCGTACGTCGTGGCTGCGGGTTAGGGTATTTATTGATGGCCGTTAGTGGGCTCGAGTGTAGTCATCAGTCATCTGCAATGGAAGAAAATGGGACGGATCGTGGCTCGTGAGGGGTAGTGGTCCCGCCACCGGAAATGATAGGGTTCCGTGAGTCATTTGTGGTATTGGATCTTATGGCCTTTTCAAGTAGATAGGTTTATTTAGTTTACATGATTGTTTAATGAGTTAAAAAAATGAAATGCTAAGTGGTCGACAACGCTTTTAGGCCCATTTGCACGGCAATAGGTGTCATTTATTTTTCAACCCTACTGAATAGTGAATTAAATATGGTGATGAAATTGACCAGTAACATGGCAGTAAGATGTATTTTTAAATAACAAAATGAGGCCGAAAATATAGAACCTCGTATAGAATATAGAAATATAGAATATAGAATTCATGAATAGTGAATGCCACACTAAAACAGTAATTGACTCTGACTCGTTTTATCAGTGGCTGCCTCAAAATCCTCACGCCAATTCCTCCGAAACGACCTCAGCGATCAGACTTCACCGCCGTGACACGATTCCCTGACATAATGAAACATTCGGTGACACATTCTGAAACTCAATCGGTCACTATCGGTGACACAATCTGTGACAAATGCTGACAATCGATGCCGTCTGCCGACCCTGTCGGCCACACCCTGACCCCTCCCCTCCCTCTCTCCCCCCTCTCTCTCCCTCCCCGTGCCATCGATCGGTGTCGCTGCCCGCTGTACCGAAAAGTCGACCCGAGTTACAGGGTTCACAACTCACTGAGTTGGACGGCTGAGCTGAGTTTGACCACTCCTGACAGAAGTCAACTCCCATCTGACACCGCCCCGGATGACACCATTCCCAACTGACACCAACCCTCTGTGGACTAGACTAATCTGACACCGCATCGAAGGTGTCTTAGTGAACCGGGCTCCACGTCAGCTAAAGACAATGCTCAATGCTCGGCGAACTGATATCTTCGAGCTCTCAGAGCTCTGCCCGGGGCGCGAAATTCTCTCCTTTCGGCCCGGCATAACTCTGTTCTAGGCTCGATGGATGCGATCTGAGTTACTGTACCCGACCCGACCGGGCTCAAATCGACGAACGAACGACGACGTTTGCAGCCGGCGGCGATGGCGACATATTTTATCGCCTTATAACGAGCTGACCATTCGACGGCCGCTGGCGACGCCCGGTCGCGGGGGTCAGGTCCCGGGGGAGGGGGGGGGGGGTCCAGCCTTTGTTCCGACGGCGCAGTGCCCTGACTCGTGGTCTGCTTTGTTCAGCACCATGGCGGCAGAAGGTTAACCCTGTTCGACGCGCGGGAAATAGTCTTGTGGTTGACCTAGTTTGAGCTGAGCGTTTGTTTTAATTTCAGTATTTCTTTCATTTATTTTTACGCCTTCGAGCTAGCAGTTACGGTTTTACGCATGTTTCACGTAATTGCATCCGTGTTGTACGCATCAGGTAGCTCCAGTTAGTCCTAGACTCTCCAGTTAAACGTTCGACCCGTCTGCCTGGGTATCCGGTCAGGTTCATCAGAGCCTATCTGCCGTCCGGTTGGCTGGCTACGACGCCCCAGGGCACAGCCGAGGTCATCAATCGCTGGGGGTCATTTCCAGTCGGGCGCTCTATCAGGAACAGATTGCAGTGCCGGCCGGCGGAGCGGCGTATGACCTGGCTGAGGCGCTCATAGCGGAGCGCGGCTATGGTGATACGATAGAGATGGTATAGGTACTGGTGCGGGGTTGGTGAAGAGTTACGGATGTTGGTGTGCGTTCGTGCTGGTGGTGACGCTCATCATTGGTGATTGGCTGGATGCTTAGTGCATAGCGCCAGTTCCAGTGCTGGTCCTAGACAGACAGTGGTCACTCATGCTTGGTGGATGCGTAATACCATACGCCGGTATTTTAACACTCAACTGCTGGCAACGAGTGTTGCCTGGAGCCATGTGTCATCAATATTCCTCACCTCGGGAACGAATCATCACTCGACCCAACGAGTCACCACCTTGCCATGACTCTTCACGCGACATTGAACCGACTCACTGGCGCCTTGACTGCCTGCCTGTCTGCCGCCTGAGGGACCCCACCCCCTACCCCGCCCCGCCGTGTCCCTCCCTCCCTGCCCCGCGGCCCGACCCGTGCCGTGCCCCGTGCCGTGCTGCCTTGTCGTTCGTTGAACCGTGCCGACGCCGGGCGTGGCACGACCGGTCGTACTCGGACGTTCTCGGATGCTGCCGGATGTCACTGGACTCGTGGGCGCTTCCGGAAAGCGCTGAGATGCTCTCGCAGAGCTTCCGGTCGCGTGCGGATGATGGCCTCAGACGCGATGAATCTAGACTAGACTGAACGTTCACGCTGTTCTCTTGCCATTCTTTCGCCGTTCTCTCGCTCATTTTATCACCGTTCTAGCCGATTCTCTCGCCCTTTTCTCGCCGTATACTCATTTTTTTGCTTATTCTATCACCGTTCTCTCTTCGTTCTCTCGCCGTTCTCTCTTCGTTCTCTCGTCGTTCTCGTACCGTTCTCTCGTCGTTCCAGGGCGTGCCGGTCGAGCACGGCGTCCACTATCGATTTTTGTGCCGGGGGCCGGCGGGCGGGCGGCGGCGGCAGCGTCAGCCTTGAGCGCAATTCTGGGTACTTAGTGCACCCCTCCCCGGCCCGGCTGGGCGGGCGGCGCCCCGACAATGCTGGCTGCCGCCGTGGCGCCTGGTGTCTGCCAAAGCGGCGACGACTAGAGTCGTAATGCAGGGGCAATGGTGTCTGTTTCGATGGGAACGGCGCGTCGGCGACTCTAGGATGTTTGGTTGAAAAAGTCGTGGACATATCCCAGTCTGGGTTGCTATTGTCTGCTTCGATGGTGGCAACGCTGGGGTTTTGGAAAGGAAAGGCTGCGTCATAGATCTCGAGCTTGTGACCTGACAGTTGTCGACCAGCGCCGGCGCCGACTCCCAAACTGCAGGTGGCCCCCGTCGCCGGCCGCCCCGCCGGCGTCGGTCTCGACGTTGGGCGCCCGTCGGTGACGGCACGCGCCCGTCTGCCGGCGCGTCGGCCATCGACCTCCCTCCGGCGTGCCTCGGGCTCCGACGGGCCGACAGACCGCCGCCATTTGCTGGAAATAGGTGTGGCGGCGGCGGCGCCCGCGGCGGTGGTGACTGCGGCCCGCGGCCGGTCGAAGAGGGGTACGGGGTGGGTATCGATCGGCTGCCCCCGTTGGAGGGGGTGCCACTGGGCCGGCCGTTACCCCCTGCGATGGGACGCGGGGTCGACTGAATTCCCCATGAGGAGCTAGATTCTGGGCTGGTTGCCTGGTTGGGCTCGGGACTTCCTCAGAGTCAGGCCAGACTACAGACTCGTATAGTGTCGCTGGAATTGAAGTCTGATTAAATTGAATGGCGGCGGGGTCATCGGATCGACACTCGGTCTCGCGTGGTGGGCATGGAGTGTCCCGCTGCACGTGGGGTTCCTCTATGGACTGATGGAAGCACGCAGTACCCGAGGTCATTCTAGCTGACCAACTGGGTCGTCTGGGCCCCAGGCGATGCAGTGCTCGTGTAAAGCCATTCTGCTGGTAGGAGCAGGCTGTTGAGCCGGCGAGTTCATTGAATTTGATCGAGTTTGTGGCTCATGCGGTCATGGGTTTGGAATTTAAATCGGGTGCCAGATGACGGGAAATTTCCCGAGTGGTCTATATGCTTCCTGTCACTGCCTGACTGATTTTCAATGGCAGGTCTTTTTAGTCTGGCGGCGAGTGATAACCACGGGTCATGTCATGTTCAACTCTCGGTGGGCCTCTGTTGTCGGACATCCTGGCCTTTGGTGCGCTACAGCGCGGCTCGGTTACCGAATATTTCCTGCCCGGGCGGCACCACAATGAGCTGTGGCCTTCCTGTGCCGACAGAGGTCACTGGAAATGGGTACAATAGTCGAGCGTTGTTAGACTTGATCCAGCCTGGGATCTGATCTCGGTCAGGTGGGGTGAGATCACCGTGATATCTCGACCTTGTTGAGCGGATTTAGGAGGTGATATTAATCACACAGCTGTGAGTTTTCTTGTCAAGATATGTATGTTGAAATGACTAACAGCTTGAATAGGAGAGACGGAAGAATGTTAAACTCTGTTATCCTCTGTGGCCCGTTAGATGTTGCAAGGTTTTCACCTTGAAGTGTTGTTATCTCGCTTTTGTCGTTCTGACTAAACGTGGCTGCGCTTGCAGCTCATGAGATTCATTCAGACAAGATTTATGTTTCGGTCATATCTCACTCTGTGATTCGGTCCAATTTATCCCCCAGATCTTTATTGTAACCGTCCAACGCTGGGTTCCCCTACTGTTCCCGGTTTTATTCTCCCTCCGCGCGAATCGTCGTTTTCTCGCCATTTCTCCTCCCCTCTCAGTTCTTGCTTTTACTACTCCCCGCATGTGTCGGGAGCAATTTTCACGAACGCGACCCCACCGTCCCGTTTTTATCCTCCGCGCGCCGTTCTCGCCGTCTGTGCGTCGTTTTTGTCTCGCGTGCGGCGCGCTCAGCAGTCTGCTGCCGCCTCCCCACAGGATCAACAAAGCCTGGCGCAGCAAGAACCCGGGCGAGTGGCTGAAGGCGACCCGCCTAAACCTGCAGCAGATCTGGGAGAGCAAGATGCCCAACCTGGTGCTCAACATGGCGTTCAAGATGCGACAGAAGCAGGTGACCGCGCGGCGCACTGCCTGACCAGCACTCGCTTCCCCAGGTTCTGTAGCAGCAGCAGCAGCATCAGCAGCAGCAGCGGCGGTGTCCCGTCCCTTGTTTGGTCCGCTTCTCTTTTCTGTTTGCTGGCTTCTTACGTTTTGTTGGCGCTTGGCCGCCGTCCTCTCGGCAGGATTGTGAGCTGGTGGAAGACCAAGGTTCCCGTCCGCATGCTGGACGGCTACAAGATGGACCTGCAGAAGGTCTTCCAGACTAAGATTCCCGCGCCGATCCTCAACTTTGTCTTCAAGCAGAAGATGAAGAGCGTAAGTAGATCGCACCGCGCATTTGCTTCTTGTTTGCACCACCTGAGTTGAGCTTTTGGTGTTGTCGAGACAATGCTGTATGTACCAAGCTAGTGTTAGATTAGAGAACCTATTGTTAGTGTGTGCTCGATTATTAAATGCCTCGTCCAGATGGGTAGCAACTACATACGGTCACACCTTTCAATTATATTAATTGAAATGTATGCGGAAATTGACCGGTTTAATGGAGCACGACGTTAATTAAGTCGCAAGCCTTTGACTTTCAGTCAGGCTCAGAATCCGCGAATGTTTTCTGACGTAATTAGCCTGTCTTAACGGTGAACAGGAAGTTATGTGGAACACTTCCGTTTGTGAGCGTTTCGTGATGGCATTGGACGGAAATTCCATGTCATCGCTGGACGATATGCCCAGAGTTCCTTGGTTGAACAAAGCTCACGTGCGCTACGGAGCCGATGGTCCGATTGGGCAGGCATGTGTGCCCCTGAGTACCGCGAAATGCCGTGATCGCGCTGTGTACGGTATTGTTTCGAAATTCCGGTGAAGCTATTCTAAACATAACCACGTGCTAGTTAAGTCCAGAGGTTAAATGTAGCTGCGAAATAAGCAGCGACGCAATCAGTATTGTGTCGAAGTCGAGTATTAGCTATCGTCCAAAAGTCGATCCCTGTTTTCGGTTCGTTGGTTGACGGTAACTATGCGTGAACGTATAGGTCTCTATGCGACATATCAGTGCGACAAATTTGTGTATGCTCAAACGGCTCCCGTTTAAAGCCCACCGTGACATGCCCAGTTAAAAACAAAGCACGCCGGTTCCGTTTAAAACTCGTCGTGCGCCGGATCCCGTTTAAATCCCGTGTAGTGCGGCTTCCGTTTAAATTCTCCCACGGGTGCTTCCGCTATAGTTAATCCCCATGGCCATCAGTCATGTCTGTCATCTGTCAGCGTCCTTGCCTTCTCTGTGACCACTGCCCACTGTTATTCAGTCTCCCAGCCTGGCCCAGTCTAGCAACCAGTGCAGGGCGGCGATGTTTTGACGGCGTCCTATGACCAGTAGACCGTGAGCGAACTGATGAACCGCCGCTAGATTAAAGTGCAGCCGGTAGATAACTTCCCCTCCCTCCCTGCGGCAGTCAGCGCTACATCAAACGATCGCTGGCACTGCTGTAACCCTCAGAGCGAGACCCGGTGCGTGCCCAACGCTTTCCGAAAGCGTTCCGACGCGAGTTCAAACCGTTCCGCCCGTGGGTTCATGTATACCCCGCCCTGCCCGGCTCGGTCCGGACTCGTTACACTAGTGATTGGTATGTGGCAATCACTAGAGCCCGCGGCGGCCGACTGCTGGTTGATATTAGTGGTGACGGCACCACGCTGACCGCTGTCAGTTTATATAAACACACTGTGTTGTGGCAGTGTTGTGAAAATAACGTCACGTATGTGCTTTTGCCTCATGCGTTAGAAAGGAGGCAATACCTACTGGCAGGAACTAATCTGACTTACATGTAGACTAAAGTAGTCCTTTGGGAGACTGTACCGGCTCGTATGGAGAAATACTAGTTCATAGGGAGACTATGCTAATACGAAGAAAGAGTAAACAGTTTCGTTTTGACTGGGAAGGCTAAGCGCGTCTACAATTACTAAGGAGGTAACTGGCTCTCTGGAAGACTATGAATGTGGGTTCGCAAAGCCTGTATCTGTATGGAGGCGGGACCTACCCGTGAGACTTTTATCCAGCGGAAGGTACTGACTCGCTCGCTGAGTGGCCATGGACTTTCAGCTCGTGAGCTCGCGGATTATTCAGACTTTCTCGGTCGTGGCTGCGGGGCCTGAGTGCCGTTATAAATAAGTAGCTGGACTTTCTGCCGAAACTGGAAAGTCGTGGCGAGCTCGTGGTCGTGGGTAATATCAGAAAGCGTGCGATGGAAAGCGGCCGCGTTTGTTATGGTTCGGTTTAATAAGAAAATTTCGCTGCAGAATCGAGATCTTAGTAATGAACTTCCGCAAAGCCAGCAGAATACATGATTACTTCCGTACACGATGGAAATGTTCGACAGTAAAGGAACGAACTCGTGCGTAACTGTTCTTCCTTCTATAAAGGTGGAGGCGTCTGGGTTTTCTTGTTCGCTATGCTGCGAAACCACAATGATCAATACCTACCGAACCCTGAATCCCAACAAACCGTTTAGTTGTTCAGGCTTAACGAGGATATGTCTGACGATAATGTGCTCTATGAGACTCGATGTGTGATTTTTAACGTCGGGCTTTTGCGTGTTTGCAGAAGTCGAAGGCGGTGAAGGCGGTCGGCCTGGGCGTGCACAAGTCTGAGGAGATCGAGGACCTCGGCAAGAGCGACCTGAAGGCCCTCTCCGACCAGCTACAGGACAAGCCGTTCTTCTTCGGCGACGAGCCCACACTGGTAAGATTGTGCGCGGTGAGGTGAGCTGTGGTGCGAACATTTTCAGCTTGGTAAGCAGCTGATCTATGGTGGGGTTGCAAGAAGAATGGATGAGATGATATGCAATCACTTCTAAAGGTTTACGACTTGGACTCGTACAGTTAATTGAGGTCATCCGCTTTAGACTGGCGGATAGAACCGCTCTTGTTAAAGGGGATCTTTTGGACGTCAAGGTGACTGTCAACCGATAGTCACTGAAACTCAACGACCATTTCTTTCTGAGCCTTCTCGGAAACACAAAGGATTTGACGACTCGGCTATCTCAACTTATCCAACAGACGTTTTGGATCACCAACTTCGGCCAGAGTTTGAGAGGCCACTCAACACTCCATTCAGTTCTACCGAGAAACCTGTGCGCGCTGCATTGACCTTTCATTGGTTCACCAGAGGCGCCTCGCTGCCGTTTCGGGTAATTTACGCGCTCGCTTCTGCGTAACCCTTCAAGTGGTGATCTGCTCCAGTCAGGCTGAAGGAATTCGCGGGGCAGACCGGAAACTGCGGTCAATTATCCTCGGAATAATGTGGGAGCTCTGAGCCAGCTGAGTGCAGTTCATCGCTCAGTCGATATCCGCTCGGCTTGTCTTGTTTTCTGTGTTTGTGTTGGTTTGAGCATCACAGGGGCGTCGGTGGGAGTCTGTATAGACTGTAGTCTTTGTAGACTAGTCTGTGGAGTCTGTAGGCTGTCGCCGTGACGGTGTCTGTGACGCGTCACGGGCCAGACTCGCCGAGAATGTCTCCGTCGCGCCGTCACCGTCACCGGCGCCCGGGTGGTAAACACAGGGGACGCTTCTGTGAGTCAGACTGCGCCCCGGTGAAGGGGAGGGGAGGGGGGGAAGGCTGGGTGCAGGCTCACTCTCCAAGGCTGGGGGGGCCCATCTGGTGACTGTTCGCAACACGCCGGAGGGTGCCGCCGGCTGGAAGAGAGGTGATCCATGAGGGAGATGCCTTCATACGGATGCCTGTAGCTGCTCCTAGCTGTGCAAGCTGATGATATATACTCCAATGAAGAGGTTTCTATATGAATAATAACATATATGTTTATTCATATATCAGAATAAACATATTTGTTTATTCTGATAGTATAGATTTTACGTTTAGGCTTCGATGCACAGCGCATAGAAAGCGTTTTTGAAGCCATGCGTATTATTATGCGTTCTATCAGCTCTCGTTCGTCGGGTTTCCTGCGCTGTACGTCGGCCGGTCTCTGAGCCGCTGAGCCTGCCAGGTTCGCCGGCTGTCGAGTTAGTGAGACCGGTGGTATTCCCGACTTCATCAGCGCTCCCATACTTCTGATCCGCCAAAGCCTGGCTCGACGCCGGCCTCCACTGCCGTCTCCGCCGTTCGCTCGTCTAAGCTAGGCTCGTCTAGGCTGAATAGGTCGGCATGGTGATAGGCTGTGGTGGGGGGCACCGGAAGGGGGGGGGGCGTAAATGGAAGGGTCAGGGCAGCTGTGTTACATAAGGCATGCTACTGGGGAAGTAATGAACTAATGGTCTGTGGGCTGTGGCACATTAGCCTTGGTAACTGCCTAGTCTTGATTATATTAGACGTCTTTATACACGGAATGGTGGGTCCATCGGTTCATTGAATTAGGTTGAATCGTTTCAGTGCTTGCCACTGGCTGTCAAATAATCAAGCCGCTCCTCGCTTCGTTTCAAGTTAGCATCGATCATCATGATGCTGAGACAATGGTATTCTGTTCAGCTTGTCAGTCGTTCTGCCTATCACCGCCTCCATCGCCCTCATTGACTAGTGACTCGTCTCTACATTCATTGACATGTCTCTTCTCTCCGACCCGTACCATTTCATCAGTATCAGCTGCTGTATTTTGACACGGCGCCTGTTGTGACACCCGCCGTGGGCGGTCGGGCCGCTGTGACAGCCTCCGATGTGTCACCGATAGTCAGAGCTGACAGGCAGACAGCTGGCTGAGCTGGTGGTCCGTTCCGTCTCTCAGCTAGTAAAGACCCGGCGGAGCGGTGACACGGACCAGCCGCTGCTCCCGAGAGTGCTGATTGTAGTTCCGTCCGGGGGAGGGGTGGCCTCTGGCTAACTAACCCCAGAGGGCACGGGGGTCGCCACTAAAGACAAAGCGAGGCGGTGGGTCTGTGGCTTTTGTGACCCGCGCTGTGGCTGGTTCAAAGTGGCCACTGTGCGGCTACAAAATACCCCGGCCGACCGAACTAGACAGCTTGATGGAGCTGCTGCGGTGACGGCAGAGCCGCCGCCATTTTGTGGAGACCACAGGGCGTGGTCGGTGTCACTGTCAGCTGTGACGTGACGTGACGGCCACCGGACGTCACGTTCCGTGATGCTGTCCGTTCAATCACGGTTCGT
The DNA here is from genome assembly GCF_019059575.1 of Amphibalanus amphitrite. Taxonomy (NCBI): domain Eukaryota; kingdom Metazoa; phylum Arthropoda; class Thecostraca; order Balanomorpha; family Balanidae; genus Amphibalanus; species Amphibalanus amphitrite. Next base: position 445,927 of record NW_024881968.1, read on the forward strand.
GACACGGTCTCTGCGATTCAGCCGAGCGGTATGGATTGGTCTGTACAGCCGGTATTAATTACCTTTCCGCTACGTGCTCTGAACTCCGTTCAAAGCGAGCGAATCTCCTCTTGGCTGTGATATGTCAGAGTGTAGCCGACAGAAGAAGATGTGTGGGAGTTAACTACCGGCGAGTTTCCGCTAAATAGCGTCTGTGACTGACGTGAATGAGCCGATTTAAGTCCAGAAATCGCAGCTCTGAAATGGTACCGGCCGGTGCCTGGTCAGACTTCTCAGAGCTAATGGTGATCCATGTGGCGATACAAGCTGTTACATTCAGGATTATGGGTCGATTGGGCCGGTTAATCGTTGGCAATGAGGCTGTTAATATGGCGAAACTGGGTCATCGATTATTGGAGATGGCGGTTTCCGCGGAATTTGAATGTCATGTTTGCAATCCAATTCATGGACTTTTATTCTGATAGCTGATATGCTCGTAGCAGTGGCTACTGACTGTTGTTTCAATTCACCTTGTATAAGACGCACTTTGATTTGTATCTCCGGTATTTATTATCGATTTGTAAGTGCGGCGATTGACATTGTTCTTCGTTTTTTCTGTCCGAATACCAACTGGTGTCTCTGAGCTGTCCACTTTCAACTGACAAGACCTTTTTGTCGTTATACACCCCCCCCCCCCACACACATACACAAACATACAGTGTCTTATGCTACCACCCCTTGACTCCTCCCCTCTTCTCTCCCCACAGCTGGACATTGTCACCTTCGCCAACGTGGCTCAGCTGGTGTTCCTTGACAAGGAGGTGGAGTGCCCGCTGCGGAGCTACATCGAGGAGTCGCACACCAACCTGGTCGGCCACGCCAACCGAATCAAGGAGCGCTTCTACCCCGACTGGGAGGAGATGTGTCAGAGTCTGGAGCTCAACACTCACCTGCCCAAGCCGCCGCCCAAAGAGGAAGTCAAAGAGGAGGTGAAGAAGGAAGAGGCCAAGAAGGAGGCGCCCGAGGCGGCCGCTGAGCCGGCTGCCGATAAGGAGAAGGTGAGAAGAGGAGAGGGATGACTAAGGGAGAAGAGTAAACTATTTCCAGGGGTTGAGTAGCCGGCTGTTGTAATATGTCATATATATTATATATCGCGCTAGGCGTGTTGAACTAGGCGAATGGGGCTAGCGTAAAACGGTACATGAACCTCGGGCAAGAAGCGGCTTTATCTTCTACTGCGAGACACCGATATGTCTTAAAACGAAAATATTTGTGAAATGAAAATTAAATGAAAAAGCAGCCATTTTAGAGTGTGGAGTTCATGATCTCTGGATGGAACATGCGCAAACGCCCAGGGGCGGATCCAGGAAAACTCCAAGGGGAGGGTCATGAATCGAAGTGGTGCCCCTACCTATACCCAAAATTAAAATCTCAACGGATTTCGTCCACTTCATTTTGGTGGTGCCCCCATTTCAGTTTTTTATTTTTTTTTTATTTTTAGTCAGTATCTTAACTCTTAGCCACAACCACATTTACCAATTGTAAGCAAGTATATATGAATGTGCTATGTGTATATATGTTGTGGACGCTGAGTAGTGAGTACTTACCAGGAACGTTATCAGGTAAGCAAATCGTTGTCAGTCCGACGAACTTGACCCTGGCGTCTAAAGGGTCTGTCCTTGACACTTCAGGCTTGTCAGGGGCACCAAAGTCCTTCCAAGGACACCACAAACCTGTCAGGGGCACCTACGGCCTTGTAGGGGCGCCACAGGCCCGCCAGGGGCACCACAGGTCTGCCAGGAAGCAGGGGCACCACAGGTCTAGCAAGTATACACGACAGGCCTGTCAGGGGCACAACGGGCCTGTTGGGCCCATGAGCACCCCTAGGGGCAGGGGCACCACAGTCCTTCCAGGGGCACCGCAGGCCTGTGAGGGGCACCAGCGGCCTAGCAGGGGCACCAGTCAACACAGGCCTGCCAGGGGCACCACAGACCTGCCAGGGGCACCAGAGGCCTGCCAGGAGCACCACCGACCTCGCAGGGGTAACTTGGGCCTGTCAAGGGCCCAGGGGCACCACGGGCGAGCCTGTGGGCACTTCAGGCTTTTCAGGGGCACCATAGTCCTCTCCGGGCGCAGGGTAGCAGGGGCACCAGAGGCCTGCCAGGGGCACTACAGGCCTAGCAAGGGCACCACTGGTCTATCAGGGGCACCACGAGCCTGTCATAGCCAGGCATCTCAGGCTTGTCAAGGCCCAGGGGCACCACAGGTCTGTGAGGGGCACCAGCGACCTAGCAGGGGCACCAGTCAACACAGGTCTGCCAGGGGCGCCACAGACCTGCCAGGGGCACCACAGACCTGCCAGAGGCACCAGAGGTCTGCCAGGGGCACCACCCGGCCTCGCAGGGGCACCTTGGGCCTGTCAGGGGCACCACGGGCCTGCCGAGGGACACTTCAGACTTTTCAGGGGCACCAGTCCTCTCCGGGCGCAGGGGTACCAGCGGCCTAGCAAGGGCACCAGAGGCCTGCCAGGGGCACAAGCGGCCTAGCAAGGGCACCAGAGGCCTGCCAGGGGCACCACAGGCCTAACCAGGGCACCACGGGCCTGTCAGGGGCACCTCAGGCTTGTCAGGGCCCAGGGACACCACAGTCCTTCCAAGGGCACCGCAAGCCTGTCGGGGCAACAGAGGCCTGCCAGGGGCACCACAGGCCTAGCAAGGGCACCACTGGCCTGTCAGGGCACTGTCAGGGGCACCAGAGGCCCCGGGGCACCACAGGCCAGCAATCACCACAGATTACAAGCCTGTCAGGGCACCAGAGGCCTAGCAATGGCACCACAGGCCTCCACGGACACCACACGCAGGGGCACCACCGGCCTTGCAGGGGCGCCTCAGGCCTGTCAGGGGCACCACGTGCCTGCCGGGGACACTTCAGGCTTGTCAGGGGCGTTACAGTCCTGTCAGGGCCCAGGGCCGCACCAGGCCCGTGGTGTCCCTGCTTGGCCTGTGGTGCCCCTGGCGGTCCTGTGGTGCCCCTGTCAGGACTGTGATTCCCCTGATTGGCCGGTGGTGCCCCTGGCAGGTCTTTGGGCCCCCGGGCCTCAAGGGGGGGGGGGCCATGACCCATGTGACCCCCCCCCCCCCGGATCCGCCCCTGCAAACGCCACGTTTGGGTGTCATTTGTTATGACGGCCGGTCGGGCTGAAAGAATAACGCAGAGTCATTCGGCCGTGCTCGTTAAATTCACAACATCGGGCCGCAGTAACCATGCTGCATTGTGTTTCACACTATGCACATTCCGACTAACAAGGCAGTGACAACCACAACAAAAACCGTCCGCGTCATCCTAAATGTGGCCTCTGCTACTCGGAACAGAGCGTCGGACCAGATTGCACCCAGTTGCAAAGTTAGCCCGTCCTTTGCATCTTGCAATACCGACTGTGTATACAAACGAGCGCCGAGACGGTCGAGGAATTTGCCACTGCTGCAGTTTCGAGTTTTGTTTGTTTCTGCTGGCGGCGGCCGATCCAACTGATGACATCACGCGCGCGGCTGCTCACGCTAGCTGCTGATGTCGCTGTTGAACACTGTTTTTTGTCGTTACGGTGTGATTTTGCATCGGCCGCCGCCCCGACGGTGACTAGTTTGAAGTGCAGACCGCTGAATCATGTCTCGCACTGCTAGTCAGAAGGGTCGCATAGTTTGCCTGATACCCGCGAATTGCGTGCTCGCTTTGTGCGAGCTCCGAACTAGAAATTAGGTTTGTGTGGAAGTGAATCAGTTTAGGCGGCTCGCATTCGGGCGTGATACGAGTTACCGCAAAACCGGTGACCAATGCGTGTATTTGCGCTGATTGCGTCTTTTCTGGGTTTGTTAGCTGTCACCATATACGCGAGTTTTTCCCGGTATCTTATCACATTCCGTTCCATTGTATCTAATGACTGTACTTGATCCTATTAGTGGTAAATTTATCCATCCTGGGAGCGCTATAAGAGGCACTCGAAACGTATCAGCTATACACGGTTCATCTCTCCTATTCACTGATCAGTTGATTTCATTACTCTGGGAATTATGCAATCTATTGTGATCAGTGTAGTTCTCGTGTGGAAAAGGAACCCCGTGGCCGCCCCGAAGACACGTGACCTATGGGGGTGATATCATCTGCATCCCGCAGGAGAGTTTATAACATCACAGGGATTCCCTGGTCCCGTTGTGATTATTGTCTCAATTGGAGAACAACAAGTGAGCAAAGATGAATTATAATGGTTTGTCTTGTGCAGTCTGTGGCCGGTCTTCTGACTCTGACCCGGAAATGGCGTCATAAATTCGTCATCAGGCGAGCTTCGACCGAGGTGGACTCTACCAAAGTAGGTTTCATCGAGTTAAAAGCACGGCTCGGTTTGATTAGTTCAGAATTGGGACAAGTTGATAGCCTGTTTAAACAGTTTTCTTACATCATCACAATGCGGCGGTGTGATTGCTCCATATTCACGGTTTATCACCGGTTGGTTTGGTTAGTCACTGCTGCATAGCGCAGTTGAAGCGACTCCGAACAATCAGATATTCCTATACAAACAATCGGCCAATCTACGGCGCTGAGCCGGCTGCGTTACGGCGAATTCAGGCCGTACGCGGTATTACTCAATCGGTCACGGTATCTCTGTATGATCGTTATCAGCGAAGTGGACAGAACACCTGGGTATGATCTGATATCAGTGTGATAAACACCTGAATATGTGAAAGCAGTACGTCACAGAATACCTAAATACGTCATACAACACCTGTTCGATGCATAAAGACGAGAACAACGAAGCGACACAATAGGGATCAAAACCAATGAAGGAAGATGGGCTGGCTGCGATTTAAAAACGACCGGTTTCCTTGTAGGCCATGGAAAGCTCGCTGTACTCTTATCTACCCGAGCGTTAGACCGGACATTGCCGATTCCCTCGTGGGTCCATGGCGCCTTTAGTGCATACGTCCTGTAGTGCGGGGGGCAGCGGTTGGAATTTTCTGTTGGAATTCACTGGACATTCCGACGTTTGTTTACGATATGTTACGACAGAGTCGGTGGACCATCACGGGGCGGGGGGATGTGACTGTCCTCGTGACGATCCTCGTGACGATCCCCGTGACGATCCCCGTGACGATCCTCGTGACGGGTCCTCGTGACGGCCCGCGTGACTAGTAAGGTCTGGTGTGATCCGGTGGTGGTGGTGGGGGGGGGGGGGGGGGAGGGGGTCAGGATATAGAACGATGGAGTGTTTATTGTATCTCAGTGATTCAGACCCACGTGGTTATTGGGTAAAGTCTAACTACGCTGTGGTGCTGATAAATTGTGGCGTAAGACAAGACTGGCTGTGATTTTTCGTAAGTGACTTGTGGCCATGACTGGTGGTGACACTGACTGAAGGGTTGACGATGGGGTATGGCTGAAGCCATTTATGTGATTGTGATTCGTTATCTAAATGGGGCGCGGAATGATTGGCACTTTGAAGTGACTCTGACTAGACAATTGTGTGGAGTTCACTATATTTAACTATAACTTGCTGTGAATGACCATGGCTTTCGCTATAGTTGACTGATCAACTGTGACTTTCTGTCCTTGACTCTGACCGACTATTTCCGTCGACGGTTCAGTAATGTGTGCAACTATATAAGTTGACTGAGTGGCCCGCCTGCTTGACTGTGACCGACTGTGACCTCTGACTGTGACTGACTGTCCGTCTCTGTAGTTGACTGTTTGGTAATGTATGTGACCAGTTTACTGTGAGTGGCCTGTGGTCGACTGTGACCCCTGACTGCGGCCGGCGGCAGCAGCAGTCGTGTCTGCCGCCCATAACTGTCCGGGACAGTCAGAGTCCATTACCGGACGGGAAGTGGCCGCCCCTCCCCTCCCCTCTCTCCCTCATCCCACCCCTCTCCCCGCGGCGTCACTCAGTCGATATGTCTGCCCCACCCCCCCCTCTATCCCTTCCCCCCGCCCAGGGTACAGAAACTGTCACCGGGACCCGTCATGGACCAACTCTGTGACGAGCCCCGGTCAACTTTTGACCAACTCTGTTGTACTCCCCGGTCAACTTTGGACCAACTCCGGCCGATTTCGGTTCGGAGAATACCCCAGCCGGGCCGGACCGACCGAATTTCTGCATGTCTGGTCGAATTGTGCCGTTGATTGGATTCGTGCAGCGGCGGCGCTAGGCTCCCCGGCGGTAGTTCGTTATTTCCGGGGGGATTGCGGTCCAAGGTGACCTGGATCGCGGTGCCGAGTCACAGGTCGCGGCCAAATGAGTTTCTGGGACGTCATGTTAGCAGCCGCGGGGTCTCATAAGGCGGGCAGGAAGCCGCTCCTGGTCGCCAAGTTTGAGCGTGGGCGTGCGGCCTGATGTAGGATATCGCTGCTGCCACGCGATGGTATAGATCAGCGGCTGAAGGGAAGGGGCTGGGGATACGTTTCTAAGGTGACTCACACAAAAGGACAGTATTGAAACCGTTTGAGAGCTTGTCTTTCAGGTAACTAATGAGAAAATGGCGCAGGCAATAACCAGGGTTTTGGTTGTGTGGCACTTGTATTGATCATCGATATCACGCTATTTACTACAGCATGACAGCTAGGGTAAGGGGGTCAATGGGTTCGTGGTATTCAAATAGGCCCCTCTCCCCCCCCCTCGACATATCCCCAGTTCAGACTGCCACCGGGAACTCTAGGGGAGGGGAGGGGAGGGGTAACAGACTGGGTCAATGGAAGTTGGCGCCAGGTGGCCGTCGCTGCTCGAATCAATACCGTCTGGACGGACCGACGGACTGTGCTCTGCAGACACGCACACAGGTCTGGGTGGGAAGGGACGGGAAGTACGACGAATGTGGGCTGGATTTTAGGGGGAATCCAAACGCTGGTTTATGAGACATGGTCAGTAAAATTGTGCTAATGTACTCTGAACATGAATTTATTCCAGCAGTAGATAATTCACTGCGATAAATTCCAAAGACATCGGTTCGAGCGGGTATCGCGGACGCATCACTTATCGCATCTCTGTATCGAGGACGGCCTCTCGGGCTTTTGATCATTGTTCAGACTGGGGGGCATTGTCGCTGTTCAGAGGCCGTGAAATCCGGCGCTGAACAAAGCCTGCCCGGGCCGGGGCGTGGCGAAGCCTTCATCGCCGGTCGGACAGAGACACGTGTCTTGGGCGGAGAGGGGGGGGGGGGGGTCTTCAAGACGGCTCCAGTCGCTGAAAGTCTGTCTGGAGGGAGTATTTTCCGGGGCCGAGTTTCCTCCGGTATTGTAGCCGCTCGAATCATGGCAAAGGGTGGTCCTTAGGGTAAGGGACAGGTCCAGGCTTTCCATGCATGTTGTGGGTTGAGAGTTCGACGAGTGAACTTATTGCGGTATAAGGGAGGATTTAGGGGAAGGAATGGGCTCCAAGACAGTTCCAGCCTATCCACGGGCTGGTCGAAAGGCACGCGCCAGACGGGTCGGAGGGTCGACGGACGGGGGACGGGGTAGTGGGGGGGGGGGGTGTCACCGCCGGTTGACTCACCGTTCCATCGACCCCACCCCAACTCGACTGGGGTCTGGGAGAGGGAGGGGGCTGGTCCTAGCTACTGGGACGACACGATGAGTCAGTCGTTCCCTGGGCTCAGTCAGAAACTACTGGTCACTTGTCGGTATATTCGACGGACAGCCGTTACAACTTCAGTTTTGTGACTTTCGATTTGCCATTGCTGAGCCACTGAGCGTATCGATATGGGTGTTTTTATGCTAGTTTAATCCGTCTGGGTGTATCCCTGGTGTCGAAGGATTTCCCTATCCCATAACCACCCGCGGTGCCCGAGAGACGAGCCTTTGTTCTCCGCAACTGTTCTAACTCGTTCTCTCTTCCTCCTCAGGCGGATGAGGACAAGGAGAAGGAGGAAGACAATAAGAAGGCCGAGACGGAGGCCAAGGCGGAATAATCTCTCCGCCGGCGACTATGACTGGAAATGTTATCTCAGCTGGGAAGAGCGGCGGCCTTCCCCGGAGCCAGGGGCCGCGCGCCGAGACAGAGAGCTCGGTCAATGGAGAGTGAGCAGAGACTGACTGGGTGAGCCAGGGGCGCCCGAGCCGCGTCAGGGCGCCGCCGGGGCGCCGCGGTGCCCGGCCGCCGTACATATTGTACCATTTTGTATAAATGTCTGCTTTGATGTGCGCCCGCGCGGCCGATCGGTGGGCTCGCTGTGCCGAGTGCGGAATCGGTGTGCCGCACTCGCGCGCGTCTTACTCTCGTGACTGAATTTCTAGCTTTTTAGCTGCCAAAGTGTCATTCCAAAATTGGCATTTTATCGCACTACTTTTGTACGGTTTTGTAATACTCATTTTTTACTCTCTCTCCCTCTATCTAGGCGGTTGTGCGAGTGTCTGGTCCTGTCATGCCTCATCTCTCCCTCACCTTACCGCCCACCGCGTTCGATATCCAAAGATATTTTGGCTATTTTTTGTATAAGTTGCTGGTCTGGGGCGGCTCGGACGGGCCAGTATACCGGCCGCTGATTGGCCGGCGGTCGGTGACGTCGCCGTCGGCGCCGGCCAATCGGCGTGCGCCGTGTCAGCTTGTGGACCAATGCTGTTCTTGCCCCACGCCCTGCCACCCTCGCCTGCGCTTTTGTGGGTCGCCGCTGGGGGGCCTCCATACGCCGATGGCAGTGTACGTGTAGCTATCTGTAGGCTAGCCCGTAGAGCAAACAGGCGTTTCGATCAATCAAAATCGATGAAATGTGCGGTTTGCGGCCCAGAGCGAGGAGAACGTTGAAATACATGTACACGTACACGATTGAGATGAGTCTGTGGGCTTGATCTGAATGGCTTGACATCGAAATCGTACACGATGAGAGATTGTCTGCGGTTGGGTGGGGTGCGACGCAAGCCTATTGGCAGCTCGTGAGCTGTACTTCCGGTCTCGAGCTTCGCATATCTAAATGTGCGATATGTGGACCTGGGGCCTGCAACTTGAGCCATCTGCCGGCTCGGGAGTCTGCATTGGGGCGTCATAACCAGCGAGCTTGATCAATATTGCATTATTTTGCATACGACAAAACCCTTGTGACCACGGGTTGACGCAAACGCTGGTGAAGCTAGTCAAAACAACTGGGAGTTCGGGAGCTACGCCGTGTGTTTTAGAGGAGTGGCTACGGTCGATGGCCTCACTTGAAAGTTTTGCTCAAGTTCAGGATTCGCAATCATTTCAGCGCAGATGTAGGTAGCCCTTCATATTTATGCAATTAGCGGAAGCTTCAAAGTTCGTTCGTCTGTTCTGTTCATTATCGAGCGTGTAGGCAATAAGTGGTTTGCTTATATGGCTGCACGGTGTTGAGATGGCCTACCGTTCATCGCAATGTGACCTGATTCGAAATATCCAAAAGCCCTGTAACCTCATTTTCTTCCTCGTTCCACCTCTCCCCACTACTCCTCTCCCCTCCCATCCCCGCCACGTGTCCTGCTGTTCCCCCAGGGCCGTTTCGTACACCCCCCCCCCCCCAGCCCACTGACCGGTCGATCGAGGAAGGCACCGGCCTCTCTCGGCTCTCCCGCACGCGCCGCGAGATCAACCTCTTTGTGATCGCGTACAAAGCTCCGTGACGGCTGCTCGGCCATCTGAAAGGATACACGATGGTGCGATATTGAAGGCGAAGGCAATCGAGTGCGTGCTAAAATCGAACGAGCAGGGAGATAGAAAATCTGCAGGGTCGTGGTATAATGCCGAGGTGTAATGAGATGGCGTGCGCTTCTGTGTGGTGCTTCTATGGCTATTCAACTGACAGAGAACTGAAATGAGGCGCCTCAAAACGACCAGAGAAAGCAAAGTAACATCACTGACTTCTCCGCAGAAAAACATACCACTATGGCTGAGCCACCATCAGCGCTAAACAAGAGTGGCACGACTTGTCCAAAATCATGCTTTTGATTGTTCAACTTGTGCGCTTTGTCGTATAGCTCGAAGCATCCTGTGCCCGGTGGGCTTGTGCTCTATATGGCTAAGGTCCACCACGGTGCCTAAACCCCCGAGCTTCAGCCCTGCCACCTGGTGGTACATATATGCGGTGCTGACATCTGCGATTTAGAGATAAAGTTTCGGAGCTTTTGGCAAAGGAATTTATCCAGGCTTCTAAGCGTGTAACTGCCTCTTCAGCAAAACCGCAAAAGTTTTAATCCAGCCACCCGCTCATTCACACATATGAAGGCTTGCTCTTATTTATGCCTATTTTATTTCCGTACTGCTGAATCAGCTCAAGAGATGCCTACCTGCAGGCAGCGCCGGCCGCCGTGATCCGCCCACCTACAAACAAATGGAGCGGAGCTTCAGAACTGTCGTGGCGATCCCGCCGCTGGTCCGAAACTGCTCCAGCTGGCACCTTTTGCCCCATTTACAGGGGGGGAAAGCACGTGGGGGCGCAGGCCAGCTGGTGGGGAATGGGGCCCCATCGGCAGCAGCGGTACGACGGGTCATCACACCTCGCGAACAAAAACTCGCATCTGGGGAGCCGGTGGGCCTTGACTTGAGACTTGAACAGACGACTGGGCCACGGACATTCGCCCAGTATCGGCCATGTGGAGGGTATGGTCCCCGCATCTGAAAAAAAAACAATGCATGAACTTCAGCTATTCAACGCTTATGATAAGGGCTCTATATAAGGATATGTTAGTTAATAGTTACTTTAGGAACATATCACTTCAAAACAGGTAGGCACAGGTCTTTTCTCAATTATGAATGTCTACAAAAAGTGGGCATAGTACATAGGTAATCTGCAAATGTACTTCTGTACAAAAACAGGTAAAAATTAATATTTTAAAAAGGAACAGCAGCCTATCCATGACTCATTAAATTCTGTACAAAAACAGGTAAAAATTAATATTTTAAAAAGGAACAGTAGCCTATCCATGACTCATTAAAGACATGAAACATATTGACGTTACAAAACAATAGTTTGTCTACAGGTAACATTAGTTTGTGCAGTGCCACATAGAGATCGTATACGATCTACGATCCCTCCCAATATGTTATGATCGCTAAATACAAAGTGCGGAAAAGTAAAACTATAGAACGCGCAAAACGTTTTAAAACGTTTGATCGGTAGTAATAAAATCACCGATCGGTCAGTGCAGCTTCAACTCACCATCCGTTACCGGTAGAGCGGACTCCGTCGTGAAGGCGACTAGTCCCAGCAGGAGCCAGAGCTTCGGTCCTTTCAGCTTGTAAATATCCATGTCTGGTACTCTATGACTAGCTGTCTAGCTTAGTCTTGTTAGCTGGCCCAGTCCAGTAGAGCTTAGTCCAGTCTGGTGCAGGCTAGTCTCGTCTAGTCTGGTCAAGTCTAGTCCAGTCCAGTCAAATCGTTACGAGTTTACACTCGGTTGTGTCGCACGCGCGGTGGTCTTTTCGTGAGTGATTGTGTTGCGGATAATAGCCGCGCCTTTTTGAGGACATCGGTGACCTTTTGGTACGGTTCGTTGTCGCCGCAAATCCGGCTTTGTAGAAGGTCGCCGGTTGGTATTTACATGCTATACAGGGTGTCCCATAAGTTCCTTCTCACCTAAATTTTTCTTTTAGAGGCTCTCTTATTTAAAGCCACGCTTAATTTATTTTGTAACTGAGCTTTTGGGGTTGCCATGGCAACTGTGAATGTGCTCCACGGTAACTAGTTCGTCTAGACAAAATATTTTTTGTCAGAGAGTTCACTTCCTGTGGAGACGGCTTACGCCGCAACATAGAGGTCACCGATACGGGAACGTCTCGGTATTTAGTCTGCACTGGGCCATTCACAACGGTTGAGGGTGATTGAGGCCATCCAGTATGTAGCCAATGTCTGTCGCTAACTGGACGCACAGTCAGCAAGTGACGCCGATGATTTGTCGGGAATCAATCGCTGCAAGCTTATGCTCTTTTTTTGTGAGCTTTCACGAGTGAGCCATGTGGCCAAAACTGTGTGGCGCCAAAATGGCCGTCAAAAAGGTCTTAGCGTTAGAAAGTTGGTAAACATGCTTTTCAGGATGCATTACCAGCTGTCTAAGAGTATCATTTCAGGGTACCTAACTCAAGGTGACTCTACTTACCGGAGGGCTCAAAACAGTCAAAAACGTCTTAAAATGGCCAAGCATGTGTTTCGTTATGCCCGAGGCTAAAAAAAAACTTGAGGGCCGATGACATCAATGTGGTCATCTGGACTACCTAGTCCGTGCTCGAGATAAAACACCCGTCCAAACCCCAAAACGGTCCCATATGGGCGACGGAAAAGGCCTTTGTGTCATCCCGCTTTATTCCTATGCAAAAGGCCAGGGTCACGGTAATGTGGGGTAATATGCGTCCAGACACTGATCACGTTGCGATTGATACTCCAGAAACAGTCTTGGGACGCAGAATGCTTCTCCAAGAAGATCTAGGAAGAGTTTCAGCTTTCTAGCTTAACTCGAACCGCAAGTATGGCCACATTTTTTTTTAGGAGAAAATGGCATCCGGGAGGTCGTAGGCCCATCTTCAAGCAAGACAGTGCATCAGTGCACAGGTCAAGCAAAGCTTAGAAGCAGTGCCAGGAGACTGTGATAGGCGTCTGTGGCAAGATCACATCCAGGCAACTCATCGGATCCAAATTTCATAAAAATGTGTTGGGAATCTTGAAATCGAGGCTCGTCGAAGCGAAGCGGTGTTCCAGCATTGAGGAGCTCACGGCCCATGCCAAGTCAGTCTGGGCTAACTTCAAGCCTGCTATGCTGCCAAACATGCCGGTTGGCATGTCGCAGCATGTATTCATGTGTTTGCCTATGAAATGGGGAGCACATTGAGTGATTATAAACATATCAAAACGCAATGTACTCTGTTTTACATGCAAATATAAGGTGAGAACGAACTTATGGGACACCCTGTACACAAACTGCTGAGCAGAGAGTGTCAGCGGGAGCGACTGTCACGAGGTGGGCTGGGTGGAGAGCTGTCAGGTGACAGTGTCAGGGGCTGACAAGTGACTCATGTCATGACAGTGATAATTGCTGTGCCACGCTGGAGACCTCTATTGAGACCAAATAAAGGCAATTAATACATACTTTACGGTGCGTTCACTGGAGATTAACCGTGCGTTAATTCGAAGGTAGCCGTGCACCAATTTAAATTGGTGCACGCGCGTGCAGTGATGACTTTCTCGACTGAAGTTTTTCGGAAGGTTCATTGACTTTATTCTTAGAATTCCCATAAAGGCCCTTTTATGGGCATGGGCTAGGTTTAATTTTAATTTCAATTCGCACCGTTAAGCATGTATTAATTAGTTTAACACATGGTTTCCGTGCATAAATGGTTTTAACGCACTCGTGGATGGAATGGAGCACTTGTGCGTTAATGCACTCGTTTCACTCGTGCATTAACACACTCGTGCTCCAATCCATCCACGTCGTGCGTTAAAACCATTTACACACGGGAAACCATGTGTTAATATATAATAACTAAAGGGTTTTGGGCATGGATAGCGGAAGAGAGGTAAGAATGAGGGGAGACGATTGATGACACAAGGATTGAGGATCAGTTGAACGGAAACAGCCTGGCATAGGTGGGGCCGTCATTAAAAGTAACTTGGCGAAATCGGCAACAGAATGCAGGGAAGTTGCTTTAGAGATGATCCTAGGTGCTTTCGGAACCTTGGTCTTCATTCCAAGCCTTTATTTTGGCACAAAAATCACATGTTGGTTCCCAAAGTACAGTTAATTGCTCTCGTTCGGCTGCCCCTACCTGGTGATCTACGGCTCCGGTTCTATCGGTCCCGTCTCTCCTGCCCCTCCGCCGCCGCCGGGTGACACGTGCCCGCACCTCGGGGGACAGACCGGGCCGCACCCTCCGTCAGCTGTCGGAGGGCACGGCTCCTCCAGGGCACGGCGACACAGCAGACACTCGTCCGCGCCCCCGCCGCCGCCTGAGGCCGATACAACGAACAAACGTTACACATTGTTCGGGGATGACCATTCCTTATATAACACGTTCTGACAATGATTTACTTGTCTAGCCATAAGAACGCGTTCATTTCGTTATTGAAGGTAAATGACCTGGTAAAAGAAAGTCAAGGAGACAACTTTCACTATCGGTTCCCTGTGAGAAACGTACGATTAGATTACTAAAACGTCAGACTGCACGCATTTAAGTGTTCGGAGAAAACTGGAACATCACCAAGAGTAATCCCCTCTCCAAAAAGAAAACAATACGGTGATAAATATTTGATAAAACAACTGCAATGCATACATAAAAACATAGCAGAAATCAACTCACCGTCCGATTCTCGCTGAGCAGACACAGCAGTCAATGTAGCCAGTCCCATCAGAAGCAGCCCGAACAGGACAGTCAGAGCCCGAGTCGAGGTCGGTCCGGGGCACATCGTTCCTCCAACCGTGACAGAACTGAGAGAGCCGTATGGTGTAGCAGCAGTGGTGCGAACTTTACCACCAACAGTGGTGACCTTTTGATACCTTTGTCATGGGCTAGTCCTTCCCCTAGATCCGTAACATCCCAACGATGCATACAGTTGTAGAGGAGGTACAAGTACGATCATCGAAGCATCAATTCCTTTCCAATGGACGATACAAAAAAAAATCAACCACCTCAGAGGTAAGGACAAAAAAGCGGGTCGAAATATGGTATCTATCTAGCGTAAGCATATACTTATTAGACACAGATGGAGCGTAAACGGACGAGTGCGGAGAAACATGGAACCAATAGTTATTATGTTCGCCGCTAGTGGAGCTGGTGTTTCGGTCGCTGTCCAAAATCACCTGGACAGCAGCATCAGTAGACGGGATATCAACTAACACTTGTGACAGATTCCATCCCCTGAACGAATCCAAAGAGAGCCTGTCGCCGGTTACGTACAAGTGAACATTTTTTCGCAAACAGGTTTTACCTAGTTGCCCGTTTCTCTACTACATTTTGAAAAGTTAACCCGCGCACCGACGGGGGTCTGCGCCAACTTAGTACCGACGGGGGGGGGGCGGATGACCGCCCCCCCCCCTGAGATCTCGAGAACGAAGCAAGATAGCGACAAGCGGTAAACGGCATCGGATACGCACGGACAAGGTCTACAATTTTTACTAAGGTCATTTTCAGGTCAGGTCAAAGATGACGTCACAGGGGTCGAAAAAGTCAAAATGGCGGCGCTAGATATGGAGAGGGTTTTTCTCGAATAACTTTCGAAGTAGTCAAGATAGGAACAAACTAAGGGCATCATCGTGATCCTCTCGTCAATCCGCATCGAATGATATATATGTTGACCTCGAAAGGTCAAGGTCAAAGGTTGACCTCAGGTCACGTGACCTCGAGGTCATCATGTATATCATTCGATGCGTCTTGACGAGCTGAACACAATGAGACCATCCGCGCGGCTGTATCTTGTTCCTGTAAGGAGTTATTGGCAAAAAACCTTTGGTGACCTTTGATGACGTCACATGACCTTACAGCTGCCCAACAGCAAAACAGACCTCAAGGTAGTGAAGGTTGATCGTATGTGAAGTCATGTATGGTATATGGGGCCATTCCGACCCGTTTTAGTGGTAAAAACAGGGAGTTGATTTTTCCCCCATTGACTTATAATGGGGAGGTCGCGAAATTGACCTGACCTTAGGTCACCGACATCAAAATTCCGAGATATACAAATTGTAGCTACTAATGACCTAATAACATTCTGCGACTTTCAAAGGCCTCCGACATCTACTGTAGCTCTGGCACGGTGACAAAGTTGCAAAAAAGTGACTTGAGGTTGGGTCATTCAAAGTGACCTGGTGACCTGACCTTAAAAGTTAGGAGGTTCAAACTTGCACACCATGTGTAAAATTGATGAGAGAATAGTCATACCAAATTTCGCGGCGCTACGCGCCGCGGTTTTCCCGCTATCTGCGAAAAACCTCAGGGGGGGGCGGATATCCGCCCCCCCCGTCGGTGCGCGGGTTAATCCTTTAAATATTACATTTTGATTTATCCTTCACAATACCGAAGTGGCCGCCCCCGCCCCTTCCGTTCCTATCCCGTTCCTTCACTACCCGACCCGTGCCTTCCTTGTCCCATCTCGTTCACATGCAATCATGTTCTGCAATATGGCCATTACGCATCCTTTCGTACAAAGTAATTTCCTTTATTGATGGTCAATCAAGCGACCAAAGAACTCCAGCAAAAATGCGCAGGTACTAGGCGTAAGAGGCGATGAAAGAACTCGAGCGCCTTCTGATGAAAGAACAATGTAATACAAGCGTTGTTTCAGTGATACTACAAAAGACTAGCGGTATGCTCCTCACAAAAGAAGTAACAATATGGCACACAAGGTCACGTTTTTGTACAACTCCCCGTGATAGAGATCCTTCTGTCTTCACGGCAGCTCATCAGGGCGGATCAGAAAACCACACCTCAGTCCACTTCCCACCCTCGGGCAGAATCCATTTCACACATCAGTCAGAGTCCTCGGCACAGTCTCCGTGTCGCTTCCTCCGCTGGATCATGTTGTAGACACAGTACTTCACGTCCCGCCACGTGCGTGAACTCAGAACCGGTTCCTCCTTCAGCGCGGCTCGGCAGTAGTCCAGCCCGGGAACCACGAGCTTACGAACGAACCAGTTCATTCTCCGTTCGACGGCTTCCTTCTCCTCCTGTGACCAAGGCCTTCGTTTGTAGTTCGGGCGTCCAACAGGTGACCTCCTGCGTTTGGTGCCCGGGTGGTGACGTAAGGCTCCCTCACGAGGAGCAAACGGGGTGTGTTCACCAGCCGTCGTGGAGTCACTCTTATCGAGAGCGGTACGCTCCCGCTCAGCCCTGGCGTTGTCTTGGAGGTGTTCCTCAGAGCCTCGGGGAATGTCTTGAAATAAGGAAGACGATGTTTGCCTGCCAGTGTTGACCGCAGGATGTTGAGGACTTTCGAGGCGCTGCCGCTCAGGTTGATTGAGGTTTTTGGACTGTCCTCCAGGTGTGCTGGCACTATTTTGAGGTGCTTCGGTTGCGGTACGTTCTATGCCGCTCTCTGGATGCTCCGTCCGCTTGAAGTGCTGATCCACAGGTTGACCGTCGCTTCCACGATGTCCCCCAACCTGCTCGTGGTTGATACGCTGATTATCTGGGATCAAACTTCTGCGGTCAGGAACGTAGCCACGCGTTTCCGCTCGCGCCACTTCCGTTCGCTCCGATGTAGTTGCTCCATGACTTGCGGAGACTTTCTCTGTGAGCTGTTGATGTCTGAGGGAAGAGCGTCGTCGTCCGTCCCTTTCCGAGGTCCCCAGCCTTGGCGAGTTGCCGGTGACGGAGCCCGACTTACCGAGAGATTCCTCAGTTATCACCCCAGTCATCACACGCCACTGGCTCTCGTACAGATCCAGAAAACCCACAGCCTCCTGTTCCAGCTTCGCGTCTTCGGCGGTCTTCGCGAGGGTGATCAAGATGCGGGCGCACGAGCTCAGGGATTTGCCCACGGTCCTGGCGAACGCACGCGCGTTGTGTCCGATCCCTCGGCGTCTCGCCAGCCTCCACACCGCCGATGTCAGCTCCTTGAACCTCGTCGGGCCGAGGCACGACTGCAGCGACACGCCCTCGCGGCGCTTGCGAACTTCGACAAGCACTTCCCCCAGCTCACGCATCCTTCGACAGATCTTTGCCTTGTCGATGGCCAAAGGTCCCAGCTTTGAGAGCACTTTGGCGCCGAACTTCAGGATGAGCATGTCCGTTTTGCAGGCGACGCCAACGCTGTCAGTTTCCATTGACGCCAGCAGCTCATCGAGGCTCACGCTGGCAGGGCTCTCGCAAAGCCTTTGCTGTTGGGGATGCTCCATGCCATGGACCCTCATCTTGTGTAGGAGCAGCGTACTTCGTAAGTAGAAACCGAAACACTGGTCGCATGATGCATACTCATCATTTCGTGCACACTCATCTTTCTGCACAGTATAATTCCTTTTCCACTTTCGTTTCACCGGGATGATTTCACCTTTACCAGCTGCCATCACCTTGACATTATGTTGAAAATTGCCTCTTTTCACGACACTTAGCCACAGCTCCTTTCTTTCCTTTGAATACTTTGGGTATTTCAGCGCGTCAATGACCTCTTTTTCCTTTGAGTGCCTTCTCGCCAAATGTCGCGAGATTTTAAACACCTCAGCGCCACAGTACAGGCAGGCACACCGTCTCGTGGGCTTTGGTCTCTTCTCTGCATCACGCTGCGCCGAGGAGCGCTTCTTTGTCGTTCTCTTAGCACCGGACTTTGCTTTACCTGCACCAGCGCGGGTTCTCTCGCCGGCAGAGGGTCTTTCTGCAGAGCTGGGACGGTCAGTTGGGGTGTTCTCGCTCCCACCTGGTTCTCCATCGCGCTCACCCGGTCCGGGCGAGTCAGCGGCATCCTCCGGTTCCGGTTCGGAGGCGGGATCCGGTTCCGGTATAAAGTCCAAACACAGGAACGGATCGTCTGAGAAAGAGAAAATGAAACCATAAAAGTATTAGCTATACACAGAAAGCACGAAAGTAGGTACATCAAACGATGCATACGTTTGGACTTAACTGGGTACAAAAATTAAACAGTCTGGAACAACATATTTTATCAGCTCTCACAAAATTTTCTACATTTGCAAATCAGATTGCCAAAGATGAAAAAAGTTCATGTCACCAGCAAAAAATTCAAATATAAGCCTGGTACTTTAGCATGACATGCAGTACAATGAGGATGCATACCTGAGGCAACGGCTGCTGTCACAACGTCCAGCTGGTGCTCATTTCCATCTTCGTCCCGGAGGACGAACCCCGCTGCCACGTCAGGCACAGCCTCTGGAATAAAACAAATTTACTTATGTTATGGCATGTAGGTAGCCCTGTGCAAAAAGTGACTAAATACAATCAACAGAACAGCTCTCAATCAACCTGCTCAGCAAAGCTTCTACCATCGAATCTGCTGATTTTGCAATTGAGTTACCTACATACTTCATGGTAGAGCAGAGAGGAAAACAAGTAGGACATGCATGGCCATCACAGAGCACTTGTGAGATTATCATCATGTTTTTATCAACTTTCACAACACTATGAATACCCGTGAGGTTTGGTGAGCTTGAGTTTCAGAATATTATAGGAATTTATGTGTCAAAATGACTAGCAAAGACGTCGCCCTCCTGGCAAGGCCAATAACATACATTGAGGCCACTAAAAAAGCTATCCCAAGGTACCTATTCCCAGCAAATACCTAGCTACAAAGTCACAGAACAGCAACACTGACAGAAACGAGACAGTGAGTGCCGGGAAGGTTGGTTCACAGACCACAGTCCACCTGCTAGTGTTGAGTCTCTGAGCAATTAACTCACCATCTAATGGCTCCTGTTTTACATCATGTAGCTCAAGCTCTAGAGAAGAGGAGTTGAGCTGTGAGATGCCTGGAAAAGATGACATTAAATGAGTCAATTGCATTGATTGACAAAGGAGCATTTGTATACAGTTATGAAATGTCATAGAACATAAAATCATCAACATTAAATATACAGAAGCTGTGTTCTATTGCCAGATTAATTTCAAATGTTTCAACCATAGAACCTAAGTTCAGTCTTCAGCAGAGCACCAAGAAAAAAATCAAAAGTTACGTACCTGGCAATTGCTCCAATGAGCCAGCATCTGTGATCCCTGGCTCTAACTTCATCATTCATATAATGAACATAAGCTGGGTGAATATCCTGGAGAACCAAATTAATGGGTAGTCTGCAAGCAGGTATTTCATCATCAATTGCACCACAACAGAAACATTAAAACGCAGTTCACACTTGCCCGTAAGGTCTGCCGGTGACGGGCCCGACACCGTCAAAACGGCCGAATCTGACGGAGCGACGGCCGTCAGGTCGACGCGCATGTGTGAACCGGCAGCGTTTGACGGTCGGCAACAGCTGACTGCGCCGGCGCCGGACCTGACGGCCGTCGCTTTGGAAAGTTCAGCAATGTTCAACTTTTGACGGTGACGGACCCGTCGGTTTGAATATCTGCGTATTGGAGGAAGAGGAAAAGGAACGTTTTCATGCAGCATTAAGCTTATATGCATTTTTAAGAGTATTAATACCAATTTCCATCCATTTTTTAGATGAAAGTGTTTATTACGGCACGATATCTTGAGATTTGATCCCTGATTTAAATAAGCGAACCTATGTGTCTTTCGTTTAAATAAAATTGCAGCAATATTTGACATAAAAATGTAAATGCGTGGTATTTTATTTCTGTAATTCAAATAATATTTTAACCTCTCGGCCTCCCCATCCCCTTCCCCTATCTGCGTCAATCTCGAAAATGGTGCGCCATTTCTGTCACAATATATGGCAGCCAATGGGAGCTACCAAATCTCAACTTTCGTTCGACGGGCTGCAGGCCGTCAGGTCGACGGTGACGGGCCCGACACCGACAGACTGACGGTCAAGTGTGAACTGTGTTTAATATGGCAATGGCAATGGTAGCCCTAGCATCAAAAAGTCTTTCTTTTATGCTACAGCTAATGCCTAGTGAGAACACTAGGTACTGAATAAATCCATATTTTGGTGGACGTCTCGCCTCTCGGGGAGGTAAATGAAGGACACATATTTTGACACTGCAACACAAACTGTAGTACAATTTGAATGATATTATTTCAAATTCTTGTAGGTTTGAAATTATTGGATTCCGCAAGGCATACGTTTTTTAACTTGCATTATTTTTTTCTGGTAATTCAGGGACGGTTACTGCTTTATCTATAGCCTTGTGCTGCACAGTGCACTTGGCCCTTGACTTGCCCTATACTCTGGACTTGCCCCGCAGCCACACCTCTCCCGAACGGCCACTCCTTGGGCCACTCATATTTCAATTTGCTCTCCCCTACTTGCCCAACTTCCCTCCCCCCACGCACACTAGCCGATTGAAATCAAGGTATATGAAAACCTTGACTACCTTGATTTTCTTATAGGTATCTTGATAAAAACATGATTGAAATATTGCGGAAATGTCAACAAACAAAACCCAATGCGTTCCGCCACCGTGCCTAAAAGCAAAAACAGCAAAAAAAAGTTCGTCTTGGTGCGCCATATTTGAAAAGCTACCATATCTAGCGCGAATATGAAGCTAAATTATTTTCCCTCCATCGCTAGAATTTCTTGGTTGGAGGTCGCGATTATGCAAATACCTATGCAAATATCAAATATGCAATATGCATGTGCTTACAGTCAAGTCCTCGGGGTGAATAACTGCCTCACTGGGCCATGATCTTTCTTAATCCTCCCACGCCAAAGCCAAGGAAATGCTCTGGTGCTACCAATAGCTTTAGGGCGCTACTCTGCTATGACCCGAACCCATTTCAGACTTATTTCTTCTGGTGACTCATCATATTTCAAAAAGTGTTGGAAAGCCTAATTTATTTGCGATACACTCAAGGGTGACATTAAATTCAAGGGAACGTGTACTGTTCAGTCAGTGCTCATCGCCTTACGCCCGACCCACTTCCCTGAGCCCTGATCGGCGCACAGTGGCCCTTTTTCAGAATTAGCACGCATAAATTCAAAATATTTTTTTTCTTCTTTTGAGTAACAAGCAGTCTAATCGTGTGCAAAACATTCCAAACTATCCGATGGTGCCATTTTTACCTCCTAAAAAATAATTATCTTTGGTAAAACTGACCGCAAAATCGAAGTTTGTCGAGAGGCGCGCGGACACCACCGGCGGACCCTAAAAAGTAGGGTGAGATGAACATCAATTTGTAAGGCTTTCGGTGAGAAAATATTAAAAATTAGTGGCATGGCTGTGAAGCTGAGTTTACGTAGAAGCCCTAGAAACCACAATTTTCATTGTATAAACTTAAATAGACGACTTTTGCCGAATATTGTGGACACAATAACAGGACAATTATTAACTGGAGATGGCGGCATACATATGAAGCTTTATGTTAAGTAACACACTCTGGGACATATCGTATTATACATCGTTCGAATCGCCGATCTCTTCTGACCATGTCCACCAAAGGGCATCGCGCCATTTTGCGCCATTTTGCTTCTACGGTGAATAACGTGAGCCAGTTCAGTCCGCGAGCGGCTGTGGCTCCTATTCGATACGACTAAGCTCATTGACCTGGCTCGAAGCTGGTGTCACCTGGTGGGCGCCTAAATGTGGCTTGACTTTTGCCATAAGATGTGCTTATTGAAATGTCATATAGGCATAACGCTGTGCTCAAGAAAAACTGTCCGATTTCTTGTCGCGTTTGATGTCCAAGCCGCACAAGTCCCGTGGTCGGCTTAAGATCTAACGTCAAAAGCGCCTATGTGTTTGTATTGTTCGCGTCGCGCTGACCTTAGTTGCTGCCCGGCCGGGGCCGATTAACGGTGGCTGGCAACAGCTGCAGATCCGGTCACGTGACGCCCTGAGGCGTCCTGGCGGTCAGTGCAGCGCGGTCGGCTGGCGGGCTCGCCACACTTGCGTTCGGAGCGGCCTGGGCCGGCGGGCGAGCCGTGCGAACGTGCGCCAAATATTGGGCCGAGCGGCCTGTCGCTGTTGGGCCGAATCTCCTTGGGCAGTTCGTTTCTTTTCTTGTCTTTGCATTGGCAGGGAATACGTCCTTGATCACGTGGTGATGTCTTGCACCACTTTCAGGTAATGTGGGAATTAATGCGTGCTAATTCTGAAAAAGGGCCACTGTGCGGCGGCCGGCTAGTACTCTTGCCCGCGCTCACATACGTGCACGTTACCCCGGCAACGGGCTATTGACCAATGAGAAGCGAGAAAAGTGTTACGTCACTGCGATTTTTCATAGCGCTGTTCGGCAGCCGGCTATTTTGTGTGCAGGGTATGACGTATTTCGCGAGCCGACGTCACAGGCGGTGACGTCGGCTCGCGCGCGAGCCGAGCGCCAACGACAAACTAACGGGAACCCTCGGACACCCTCGGGGCATAAACCGCGGAGTAGCATATTGAGCGAGTCTTATAAGGAAAATTCATATATTTTCGTTTCTCAAATGATAATCAGGGTGTCTCTTACCTTTTTACATATCATTTAGGCTTACCTAACACTTCAGTTGCCAAATATCTGCAGTTTATTCAAGCGAAGGTATTTTCAGTAAATATCAATGGTATAGACCGAAATCTTTTGAATAAAAACTCCAACCAACAGAAATAAAAATAACTTAATTTATTCCAACCATTTCCTCCAAATGAACAACATAAAAACTCACTGTTACACACATCATTCATAATAAAGCATACTAACACGCCGCTTTTGACAATTGCGGCGTCGAGTGGCGCGCTGCTAGCGCTCTTTTTAGACATGTATGCAGTGCCTTCCCTCTGTAACATTGTTTCTGTCTCGTCCGCAGGACTAGATATGTCCAACATTCACTGAATTCCGAATACAGAATATCGAAATGGCGCGCATGCCTATCTATGTTGGACATATCTTAATTTGCAATCAAGCATAACGTCGAAACCCGAGCCTCGAACCATGGCAACAGCCTGCCCATTCAGCGGCTGTGAATACGTCGTCGCTGCAGATACCGCACCTATCGTGGTCGTACAACTTCTTCAAATGCACCAGTCCGAGGCCCATACCCGGCCTACAGTGAGCATTACTGCCGAAAAGGTCACCAGACCGCGCGTGACAGCTGCCGGATCCAGCGAGGACTGGGAGTATTTCACCAGCCGATGGACGGAGTACAAGAAAGCCACCGGACTCACCGATACAGACTGCGTCATCCAGCTGCTTGAATGCTGCGACGAAGGCCTCCGCAGGGACCTCACCAGATTCTCGGGGGGCTCCCTCTCATCCAAGGACGAACAGACTGTCTTGGCCGCAATGCGAAGTCTCGCCGTCCGCGAGGAAAACCTCGCAGTGGCTCGCGTCCAGCTCCACAACATGACGCAGGAGCACGAAGAGCCGGTCAGGGCGTTCGCCGCTCGTCTTCGCGGGCAGGCGGCTGTCTGTAAGTTTCACGTCACCTGCGAATGCGGACGGGTCGTCAGCTACCAGGATGAAGTCACACGCGATACGCTCGCCAGGGGGCTAGCGGACAGGGATATTCAACTGGACCTCCTCGCCCAAGGCCAGACACCGATCCCCCTGGAAGAGACCATTCGTTTCGTCGAAGCAAAAGAGGCTGGTAAGCGATCCGCTCAGACGCTGGGTCAGTCTCAAGGTGTGGCCGCCGCCCGCAGCCAGTACCGGCGAGCGAAAGCGAGCATCGGCGAGCAGGAGCGGCGAGTATCAGCTGGCGATGCTGGCCGTCAACAGAGTTCAGTCGCAGGACCGGCCGACGTCTGCCAATATTGTCGTCGGACAGGTCATGGCGTAAAAGCCTCTGTCGCGGTTCGCGCTAAATCCTGTCCCGCCTATCGCAGCCAGTGCCGTCATTGCAGACGCCGGGGCCACTTCACCGAGGCCTGCCTGCAGCGACAGGCAGCCGGTATCGCGACTACACATCCGGAGGGCGATGATGACGCTCCCAGTGACGCTCTCTGTAGCCTCAGAGACTCAACGCACGACACGGTAGCTTCATGCACCGCCGCAGCCATGCGGCACCACATGTACGACGACATCACCCAGAGCTGGTGTCAGCAACCCAGCCAGCCCCAGCCGTCGATTAAACTGGACCTCTCGCTCCAACCGGCCGATTACGGCGCCCTGGGCCTCCAGTGCACGGTCAGCCAGGCCACCATCACTCAGGAAGTCATCGCCGACACAGGCTGTCAGAGCTGTCTGGCGGGCATCTCTCTCATGCGACGCCTTGGCGTCACGGAGGCTGACCTCGTCCCGACGTCCCTGAGGATGCACGCAGCAAACGGCGATCCCATCGACATCCGCGGAGCGTTGATCCTACGTATATCCGGCCACCGCGACGGCATTCGGCGGGAGACTCGACAGTTCGTGTACATCACGCCGAACTGCGACACCATGTACCTCAGTCGAGATGCCTGTCGTGACCTCGGCATGATCGACGCCGCTTTCCCCGCTGTCGGGCTCGCGTCTATCTCCGCGGATGGGATCGGCATCGACGAGTACAACGCATGTTCCTGTCCTCGCCGTCAGACGCCTCCGCCTAAGCCAACAGAGCTACCTATGCCGGCAACGGAGAGCAACGTCGACGCCCTGCGTCAGTGGCTGGCCGACTATTACTCTGCGAGCACGTTCAACACCTGTGAACATCAGCCACTCACGCCGATGGACGGTCCACCCCTGCGCATCATGCTCAGACCTGACGCCGAGCCAGTGGCCCACCACAAGGCTATCCCAGTACCACTGCACTGGCAGACGGAGGTCAAGGCCGCCCTGGATCGCGACGTGCAGCTGGGGGTCATCGAGCCCGTACCGATTGGTGAGCCGGTGACCTGGTGCCACCGGATGGTCGTCGTCTCCAAGAAGTCGGGAAGCCCTCGCCGTTGCGTCGACCTTCAGCCCCTGAACCGCTGCGCCGCAAGAGAGACGCATCATACCCCAAGTCCCTTCCACCAAGCCCGGTCTGTGCCGAGGTCGACCTACAAGACGATACTGGACGCCTGGAATGGCTACCATTCGGTGCCCCTACACGAGGAAGATCGACACCTCACCACTTTCCTGACCCCTTGGGGCCGATACCGTTACTGCGCGGCACCCCAGGGCTACATCTCCAGCGGTGACGGGTACACGCGCCGCTATGACGAGATCGTGATGGCGGCAAACCTGTCACACGACTGCTACACGAAATGCATCGACGACACCCTTCTCTGGGGAGACAGCATCGAGGAGGTGTTCTGGCGCACTGTGGAATGGCTGGACATGTGTGGCCGTTCCGGCATCACGCTGAACAGCGAGAAGTTTGTCTTCGCCCAGAAGACAGCGGAATTCGCTGGGTTTGAAATCACGCCTGACACAGTCCGCCCGTCTCATGCCTTCCTTCAGAGCATCACCGAGTTCCCCACTCCCAGGAACCTGACAGACGTCCGCGCGTGGTTCGGGGTCGTCAATCACGTCGCCTACGCATTCGCCATGGCGGATGCCATGCTGCCGTTCCGGGAACTCCTGAAGCCCGGCAAGTTCACGTGGACGGATGAACTCCAGGCACTGTTCGACATGTCGAAACGGACCATCGTCGAGGAGGTCACGAAGGGTGTCCAGATCTTCGAGACAGATCGCCCAACCGTCCTGGCCACCGACTGGTCCCGTACTGGTATCGGTTTCTGGTTACTCCAGAAATACTGCACATGCGCCGGTCGGTCACCACTCTGCTGCGCTGAGGGCTGGAAGACCACGCTGGTGGGAAGCCGCTTTACATCCGGCGCTGAATCTCGGTACGCCCCGGTCGAGGGCGAGGCGCTGGCAGTGGCCGACGCCCTCGAGAAAACGCGCTTCTTCGTGCTCGGCTGCAGCGACCTCACGGTCGTTGTTGACCACAAACCCCTCGTGAAGATTTTCGGGGACCGATCACTGGTCGACCTGCCCAACGCCCGTCTCCGTAATCTCAAGGAAAAGACCCTCCGGTTCAGATTCGACATCAGCTATCTCCCCGGAGTCAAGAACCGCGTTCCCGACATCGCGTCCCGGTACCCAACCGGCGCTCCCATCGGCATAAGCCTCTCCGACGACGTCACCGTCGACGATGCTGGCGAGGTAGCGGCAGCCGCCATCACCACGATCCGGTCTGTCACCTGGGACCGCGTGAGGGACGCAACGGCAGGCGATCCGTCGATGATGCGACTTCTCGAACTGATCGAGGGAGGGCTACCAGCCCACCGCCACGAGATGCCTGAGGAGCTCCGAGAGTATCATTCGCTCCGTGATGGCCTATACACCAGCGACGGCATCATCCTGTATGATCAGCGAATCGTCATCCCACCCAGCCTCCGCGAGGAGGTGCTCCAGAGTCTCCACGGTGCGCACCAAGGGATCGGCATGATGCTCGCGCGCGCGGCCGTAAGCGTGTACTGGCCCGGCATCACGTCAGCTATTCGGCGCGCCCGTGAACGATGCCACACGTGCAACCGGAACGCCCCATCGCAGCCATGGGCCCCACCTGAGGACATCAGTTACCCAGAGTACCCGTTCCAGCAACTATGCGCGGACTACTTTACACACTGCGGCCGTACGTACCTCGTCATCGTTGATCGTTATTCTAACTGGCCAATCGTTGAGAGAGCACAAGATGGCAGCGCAGGCCTCCGAGACTGTCTCTACCGCGTCTTCAGCACATTTGGCATCGCTGAGGAGCTGACGAGCGATGGCGGGCCGGAGTTCACTGCCCACGAGACACAGGCGTTTCTGGCCGACTACGGTGTTCGTCACCGCCGCTCCTCTGTGGCATTCCCACATGCGAACTGTCGCGCTGAGGTTGGCGTCAAAACCGTCAAACGCATGATCGAAGGCAACACAGGTGACAACGGGGAACTGAACGTGCGACGCTTCCAGCGCGCCATGCTGAACTACCGCAACACTCCCGACCCCACGACAGGGCTGTCGCCGGCCCAATGCGTGTTCGGTCGTCCGGTGCGAGACTTCATCCCGATACCCCCCGGTCAGTACCGTCCTCATCCCACGTGGCGCGAAACCCTGAGTGCTCGTGAGGAGGCACTCCGGAACCGCCACATGCGGGACCACGAACGCTGGTCCGCACATACGAGGCGACTACCTCCACTGACCGTCGGTGATGCCGTCCGCCTCCAAAACCAAATCGGAAGATATCCCAGGAAGTGGGACAAAACTGGCCGCGTCGTGGAGGTGCGACAACATAACCAGTACATGGTCCGGGTCGACGGCAGCGGCCGAATGACATTGCGCAACAGGCAGTTCCTGCGCAAATACACTCCGGTTGTTCCGGCTCGTCGTCAGCACACCCGAATGGACGAACTGCTCGACGACTTCCGCCGACATCCAACACGCGTGTCACAGTCGCACGCGAACTCTGGACTGACGCCACCCACTTCTCCACCTGCGGCGCAACCCCCCGGCTCTCCGACTCCAGTGGTCGGCCAGATGCCGGCGACGCCGCCGCGGGCGCCCCGTGGCAGGCCCCCGACACCGCGTCCACCCGCGCCATCGCCGCCTGTGGTGTTATCCCCGCGCGAGCGAGATGCGTCGCCGCCCCTTGTGTCCCCACAGTGTGTGACGCCGTCACCGTCCATGTCGACTTCACCACCACATCGCGTGTCCCCGCATGCGTTGTCGCCCGGTCATGCCACGCCGTCGCCGCCGGCCATGCCGCCCCCTGCCGCGCCAGGCTCGCAGCCGCTGAGAGATACTGAACCCGACCGTCCCCGTCGCAGTGATCGCCCGCGCCAAATGCCGATCCGCTATCGCGACCCCAATTTCACGCGCTGACTGTGCCACTGACTCCCTATCATTGTCAAACTCGGCAGTTGTTTGCGATGTTCGGATATGTTCCGCGTTTAGTGTTTGATCGTTGTCCCGGCTCGTTTTCCAGCCGGTCCACTCGTTCTGGTTGCCTAGAAGCTGTGTTTTGTTGCCCCCTGGGCTATTTGTTTGTTCGCGCTCCCGTGAATGCGACCCGTCGTTTGGCCTTTCGGCGTCGTTTCGTTACGGCACCCTTCAATCTATGCCAATCTATGTAAGTCTTTGTTCCCGGCCGGCAAAGACTGGGGGGAGATAGACATGTATGCAGTGCCTTCCCTCTGTAACATTGTTTCTGTCTCGTCCGCAGGACTAGATATGTCCAACATTCACTGAATTCCGAATACAGAATATCGAAATGGCGCGCATGCCTATCTACTTTTTCGATCGCAGAGACCCTGCACGCGCGCGAGCACACTACGTCACGTCCGGGGGGCACAGGTATATGAAAAATCGCAGTGACGTAACACTTTTCTCGCTTCTCATTGGTCAATAGCCCGTTGCCGGGGTAACGTGCACGTATGTGAGCGCGGGCAAGAGTACTAGCCGGCCGCCGATCAGGGCTCATATACCTGTGCCCCCCGGACGTGACGTAGTGTGCTCGCGTGCGTGCAGGGTCTCTGCGATCGAAAAAGAGCGCTAGCAGCGCGCCACTCGACGCCGCAATTGTCTAAAGCGGCGTGTTAGTATGCTTTATTATGAATGATGTGTGTAAAAGTGAGTTTTTACGTTGTTTATTTGGAGGAAATGGTTGGAATAAATTAAGTTATTTTTACTTCTGTTGATAGGAGTTTTTATTCAAAAGATTTCGGTCTATAGCATTGATATTTACTGAAAATCAGTCCCACGCACAAGGGGGAAAAGCTCAAAAAATTGAGCGCTCAAAAAATTGAGCGGGCCCCATTATGAAGGAATAGGCGAAACGATGGTATTTTACAATGCCGTTAGCGTCACACTACGGCAAATATCGTATCCAAATAAGGTATCAATGGCAAGAGAGAGCAACAAGGTTTCTTCTCGAACACTCGCCGTGATAATTCATATCGGTGTTTTTGGAAAGAAAATGCCCTTAAGACGCTCAACTTTTTGAGCGCCACTTGTCGTTCGGGACCGCGATACTCAATAAATTGAGCGCCGCAACAGACGACAGTCAGCTGGCGCTCAAAAAATTGAGTGCCGGCCAGCATCTACACTCAATTTTTTGAGCGTTCTCCATGACAGGTGAAGCCGGTACTGGCTGCCATTTTTGATGTTATGTTCGTTGAAATACGTTAAACTGAGTTGAAACAGAAATGCAGTAAGTTGAATGCTACGTGGTACCTAAACTTTTCACAAACCCATGGCATCATGTCACATTTTCCGCTAGTAGTTTTATCGGTCGCCTTTCGGATTCGGCACACCTCAAATAATTATACAGGGCTTGAATAATCCGTATGATTACTGTATTGATATTCTCTGACTGTACTGGGAGAAGGGAATACGTGAATACAGAAAGATATCCACCCACGCTTGAATATTGGAGAATTATAGCAGGAAAAACTGTATTGCCACGGTTACAACTTACAAGGCTATCGGCCGCAAACAAACAAAAATACTATACAATGTGGGTTAGATTCACAAACATCATCAAGTGTGGAACACAGAGACGAGCAAAACAACATCACATTATCGCATGCCAGCCCGACCACAATGGAACCGGGTGACCTGCGACCGGAACCTGCGTCTTGCCAGCATACATCACAAAAGCAGGAGGCAGTGTCGTACTGCTTTGATCCAAAATATGCCATATAACAAATGATATAAACGACCTAATCTCGGACTAAGCTAATCATTATCAAATCCTTAACATGTCAAGGACGAATGGAAACATCGAGTCTCAGATCAGCAGTAGCAACCATCACAGTAGCAACATCACAAAGAACACGCGGCATTTTCAGACAGCCGTTTTGTTATCGGGCTACAGGCGGCGACGGCGTGGTTGCAGACCAGCTGCGAGGTAGCGGCGTGCGGGCAAAAGGCGCGGGCACACCTCCATGTGGCCGTGCGGACAGTGCGCGGTCGCCGTCGCATAGTGGGCGGCATCGGGCTGTCCCGGGGCCGTCGAAGCCGCATAGGTTGTCGGCGCATGTGGGCGCGCGCGGTCACCACGGCCAGCTGCTCACCGCCAGCACAGACTGCGCAGCGTCGCCGCTCCGCCGGCCAGAACACGCAGACAACCCTTCTTGCAGTCGCACAACACGTCGCCAAACTCATTCACCTGCTCCACCATGTTGTTGATGTCACCTAGTCGTTCAAGTTGTGGCTCGTGCCGTCGAGCATGACCTGCCCGATCGGACACGGGTCAGCGGCTTCTGCTCCAGCGAAGTCTTCATCTTGGTGACGTCTTGCTGATCTCCACAAAGGCTGAGCAGATGACCTTACCCACAGGGACGGCCGACGTCCCCGCCAGCGACCGCTTGGTTGTGCAGACCTGCCAGAAAAAGAAAAGCTGTTTGGTGATCTCAAACGATTTTTTTCTTTATGCAGTGGAACAAAATGAAAAATATGTCATACAACAGGAATTAAAAAAAAGATGCAGCCTGGGTCGTCTAAGAAATGGGTGCAACATTGATAAAATTCTTCATTGAATAAATTCTGCAAATACTTTTGATAAAATGTGTGGTGATTATAAGGAGACCACTTTACTATAAAATTGCCCAGGATTCCCTATCTGGACCTGTCAAAAAATCCTGACTGCACACCAACAATGAGCATAAAATCCGAAACCTCTACCAGGTACCTAGGGATAATTAAATTCTGATTCAGGAAAATATTTCACATCATACAAATAAAAAAACCTTTACTATATTGAAACTGAAAATGTGATGCCGATCCAGTGACCTAAGGGTCTCAAAGTATAATAATGAATTAATCTATTATAAATTTGGTGGTGACTGCCAACAGGAGTCTGGCGGCCTAGACCTTCAGGCTTAAAAGTGGCCTTCCTTTTCCGTTGACTTCGATCCTCCAGATGGAAATGATATAAAGGATCATTTTTATCTTATTTAATATGAGCCAGTCAGCAAAGTGGCTATCCTGTTTCAGCATTCACACACACAATAGTTGACTGTCAGTCTGTCATGCTGTCAGTGTTGTGAAGTAACGAAGGAGTTGAGTTTTGATGATTATAAATTGTGATGTTATGTAAAGGACTGGAAAATGAATGTGAAAACTATGGAAACATATTGGCAGAGTATTGTCACTTACTATCAGGACATATGGATAGTGAATACACTCAAATTAATAAGAAATGCCAAATATCAAGGTATTCAATCACTGATAGCAGTGGACTATCACATGTTTTAATGTCAATTATATGAAAGTTAAGACTGAAACTACCTTTTACCTCATCATACCTAATGAAAAATTGTGTGAAGAAAACATTCACAGCCTCTTTGAAGCACTTAGACCACTATAAAACAAAAATTTTCACGTAAATATGTTGTGTCTCCTTCCTTCAAAACATCATATCGGATGGCGCCACTTTCGTCGACAGTTACTTATGTGCACGCAAATCGAGGAAAACGTGACTTGATTGACGTTTACGTGTTTCCAAATTTAAAATCACAGCATATTCAAACTTTTCAGTGTACCTTTTAACATCTAAGTATAACTAAAACGATAAAAACTTACCTTCAACACCAGCACGACGACAACCACGCGACCGGGGACGTCGCGACGAAATAAACAAACGGCGCCGCCAAATGAAAAATATTCTCCGATATGGGTAATGTGAAATTGAGTCGCAATCATTTTGGGTAGTATGAAAAATGCTCTTTCCAACAGAACCCTAGTAAAAAACGTGAATGGACAAAAAATAACTTTTATTTCGACATAAATATTGGCCTGTTTTTAGGTCATCCTGGTATGCCGTAAGATTTCGACCTATAAATTGGTGTTCCCCCAATCATTGAAGCTTGAGCAGTGAAAAATATGAAAGCCTAATCTGTTTTGCATCATTAGTGATTCTCCTAGGGTGTTGCCATTTCTCCCTAGGTGTTGCGAGTTGCTTTTGCAAAACGTGTTCCTGAAACGGCTCAATTTTTTGAGCCCTCAGCA
The DNA here is from genome assembly GCF_019059575.1 of Amphibalanus amphitrite. Classification (NCBI taxonomy): domain Eukaryota; kingdom Metazoa; phylum Arthropoda; class Thecostraca; order Balanomorpha; family Balanidae; genus Amphibalanus; species Amphibalanus amphitrite. The sequence continues at coordinate 478,317 of NW_024881968.1, forward strand.
TTACGCCTATGGGAGCCTCTGACGTCACACGCTCAATATTTTGAGCGCTCAATAATTTGAGCTTTTCCCCCTTGTGCGTGGGACTGAAATACCTTCGCTTGAATAAATTGCAGATATTTGGCAACTGAAGTGTTAGGTAAGCCTAAATGATATGTAAAAAGGTAAGAGACACCCTGATTATCATTTGAGAAACGAAAATATATGAATTTTCCTTATAAGACTCGCTCAATATGCTACTCCGCGGTTTATGCCCCGAGGGTGTCCGAGGGTTCCCGTTAGTTTGTCGTTGGCGCTCGGCTCGCGCGCGAGCCGACGTCACCGCCTGTGACGTCGGCTCGCGAAATACGTCATACCCTGCACACAAAATAGCCGGCTGCCGAACAGCGCTCTGGTGACAGAGATCATAGGCTTTAGTTCAAACCTTTCCCTGTAGGTAGCGCAGCGGTTCGAATCGATATTTCAGTCCGGAGCTGAGCATGTGAACAGGGCATGACTGGCGCTCCGCCAGGGAGGGGGGGGGGGGGGTTGAGGGGCCGGGGCGAGGGGGTCAAAGAGAACGTCTGACGATGTCGGACGGACCAGACACCGATCAGGGAGCTGGAATCGCCTCGGCAACACCCGGCCTCGGAGATTGAACTTAGAACCCATTCCCTTTGGAAGACGGACAGAAAACGACGGAACGCGAGGAACACGAAAGCCTCATGAATTGGGTGTGGTCAACGAGGGAAATGAGGGGATCTATAAAGGAACAATGTGGATGTAAGGTAAGGGAGGTAGGTTACATGTAATATTGCGTTGCATAGAGCCATAGAGCGAGAACCATCTGATCATTGAGCTCATATTACAGCCCGCGCACACATTGTGACTTGAGAAGGCAGATAACTGATTGTCTAAGACATCACGGCGCCTAGTGCTACCTTGTGCTAGTTGCCCATTGTCCGACACGTACTGTTGCAGTTCACCACAAAAGATTCTCAGGCACAGAAGCAAGTCTGGCGTATCAGCGTATAGCAGACTATGTACTCAACTATCATCAAACGAAAAAAAAAAATCGCGCAAAAACAACCACCCCGATAATTTAACCCGCGCACCGACGGGGGTCTGCGCCAACTTCGCACCGACGGGGGGGGGGGGGTGGATGACCGCCCCCCCCTGAGATCTCGAGAACGAAGCAAGATAGCGACAAGCGGTAAACGGCATCGGATACGCACGGACAAGGTCTACAATTTTTACATAGGTCATTTTCAGGTCAGGTCAAAGATGACGTCACAGGGGTCGAAAAAGTCAAAATGGCGGCGCTAGATATGGAGAGAGTTTTTCTCGAATAACTTTCGAATTAGTCAAGATAGGAACAAACTAAGGGCATCATCGTGACCCCCTCGTCAATCCGCATCGAATGATATATATGTTGACCTCGAAAGGTCAAAGTCAAAGGTTGACCTCAGGTCACGTGACCTCGAGGTCATCATGTATATCATTCGATGCGTCTTGACGAGCTGAACACAATGAGACCATCCGCGCGGCTGTATCTTGTTCCTGTACGGAGTTATTGGCCAAAAACCTTTGGTGACCTTTGATGACGTCACATGACCTTATAGCTGCCCAACAGCAAAACAGACCTCAAGGTAGTGAAGGATGATCGTATATGAAGTCATGTATGGTGTGTGGGGCCATTCCGACCCGTTTTAGTGGTAAAAACAGGGAGTTGATTTTTCCCCCATTGACTTATAATGGAGAGGTCGCGAAATTGACCTGACCTTAGGTCACCGATATCAAAATTCCGAGATATACAAATTGTAGCTACTAATGACCTTATAACAGCCTGTGACTTTCAAAGGCCTCCGACATCTACTGTAGCTCTGGCACGGCGACAAAGTTGCAAAAATGTGACTTGAGGTTGGGTCCTTCAAAGTGACCTGGTAACCTGACCTTAAAAGTTAGGAGGTTCAAACTTGCACACCATGTGTAAAATTGATAAGGGAATAGTCATACCAAATTTCGCGGCGCTACGCGCCGCGGTTTTCCCGCTATCCGCGAAAAACCTAAGGGGGGGCGGATATCCGCCCCCCCCCCGTCGGTGCGCGGGTTAAGGTCCGCCTTTGATAGCGGCACTATCACCAAGCCAATCAACGCGACCAGATCGATAGCACATTCTGAACTCCTGTGCGAAGTAGCTGCAATGAATCGCGAAAAGCAAGTGCAACGCAATACGATGAGTCACGTGTTATCACAATGAGCTATACACATGTTTCGCACCGTGTTGAAATAATCCGGGTGACTAACATACGAAAGCATCCACATATTGGCCCTAGAGGCCTTGCCCCTCTGTTTATTAGTTAAACTTGATAAGGTTCGCTTTTCTAGTCGCTCAGACATCAAAGCTAAGAATATCGAGCTAACATTTATTGATTCAACAGAGCGCGGGGAACCTCTTTCCATACTCAGCTAGCGCGGACTCGAAACAAACCTGAGGGGTTACATTGTTACGGTTCGGGAGTGACTAGTTTATCCTGTGGGGCCAAATGGGATAGACCATTTAGACCCATAGATAATCCATGGTTAGGTAACGAATACCTTTGGTGAAATCACATACAGAAACGCAATTGTGATTCAAGGACGAAAGAATTAGCTGCTTGGGAAACGAAACATTTCAGAATAAAGAGAAGAGAGCACACACATAGCACATTTAGCAAATATGGTCAAACAAAACTATCCTTCGCCAGTACTACGGCGAGCACTAATAGCGTTCGGGCTGCGAATATACGCAGATCTAAACTGTTAACATATAGGTAGGGCCAACCTGGTGAGATATTCTCGTCAAACTGATAACACTGGCCAAAGAATGTGGGTCACAAGACCGTACTGTAGCATTCAGACCCGGCAAAACAAAGGGATACCAGTTAGCGAGCTCTGCAGATCAGGTGGTTAGCAACACGGTCGAGGTCTGATTTCAGACTCGGTGGCGCATCCAGGGGTGCCGGGGTTCGTTCACAATGATAAGCTCAGTTCACAGCTGGTAACCGATCCGGAGACATTCTATACCGCCTCGCAACAGCCAAACCCTCCATTCGCCGACCAGCGTTCACGACAAGGTTGAAGTAGTCCGACCTAACATCTTTCACAACCAACAACAAGCGTTAGGAACGTCGAATCATGTTGTCAATGAAGCGACGTGATTTGACGGCTCACAACAAGCTAGTGAGAGCTACAAGTATCCGCAACAAACAGCCACAACACCTAACAAGGAAGCGATTTCTAGCCCATCACACATAGCATTAACGACTGGGCTTTGCACGCAGGCCTACAAAGACCTAGCGGGAAAGACTTACACTGCTTGCATACACACGTAAGAAGCGTGGCACATTCAGCAGTGCTTGTGACGGAGTAAGTTGATGCTAGCGCATTGTCGATCACGCAGTGTTTCTTTGGCTGGTTGGTTTCCGTACCCTGTGGTATACCTAACATGCCTCTGAGGGGCGAAGGAGGATTTCTTACTGCGATTGTGACTTAGACGTTCTCCCTAGCCTCGCATCCACAGTCCATAGTGGGACTTCAGACTCTTCAAACTACCGCTACCACTAGCCGACCTATCACTAATCAGACTCTAACAGACGCCACATCAGCAAACTCAACAACATACTCCCTCTCTAACAGTTGTCTCCCTCCCTCATCAACATGTGGGCCAAACTTCCCTTCTATAACATTTCCCAACCTTCCTCAGCAGCACGTAATCTCCGCCCACACCTTTTCAACCACACCGACTCACACTTCATAACTACGTCATCCTCTAGGCGTAGATAACCCTCATCGTGTTGGTGAATCCCGCTCCCGACTTCCAACCCGTAACAATCACCAGCGGGTCACCATCTCGCACAAACTTCCTATCCTTTCCGTGGTTGACGGCGTACTGGACGCGAATCTCGACATCTTGTAGCCAGTCGGCCACCCGCTCGGCGGTGTGGATCAGGGGGATGATGCCGCGGTGCAGGTGACACTGGCGGGCCACCTGAGGGAACCGCGTCACGGCGATGATCGGGCACGGCGGACGGAACCTGGGGGCAGAGAGGAGGAGCGTTAGAGCCAGGTACGGTGATGTTGGTATAGTTACACGGCGGGTGGGGCCTGCCGACAGGAGGGGAGGGGAAGGAGGGTTAGGGATAACAAACTGCTAACAAACGAAACGAATGGGGAGTCAAAAGTGTAAATAAATAATGCAGGGACAATATCGGTATCAAGAAGCGCACCGATATACCGACGGAATCAACCATAAGTGGGAAGACAGAACTTGTCAACACATGGAAGGGAGAGGAGGAAATTGTAGACGTAAGGAGACGGAAAGTTGGTGACAGAAGCTGTTCATGGAACGGTGATTGAAGGACAAAATTTCAGAAAGCAATTAACGGAGGGCTGCAGACAGGAACGGCTACAAACACGGGATCCTGGCACACAGATCACTGCTACCGACACACGGACGGAAATGAAGGTAAAGTGACGACGTTCGAATGCACGGGAATGGGGATAACAGAGGAATGGAACGATTAACGAGCCAGACGGACTAACAACCAAGCGAATTGATCGGCTTGATTGAATGGCGGTAAGCAGGGGATATTGGCAATCGAACAACCTTGAACTCTTTCTGGAGGTCAAATAATTGAACTTGGGAATTTAGACGTGGCCGCTTCGAAAGGGGTGAATAATGGCTCTATTTAGTGCCGAACAATGAACACTAGCAAGGAATACAGGAAATCAGGATTACTGCGCAATCTCGACAATGAAATCCAGTCAACAGAGAACGCAACACAACATCAACCCTATCAAATAACCACAAAACTCCGTTGCACAACCACACAGACAAGCTATACCGATCTGATTACGACACATCTAAGGTGTCCATTCCTTGCAGCGCCTGAACAATGCATAGACCGACGTTCACAGCCGGTAAAACACACGTCAGGGACCCACCGCCTCCTGACAGACCCGTGGCTCGACGCCAGGTGAACGAAAGCGGACCGGGGGGCGGCCGGTGCCAGCGGGCTACGATTGGCGACGGCTGGGAGGTGCTGACCATGAGTGTCATGAGAAGTTGCTACGATATCACAGTTGTTTTTTTTAGCACATACGACTACAATGCCTGTGAGATACTGGAATATAATATATTGGCCCTGGAAGCTCACTATGAAAACGAGCTATGCTCGATCCTGTCAGCTACCTTCAAGTATGTACATAGGCTTGGCCGTTACCGACTGCCAGTTTACAGTTATGAGCTGTTGGTGCTCACTGAGCATCTCACTGGCCAACGGGAGGGTAATGGCAATTTTCAACCAGAATGGGAGCCGTTTCGTTTAGGAGTGATAGGTCCCGAGTCCACCAGTAATTTCGTGATTACATTTTGGCGTTGCGTGGTAAGAATGGGTTTGGTATCCCTAAGTTAACTCCACCAATATATTTTAGAATGTGACGCCCGTGTCTACCAATTATCCTCCTTCCATCCTTGTTCTCCCCTTCTCGATTTCATGAACCCATCCCCATGAACTTCTTCCCAGCACCCTTTACTCACTTGGACAGCATGTGCGCCGATTTGCCGGTGGTGGTCAGCACCACGATAGCCGCCGCCCTCATCTTCAGCGCCGCCCCAACCGAGGCGAACGCCACCGAGCACAAGTGGTCGGCGACGTCCACCGTACGAGCCACGTCGTTATAGAAGGTCTGGTGCCAGACGGTGGCCTCCGCCTCACGGCAGCAGCGGTCCATCATGGAGACACACTGCAGCGGGTAGTCGCCCTTGGCTGTCTCCCCACTGAGCATGACACAGTCAGAGCCGTCCAGAACTGCGTTGGCTACGTCAGAGACTTCAGCACGAGTCGGGCGGGGTTTCTTCACCATGGACTCCAGCATCTGGGTGGCGCAGATCACCGGTTTCCCGGCCATGTTACAGCGCGATATGAGAGCCTTCTGCGCGACAAATACCTTCTCGGCAGGGATCTCGATACCCATGTCACCACGCGCGACCATGACACCGTCGGACTCGGCAATGATCTCGTCCATGTTGAGGATTCCTTGATGATTCTCGATCTTTGAGATGATCTTGATATCCCTGCCCTTCTCGCCGAGCACCTTGCGGATCTCTCGCACGCCGGCTGCGTCGCGGATGAAGGAGGCGAACACCATGTCAACTCCCTGTTCCACGCCAAGCAGAAGATCGCCACGGTCCTTCTCAGAGACGGCTGGCAGGTCCACCGGCGTGCCGGGCAGGTTGACGCCCTTCTTGGAGCCCAGCATGCCGCCGTTCTCGATCTCACAGACTACGAAGTCGGGTCCGATCTCGCGAGCAATCAGAGAGATCAGTCCGTCGTCGACATAGACCCTCCTTCCGACAGGAAGGACTTTAGTGATGTTGACGTAATCGACATACAGCAGCTCCGCGGTGCATTTTTCATAAGCCGCCTTGTCAGTGGTTAGTTTGATCATCTTTCCAGCGACCAGCTCCACTTCCGCCGAGGCACCTCCCTCCAGAAGACCCGTGCGAATCTCCGGCCCCTTCGTATCCAGCGCTATCCCGATCGGCACCGGCCGACCAGCCTTCTGACTGAGAACCTCCGCCGCCTTCCTTACATTCTCCATAGTCTCAGCGTGATACTCATGCGTTCCGTGAGAGAAGTTCATTCTCGCGATGTTCATCCCCGTCTCCATCAACTCGACCAGCTTTTCGACGGAGCGGGAGACGGGACCGATGGTGCAGACGATACCCGTCTTGCGGTGGTCGGCGGGTAGCGAGTCGATGTTGAGTGAGGCAGTGTACTCGAGCAGGGAGAGGGCCAGCTCCGGTGTAGCCGCCGGGGGAGGCGGTGTGGGCGCCTCCGAGGGCATGATGACGAGACTGCGGGGAGGTGGGGGGGGGGGCAGGTGGGGTCATGACAGGTCATATAAATCACAACAGGTCAGGTCAGGTCAGGTCACGGCTGTCAGGGTAGAGGTCATGTCAGGTCAGAAAACTCATTACGATTCGGGATGAGAATATGGCGATGTAATAGAATGTTATAAATAATATTTTATCGGTTGATTGAAATCGTATTTGTGTATTTTGAAACACAGAACTTAGGTGTCAGCAATGAGTGGGCAGTTCAGTAGGTAATGGACGCTGGCGACCGGAAAATATTTGCGTGATCGATAATAGACGAACGATTCGATAAAAATTATTATGACAATGCAGTCATTGATAAGTCAGGTAGCAAATATATGTCGATCGGCGTCACAGCTTACTCAGATATCGCCCCTGGGTCGGTTTCCCTCGCAACAATACAGCATGATCTCACTGGACCGGCGTTTCCTGTGTTCAGGCCACCCAGTTTGTTCAATACCACTGCTGACTCAACACTCAACAACCGTATCGACTCCCGAGGGTCGGTGCGGCTGTGAGTTCGAGTAGTCCTATCGGTTGGGTACCTCGGCGGTGCTCTAACAATACCGTAACCCTTTCAAAAACCTCAAACAGTCACCCTTTTCATACCGTACCATCTGCCTGATGTCTCAAGTACCAAACAGGGGTGGACAATTGTGCCGAGTTGGGGTAGCACGAGCCTTCCCAATTCCACGCCGGCTGCGCCGGCTTGGCTTTGGAGCCGCTCCAGACGGCGGAGGTCAAGGTCATCGCTAGGGCGGCGGCGGATTTGCTGCGCCCGTGCAACCCCAACTCGGCATATTTCTCCACCCCTGGTACCAAAGATTTGATTAGAAATGATGATACTTTTGGTCGGATGATACACAATCGCCATCGGTGCATTCGTTAGAAGTACGGTCGAATGAAACGCCAGAGTATTTTGGCATTAACTCCCAATAAAATGGCAACCCGTTAAAACCGAACCAATAAACTAGCTTTGCGGTGTGCATCCTTCACTGTGCTAGGCGCTATTTTTAGGCACTCACATAAGCGTCGAAATCGCAAGCACGTTTGACGGTGAAACATTCCCGAGCTATTTCCACCAGAGCTTCCCAGTTACACAACAAGCAGGATCAATCCGCTAGCACGGCATCCGGTGTAAAAACGGGGGACGGTGCGCGCCTATCGCGGGGTGCGGAGCCCGTCACGGAACTCTGAACACCCGGGACGGGGGATGGGGCAGCACGAACGCACAAACAGGCACGGAAGCACGCATTGCCGGCGGCAAGGGCACAGAATACGGGCGGTGGTCTGGTGACGATCGGAGGATCGGGGCTGCACAGCAGCCGATGCGCACGATGAGAGTGTAAAAGGTCGAGGAGTTGTGGCTAAGCGAGCCAAAATATGCATGCACCTCCCTTGATCTTTAACTCACATGTACAGTGTTTCGTCGTTTATTTAAAAAAAATAACACAAGAGCTTCTAAGGTCACAGTGATTTTCTAAGGTCACAGTGATTAGAACACTTTCCTGACTGTGATGGAAAATTGACATGATTTAAGAAAGTTTTAAAAATCATATAGAAATAGCAAGGGCTGTGAATCACAACAAAACAGGCTGTGTGATGCAATAGCCATTGCCCATTGACATACAAAAGGTACACTTTCCTGCTCATTAACAGTTGATGATGTGAAGATTAAATTATGTGAAGATTAAAGCATAATCTTAATCTTTAATCCCCATCCCTGCCCCATCATCTTAATCTTATAGTTAAAAGCACTTTAAAACAGCATGTCACTGTCAGACAAAAACTGCTTTATTTCCTTACTTTGTGCTTGATCAAAAATAAAAAAGCAATGACTCAATCAATATGAAGTCATTCAAATTTACTAGCAATTTTCAGCTTTTGTGAAACAAACTACCCCCTCCCAAAGAAAAAAAAGTTCAAACACATAAGTGTGAAATAAATGACATTATTATTATCATTTATTAGGAACTGAGCCACTCTCTCATGCATTTTCCATTTTAGTCTGCACAAGTCCATCCACTTACCCAAGAAGGTGGCATCAATACGTATGAAATGATACACAGGGCATTCTCCCCAAAATATACAAATTACACTACTTCCCAGCTTGTGTTTCTAAATGCCTTGTTATGCAACATCATGCATGACACTTCAATAAAGTGGATGAAATTTACCTGGCTCTTAGAACAAACATATTTTCACTAAAATTGCACACTTCCGAACCATTACAATACAATGGCACGGGGCACCTTGTCTTACTATGTGACCTGCCCATATGTGAATAAAAAATTACTGAAATAATACTTGCGGTACATCATATACCCTCAGATCTAGTTTTTCCTATGGCAACCACTAACCAGGAAACTTCTCAACAGTTGAAATTCAAATTGAAATGGGAAAAAAAGAAAACATTTACATAAGTAAATAGTGGTTTGACTCAAGCAGCCATACTTTAGGCAATGACAGGACAGCTGATATTTATTTCTATTAATAATTGAATAAAGATGAGAAAGCACCAAATAAAATCAAAATAGGCTTAAAGATGCCTTTCTTGACGGCGTAGCCCGTAGGTTGAGGTGGGCTTTCAAATTCCCTTTCCATCGTTATCAAATTTATGAGGATTTTAGCACAGATTCATGTCAAGCTTCGACAACCAGAACCTCATGTTGATGTGCTGGATACCAAAGTAAAAAATTGCTTACCTTTACACGAAGAATTACCAGCCAGAGGAGCAGGCCTCAACACCGACCAACTTCGAACGAAGACCGCAGCACGGTATATAGTGACAGAAAGCCGGCTATGCTTCAACACGGGAAAAGTTTGCGTCACATATCGACACACGCGCGCCGTAGTCGCAGCACAACATAGAGATGGCTAAATCGCTGCTACAGCAGAACTTCTTTGGTTTAAAATTGTTTTCATGCAATATATATCATCACACTAGAGTAGTGAGTTAAAAAATCATATACATTTCATCTGGCTTATATTTGAAATCGTTTTTAGGTCCAAGTTAAGCTTCATTTGTCATATATTTTGCCATGTTCTCTGTAAGCTATTTCGTTAGAAAGGTTTACTGTATAGTGATGGACTTCAGCTTCTGCCTGCAAGGTCAGTACTTGCGATATTTTCTAGGTGACCGTGACCTTGACATGGCCTTGACCGTGAGTCCGTGACCGTGGTACTGACCGCTGACGGCTCCCGGAAAAGTAACGCAGTGATATCAAAACCATACTCCATAACTATGGTCTATGGGATTCAATGCTTGTTTTCATCCGGATTTCGCCTGCTACACAACTGATGGTGAGACTGGCTAACAGGCGATAGAATGGACGATGCATGCATTTTTTTAGTCCATTTACATCTCATGTCCAGGCGCGTAACCACCACTGGGGACACTGGGGACCGGTCCCCAGTAACTTTTGGGATACTGGGGACCGTCCCCAGTAAACCGACGACCTCCTGAATTTGCTTAAATAGCCAAATATTGTCTCTAAATCGACGTGAAGAGTAATATGTAGTCAACGGAAGATAAAACTATGGATGTTTTGTTTAGCCAGCGCCCGGGTGGGCCTCTCAGCCAACCTCGCCACGGTGGGGGGGGGGGGCTTTTGGCCACACCAGATTATCTCGGAAAGTAAGCAAGCTAGAAAGGCGCGGTGAAAAGCAACAGATAGCTCGCTACAGTATCTTTCAGAATTAGGTAGGTACCTATGTCATTTTTGATCAGGCCATTGCTGAGGTCTTTGTAGGTCAACAAAAGTAAAATTTTAATTAACCTTTGCTCCCAATTTTGACAACTTTTCACAAACCAGTGCATAAGTCAGGAACCAAATACGTAGAGCTGCAGTGCTGCTGCTGCTGGAAAGCGCATTCGATAGCTCTTTCAAAGGCCTTTCTGAGTAATGTTCTCAGATTTTACCTAGGGTCAACGGTTTAGCTTCCAGGTTGGCGTTTTTGCGGAAAAGGTTTTTGTATCATAACTTTTGACTTGAAACTTGTATGAGTTATGACGCTGATTTTACCGGCATCGCGTTTGTTTCGTCGAGACGGGTGGAATGAACTAGGTAAGTAGGTATAAGTTGACCTGAATGATCAACTTGAAAATTTGACCCCTGTTCTAGGTCACGAAAAAGGTCATGTTGCATGTCATTCAATAGTTATTGTTGAGCTGAACACATTCATGGTGTTCTAAGCGCTCTATCACTTGTTTCTACCTAAAGTTATGGTTAAAAACTGTTGGAGATGTTTCATAACCTGAGATGACCACAGGGGCATAGAAGGGGTCATAGGTGCAATTTTCCGATTCATTTTGTCATGTTTACCTGTGTCACGTGGTTTGAATGTGTTTTCGGCCAAAAGAAAAGCATTTCAATTTTCTCCCAATGACTTATAATGGATGTCGCAAAATTGACCTGACATTTTGCGTCCCCGTAGCTCAGTTGGTAGAGCGTTGGACTCCGCTTGGTGAGAGCACGCGTTCCCATGACGTTCTTTGAACAGATTTCATTTCACGTAAAATTTCACGTGGAATCGGAAGTCAAGCCGTTCTTTACCGATTCCACGCGGAATTTCACGTGAAATCCCGCGGAATTCCACGTGAAATACGGGAATTGGAAAAGCTTGTCCCGAGCACTTTTTTCAAGATGGCGACGCCCAGTGGAGGGGGGAATGTGAATGTGTGCGTATGATATGGACTGGTTTTGCGGAATATGTTACTAAAATGTTAGGTACCGTTTTTGCCAAAAACCTTTTTAGGGATTGTTTCCGCTGTTACTAACCAGCAAACTGGTGTGGAAATATTAACCGGTAGGTATTCTTACAAGCTGTGTGCACACCAGAGACTTTTCTATAAAAACTCCATCTGCCTCTTATCACTTAAGATGCATCATGTAACTTACCGACAATACAAGCAACGCTAAGTTCAATGCATGTTTCACAAATCTGGGCATATTACATTTATGAAGCCTCTGCGACAATTACGCCGTGAAATTCCCGTGCGGTCGGCAAAGAACGCATCAGCTGACTGAGCCGTAAAATTTCACGTGAAATTTCCGTGCAAGCCTTAGCCTCCTAGGTATGGTTGTGGTTGGTGGCAGGCCGTAGCCAGGCGAAGTCAGTGAGGGGACCGGCCGTGCGTGGCTATGTGCGCACGTTAAACTTTGGACTCTAAATTCTGCCATATAGAAGTGGAATTGCGCGATCGGAGGGTAGAGGGCAGGGTCAGTGGTCACCGCAACAAGCTTCGCTTAGCGGTGGCTCTGTCCTTGTGAGTCCTTCCTATCAGAAGGTTCGGACTAAATTTTTTTTAAACATTAGGTCACCGATGTGAAAACTTTGAGATATACGAATTGTTCATACTGATTTCCTCATGCAAAAGCTCGAGTTTCAAACTTCTGGGATAAAACTGTAGGAATGACAGAGTCACAAAGTTTTTTGGAGGCGAGGCATGGCTACTTTACTTTACCTGGTGACCTGACCTTAGGTGACCTGGTGTCAAAATTTTACACATGATTCGAAATTGAGGTATCATAGCCATACCAAATTTCGCGGCGGTGCGCGCCGCGGTTTTCCTTACACGCGCAAAAAAAAAACTGGCGGGTGTGGCCAGAAACACCCCCTCCCCCCACTAGGGCGAAGGCTGATCCTGAAATACGAGTATAATATTTGGTCTTCGCGGCCCTCCATGTGGTCCCCAGTAACTTCAGAATCGTGGTTACGCGCCTGCTCATGTCGTTGTCATCTTGGTCTAACCATCATGTCTCAAGACTCCCAGACATCGAGAATGAACTAAAAGTGGTGATTTGTGGTCGAGCGTTCATTGGTGTCTTGGGTGGCCGTTGGTCAATCACATTTCACAATTTAAATTACGCGCTTCAGCCTGATCCAAATTGGGGAAACGTTGAAAAACATATATTTCAGGTGTAACATTTATCGAAACATGCGTTACGGCCTACGGGTAAGCGAATTCGCTTCCGCACCTGAAATAAGAACGTTGAAAACATATTTTCAAACCGTAACATGCGTGGTGGTCAGACCGTACGACACATCGATGTGGGAGGCATAGGGGTTGGGAGTGCTTTTACGCTCCCCCACCGTATAATATTCTTAGCTCTTGGGCCACTGCGCGACAGACGGCAAGCGGCATCAACAGATCCTCAAGATAAATAAGAGCATACCTACTTTGGTCACTTGGACCAAGCCGCCGCAGGTCATGCAATTCTTCTAAGGTCAATGTCATTGATAGTGACGCTGCAACTGCAAGTCGAGCTTATAAAGCATCTTTTGACTTCTATCACTAGTCACTACCAAGCAGTTCACGTCTAAGAAGTAGGAATACTCGTATAAAGCTTAACCCTCGCCCGTATAGGGGGGGGGTCGAACGGACCCCCCCTCCTCGGTTTTTCGCGAATAACTCGCGTAAAAAGCGGCCGATCGCGACGAAACTTTCAGTACCCTCGCGTTAATCAATTTTACACCTACCCTAAAATTTTCATGACCCTGACCCTAATGACATTTGACCTGTGGCTGTGACTGTGACCTACTTTTCGAGACCATATTTGGCCGGAATCGCGATTCGGCGTATGTCGGCTCGCATTAGCCGCGCGTTTGCAGTCTTTTCGTGGTTTTAAGCGTTCAAACATGGGATATGATGTTGCTCCCATGCATTAGGGTGGGTGTCAAGGTCACCGGAAGGTCAGGTCAGGTCATTGACCTTTGATGACCTCGGTTCACTTTTTCGAGTTTTACATGTTTCTAAGCCAGTTTTTGTAGCTGAATTCGAATTTAGCAACCATATGAACATTTACGAAGTAGTTTTGGCACCTTCGTAACATGTTACGAGGCTGTCAGAGGTGGTTGTCACCTACTACGAATGCCCTCACTGGTTGACCTGACCTGACCTGACCCGACCTGGCCTAAATGCATGAAGACATCATCTGTGATAAAAACTAACATGATATTCGTGATCAGCACCCCGAAAAACCCCATAGCAGCCACGCTTTACGACTTTCTAACAGGTCCCGATTTTCCCGACTTTTGGGTCATTAACCTGACCTGGAAGGTCAACCGATGACCTAGGACCTTAAAATTGGGTATCATCGGCTTCCTCTCGTCACGGGCAACACGTTTGTTTTTTCCGCGAAGCTCTAGCTCGATCAGGGGCGAAACGGCAAGGGGGGGTCCAACGGACCCCCCCCCTTATACGTTCGCGGCTGGAAAAAAAAAAACACCAATACGGGCGAGGGTTAACCCGCGCCCTGCTGGGGGGGGGGGTGTTTGAACACCCCCCCTTGTGGTTTTTCGCGAATATCTCAAAAACGGCGGCGCTCCGCGCCGCCGTTTTTGGTACACCTTATCATACATCAATTCTACACATGTTGTGAAAATTTCAGACCAAGGTCATTCAAGGTCAGGTCACCAGGTCACTTGAAGTGACCTCACCTCATAAAAACTTTCAATGTCTGTCATAGCTACACCGAGTGACCGATCGCTTTGAAACTTTCAGCGATTGCTGAGAGCAATAGCATGTACAAAATGTATATCTCAGAATTTTGATATCGATGACCTAAGGTCAGGTCAATTTTGCGACCTCCCCATTATAAGTCAATGGGAGAAAATTGAAATGCGCCTCTTTTGGATGAAAGACATTATAAACACTCCCAAACACCGAATTACAAGTGGTTTAGACACACTGAACTTGAAAATGGTGTCCGTGACCCTTGTTTATGCCCTGAGGTCATCTTAGGTCACGAATGGTATCTAACAGTTTTTCGCAAATAACTTTTGATAGAGGCATGCTAGAGCGATGAAAACGCCTTAGATGTGTTCAGCTCGACGATACGGATCGACTGATATGCAACATGACCCTTTCCGGTCAGGTCATGACCTTGACCTGAGGTCAAATTTTCAAGTTGACCTTTCAAGGTCAAGTCATAGTTCATTCGATGCGTCTTGACGAGAGGAACACGATGCCGGTAAAAGTAAGCTCGTACAAGGCTTGGGTCATAAGTTATTGCAGAAAAACTGTTTTCGAAAAAATCGGCTATTTTTGCAGTTTTTGCCCCCTGCAGGCAAAACCGTTGACGTTAGGTCAAATCTGAGAGAATTACTCAGAAAGGGCGTTAATAGGGCTATCGAATGCGCTTTTCCGCGGCGCTGTAGCTCTATTGGTTCCCGAGTTATGCGTTGGCTTCTTGGAAATTTTCGACATTCGACCTGGAAATCGGCGAAATTTTGCCTTCATTGACCTCTGGTGACCTGACCTTTGACCTGACCAAAAAATTGACCGAAGTGATTTCGTCATTATTTTTGACGCTCTTTCGAACGCCGCCTTCCGCGTATCGCTACGTGGCCCAGGAGCCGAGTTACAAGGGGGGGTGTTCAAACACCCCCCCCCAGCAGGGCGTGGAAATCCAGGACCCCCAGCAGGGCGCGGGTTAAAAGACATTTAAAGAAGGCGTAAGTCAAACGGTTAACCGTTATCAGTTGAAGCCAGTGAGTGTACGAAGTGTGCGCCATGAGAGCACGCTTTAGCTTGATTGCCCATCAAGCAGGTAAATACAATCGTGACTCGTGCGGAGTGAATAAGTAATTCAATTGCGGAATCGCCATTCAGAATCACCGCAAACGGCTCTCTCGACCTGCGATTTCGATCTTAGATAGAAAAGCTCCGATGGTATAGGCAACGTCCTTCCAGAATCCTTCCTCTCGGCTCTGACGTCCAGAGATTCCAACTCTGTGCGCCTACGGCTCGGGTCTCAGGTAGAGCAGCACCGTCTCCCTCTTCTGGTTGACGGGCCACCATGGGTACCCGGACGGCCTCACCAGTGTCCTGTACTGCCTGTCGCGCGTGCAGACGCGGTTGAAGGTGGTGTAGAGGGACGGGCAGCTGGAGACGTTGTTGAGCCGGGGGAAGGCCAGGCCGATGGCGTCGTTTCTGAGTTCGGGAGAAATCTGGAAGAGGCCGCTGCTGTACGGGACAATTGCGTAGCTGAGGAGACTCAGAGACTTGGGAGCGGTGAAAGTCTGAGAAATGTCTGTGGGGAGGGCAGGGCGTTAGCTGGAGACACAATTCGATAGTAGGCAGCCGTATGCGGTCAAGTATCACCAAAGAGTACACATAAGGTTGCAAGTGAAAAGAGTTTAATTGAACGTGACTGTTTATTTGTGGCTTGCACTTAATCTTACGACTAACTACGGATTATCGTAGGTAGGCCATCAGTTTAACTTTTAGGCGTTTCCTTGATCGCATCATTCATTCGAACTCTGTAATGAGTCGTTTCGCTTTTTCCATGACAGTTGTTTCATTTATTAATTCGGATCTATGACATCCGGAATAGCGGACCTCAACACAAAATTGTGTATTGATGCGATACTCCTTTATTGTTATGCCGATGGTGAGACTGAAATGTGAGTCTTTCTGAGTCGCCTTCTCACCTGGGTAAGCGAGGAACTCCCGAGCTATGATGTTGATGACGTAGTCGGTGCTGTCGCCCTGGTCCCTGAACAGATCGGCGTACCTGGCAACGATCAGTGCATTCAGCGTATCAGTATTTACAGTACATCAGTGAATCAAGATACCAACGTGCGAGCAATAGGGGTTAAGCCGTCTTGCTAGAAAACCTATCATTTATGTTTTTTGTTATATGGGCTGACAATGCAAATACTAAAACGATATTTTTATCTTTATTTGGGCAGTGGGTGCATAAATACTCCCCTGCTCTGTAAGGCCATCAATATGTAGATTTATATAGATCCGTAAGGGTTAATCCTATATATCAATGAGAGTTGGGTAATTGAAAGGCTTGCCCCTACTTTCGTCATGCATTAAATTCGTCTCCTTACCTCAGAATCGAATAGTCCAGCTCCTCTCTTGGATACCGTTTCATTTTGAACGTCTTGTACCGGATGTTACCCTTTGACCAAGGCACACCATTTGTGGCCGGGTCGTGGGAAGCCAGCATCAGCGTGGAGCCATTGTAGCTGCCCTGCATGCGACAGAACAGCAGAAGATCCTTGTCCTCCGCGTGGCCCAGGTAGCGATGGTCGGGTAGTGCCGTGTTTTTTAGGTAGTTATTCCAGCATGTGGTGAGGTCTTCCGTGGTACACATTCGCGCCCGGCAGAAGTGTCCGCGTTGGATGCAATCGTTGTCACTTCGGCAGAACTCCCCACCTTGAGATTCTCCGGGCATGATGAAAAACTGCCAGGTGTGGTTGGTTTCAACATCGCGTATGAACCTGCCGTAGCTCCCCACTGTGCTGTAGAGGATGCACTTGTTGGAGTGCATGTTGAAGCTGAAGCTCCTGCAGTTGTTGTACTGGCTGCAGAGGCCGCAGCAGCTACAGGGGCTGGAGGACGGTCCCAGTTTGGCTCGTTTTATCTCCAGAGAGGGGTTGAGCGTTCCGAAAAGCTCGTCCATGACTGACAAGCAGGTGTCGCCAGGTTGCATGGCCCATCCGGTGAGCAGAATGATCAGACTGAGCCTCATGTGGTCGGTGCTTTTGGTCGGTTTCTGTTAGATTGCACAGTTAAATGCCCTCCTGAAAAGGGAAAATTAATAAAATGGCGTATTCGTGACTGGTTATCAGCGTAAAATATTTATATTTCGGTAAAATAGCCGATTTCACGACAGGCTATCCGGCGAATGCACCTAATTTGACCAAATTTGCACCTAATCTCTTTTACAGCAAATATCTTCATTTTATGAATTTATTTCAGTGTTTTAATCTATGATACTCTCTGAAAATATGACAAAGGAGGCATATAAGCAATTAGTGCAACCCTAGCTGATAGCTTCTAAGAGATACACTGAACCTAATTTGACCAAATCTGCACCTAATCTGCACCAAATGTGCACCAAATGTGTACCAGATGGCCGTCGTGAAAACGGCTAATATCGAGCAATTAATTGATTCGACAAAACATGCTTCAGGGATATGCATCAGGCTGAACATATTATTTCGATTGATTGCTCATAGTTATAGAGCTATACGACATCAAACTTTCTCTGAGAAGACCTCCATCAGTCGCCATTGGGGCTTCGACTAGTGACCACTTGTTGACCGTCTATGAACATCCCCCCCCATAAACTTCACATCGTCCGCTGGAGCAATAGTTATAGCATGATCAATTCTAAGATTGCTTTACTATGTCTCCGACGCCACTATCAAAACGTCTTTATAATTAGCCGTAACAATACATAACAATTAACAACCGGACCGTTTCAATACGGACCATGGGTCCTTGGGTCACGGGATCAACCCCGTGGGCCGTGATTGGAGTCCGTTCAGGGCAGTTAATTCTTGACAGGATGGTGATTTGCCCGGGGTCTGATGTTAATTATACAATCTGAACACAAAGGGAATAATAACGCGTCATTGAGAACCACGAGTGTCGACCGGGTTGTTGCCGAGCAAATACGACTCGGTTTATCAAAGTACTGTGTTGTCTGATGAACGGTGCTTGAATAATGTACCTCATATTTCATAAAAAGTTTCGTGTAACTAATCGCCAAAGGTACTGCGGAACGGTTCGTTCTCCTTATTTCTGGCGCCCCTGACATTATATGCTTCTTGGTTAGCTAGTCAACATTATTTGGCTGTTTCTGAGTAAACGCCTTTCTTTATATTTGGCCCCTAAATTAGTCCATCTATCATACTAAAACCAAGCCACACCCGCCGAAGAGGCTGCCGATTTTCCGGCACCTTGCTGGGGAGGGAGAGGACGTAGGGCGACTGTGAACGGCGAACGCCACTTTTGCCTGGCCGGTGACCCTCCCTTCTATGGCTCCGCTCAAATTAACATAACTTCAGATGCGCAGGTACTCGGTTTGGTCTCCACCAGGAAAAAGCCTTCCAAATGGCCGTAATCCTATCGCGCTGTGTTTCTCGTATAATGACGTCTCCAATCGACTTTCATTTGAATTCATACATAAGCTTCTGTGAATCGACTATCATCTAGATTCATAGATGAACTTTTGTGAAATTTACCTGATTTTGACCCAGGGGAGTCAAAGTCATGACCTTTGTGTTGTTTCTAGCAATTACATGCAATGTAAATTAAATGCACACTATTATATTTCACTTAAAGTCATATACCTACTACCAGTATAACGCCTTTTGGGGCGACTAACGGAGCGAGCGAGAGGGTGGGCCTTGCACGTGTGAAATTTCGAGGGGGTACCTCCAACTGACTTGTGCACGGCACCCTACTAACCGGTCTCTAGCGATGTGCCAAATTTGAGCACAATCGGCGCAGCCGTTCTCGAGATCTGGAAGCGGCACCCTGCACGTGCGCACGTGCAAAATGGGTCCCAACTGACTTGTGCACGGCACCCTACTAACTGGTCCCTAACCGTGTACCAAATTTGAGCGCCATCGGTCCAGCCGTTCTCGAGATCTGGAAACGACCCCTGCACGTGCGCACGTGCAGCAGCACCCCAACTCTGGCACATGGATATGCAGTGCCTAGTGGGTGCCTACCTACATGCCAACTTTCAGCGCAATCGGCCAAGTAGTTACCGAGATATTGCAACAATTACAAAACTGACACCTCTTCGTTTTGCACGTGGCACGTGCATAAGGGGTCACCCACATGCATCGGGTATAGTCCAATACTTGGTAGAAGGAATGAAGCTACCCTACAAAAATTACCCCGTGTAAATCGGTCAAGTGGTTGCGGAGATATAAGCCTCGCAAAAGCGTCCGCACGGCCGGCCGGCCGGCCGGCCGGCCGCTCATACTCAGAAATTTCCGTTATTCTACGTAAGACTCCGCTCGCTTCGCTCGCTCCGTAATCACAATTAGGGGGCACATTCGTGTGCCTATGAATAACTATCCTTCGTCGCTAATGTTTTTCGTATGTCTTTATGTTTTCGTGTGCTAATGTTTTTGGTATGTTAATCGCATTTTTTATTCGTATGTTGATGTGTTTCGCTAATGTTTTTAATACCTTCGTCCAAGCGGGTTTTTCAGTAACCCGCTTGGAAAAGATATCCTTATCTTCCACTCGGAGCCAAAAAGAATCCTCTATAACACAATGGGGCACATCAGTCTAGTGATCAGTGACCACTGAATTATGGAAGTGATTTCGAAACTGGCCGTTTTATATTTCCGGCTACCGAGCCCCGAGTTTGCCCACACACCAGTGACCTACCTCAGCTTACCTTCCCGCCGTGAGTCTCAGGACAGACTGTTCATCCGTGCTGACTCCGACTCCCTCCAAAACAGCAGTGGTGGCTATTTGATATCGACCACCTCAGCAGTCAGGCGAATCGTAATTAAGTCGTAGCTTCACGGTTGTGTTAAGGCTTTGACGGGGCCCCGTGATCCCACCTTCTCGAACGGACCATGAACTTCATTTGATGACCCTATTGGCATACAGTAAACCAAACCACCACCTGTCACTCGAGACTGTCACTTTAATGTCACGGTCCCCGGAACCGCTTATGTTTACCGGTAGTAAACGCGGTAGGCTATGCTAATTTATTCTAAGGAAAGGAAGTACCCGAGCAAGCACCAAATCATTCTGTACCCTCTCCACCCAATGGAACTTGTTCACCCATGCTGCCTTTATTAAAGGTAAATCAACGGATGTGTCTTCCCCTGACTTGTTGCTCTACTCCTGCTCATTTCGAGAGACTTGAATCGGAAAGTTACTGAGAATACGATTCTAAGCAGAAATACCGAAGCTACCGCTGTCAATTGTTAGAACAGCCCAGCTATTTAATTTTCTAGTTTCTGAAAATTGAGCGATTGCTTCCATTTTTCATCTTAGCTCATCGAACCCTCACTCAAAACTGCACATGAAACGCGAACAGCAAGCACATCATCTCATATATGCACGACAAATATGCCCATCAACACTGACTGGCTTTCGCATCACACGTACCCGCAACAAGCCTCCATTCACGAACCTGCACAAAATCGCAACATAAGCGCTAGAGGCTAGGCTTCGTCACGTGTGCGTTTGGCCTGTCGTGTGCACCTTTCCTGTCCAGTGATGGGGAGCCTCGTCTCCTGCACTAGCACTTTCGGGCTCAATGGGATCACCAGACCCGTCCAGCAGAAGCCACGGCAAAGAGGTCCTCCGCCACCGTGACATGACCTGGGTCACGCCTGGGGGCGGTGATTCGAGGTCATGAGATGCCTCCACTGACCCCACAGGCTCCTTGCGAAGTGCTTCAGAGGGCGGCGGCGACTGTAGCGACGCTAGGTGGTCGGTAGTGGAACTACTGACACCAACGGCTTCGCCGTTAGATGTCGCGCAGGTCTGCGGAGTTTCTGTGATGCTGGCCGGCGCCGTAAAGACTGGAAAGGCTGACAGTGCGCGGACGGATTTCACCAGTTTGGCCAGCAGTGACCTGTGCTCGGAGGCAGACTGAGTGTCTCTGTCTCTCCGTCTCTCTGCCGCGGATCGGGGCGGGGTGGAGGCGTCTCCTCCTGCGCCGCTCTCACCCACGGTACCGACCAGTCCCAGCTCACCGCTCGTCTTCTCACCCTCCGACTTCTCACCGCCTCTCCGGGGCCAGGAGCAGCCCTCCGGAGAGTGGCCACCCTCCCTCTCCTCCTCCCTCTCTTCCTCTCCCTCCGTCTCCCTCTCCCGCCCCTCCATCCCCTCCACCTCCCTGGCCAGAGTTTCCACACTGACCCCGGTCAGCCGACTGGCCCGGGAGGGTGGTGCCGAGCCGCGACTCGAAACACGGCCCGCCGGCGAGGTCGAGCCACTGGCCCTCGAGGGCGGCTGCACGGGCGGGCCGGGCCGGACCCTGTTCTTGTGCAGCGCCTCCGATAAAAAACGACACCGAGGACTGGCCTGTTTGGAGGGGGACTTGGCGCGAGGTGCCGCGAGCCCGCGGATGTACTCGTAGGTGGTCATGTCACGGGCCATGATGTAGACGTGGAAGAGGAGCAGGTGGATGAGAAGGATCCCGCAGAGGAGTGAGAGCAGAGCGAAGACTCCCGCTGTTGAGAAAAAGACGGAGCGAGGCGCTGGGAGGCCGAACATGGTCATTCTCGGAGAGCAGAAAGCGCCGGGATCCGGCTCGTAACCGTCGGGACTCATCTCCATCGTTCCCTCCTCAATCGGCCCCAGAGCTTGTGTGCCGTTCACACAATTCACACAGTCCCCGAGTCTCTCGGGACTGAGATAGAGTAGCACTATCTCACCAGCGGAGAGAGCCAGCACCAGGAGAGCCACCGCTGCAGCGCTGGTCACACACGCCAGAAACCAGCCGTAGTTCCGTCTTCCAATGCAGTGGTTCAACCACTTGCAGTGATGATCGAATTGATCGACGCACTTGTTACACACGGAACAATGTTTCGTCCTTGTTGACGTGATCCCGATGTTGCACAGATGGCACCGTCCGTTCTCGATCACATGGGCGTGCACGTTTCTATCAAACTCTGGCACTGGGACCCGCTCCCGTCTCGCTCGAAGGTCACCATGTGCAGGGTCCAGCAGAGTCGCCACTATATGCGTCACACCGTGAACCAGCAATACCACGACGGCCAGCACAGCAGCGGGGAGTCTCAGCGGCGGGCACAGCGCCGGCACCAGCACTCCTCCCATGACAGCGGCTGACAGCAGCAGCAGCAGCCAGGCGGCCAGCTGCTGACCGTGCAGCGGCAGCTGGAGGCCGTGCTCGCGCCGCCAGCGGCGGTACTCGGGAGCGACCAGCTGGTCGGCCGGAGTGCGGCACGGACCGCGGCCAGACATCGCGGGGGCTTCAGTGGACGGCAGGACTGCGCTTCAGAGAAGGTAAGGCTTCGCTTCGGCAGACGGTAGAGCTACGCTGCAGAGGGCGGCAAGGTGGAGCTCAGCTACAGCAGGCGGGAGTCTCGCCAGTAGCTCGAATAAAGCTTGACTTGGGTGGAGACTAGAGGACGGTGCAAAGTTTCTCGAAGAAGATAGGTGAGCTGGTGAATCGATGAGTAGACGGTGGTGACGGCAGTGGTCGCTGGAGGCTGAAGGAGTTGGTCGCCAGAATACCGATGGCGTCACCTGCCGTCACTGATATTGATTGCCATATTCAGCAAACAACACCGTCGCCATTTGCATCGGTTCTTGCCAGCTTCTGATATCTTTGAAAACCTCAGCGGTCGAATGCATCACCAACGTCTTTCACCGGTCCTCAACCTTCACTTCGCTGTACAAAATGTTTACCAAATAGCACCAACTTCGCACACATCACCAACAGTCTTTACTCGGCACCAGCAGTCACCAGCACCTCTCAGCTGACCCTTTGTCCTCTCTTCACTCTCTCGGCCTTCTGTTCTGAGCCCTCCGTGCCCGTCCTCTCGGATCCATCCTTATTGGTCGCAGCACGCCCGGTCGATGGTCACAGGCCTGATTAGAGGTACGCCCCCTCGCAGAGCTCCTAAACTTAGCCTCAGGATGAGAAACAGGATGTTGCTTAGTTCATTGGGCTTATGGGATGAATGACGGTGTCCTGAGTGTCTTGTTTCGCAAACGCTGGAAGCTGCTTAGATTTAGACGGTTGCGTAGTTGTGTTGCTAGAAAGAGCATAGCTTCTGCCTTGTTCGTGAGTGAAATAGATTTAGAAGGCTGAAAATCAAGTCTTAGGCTTAGTTAGTTAATTCAAATGCAATTTGCGTCAACTTACACCCCACATTTGCCTCGAATTGAACGGAAACAGCTCGAAAATCAAATTTAAGAGTCACGTGCTAGACGTTCACTACTACTTTTCATCGGCTGCAACTAGTTCTTGCAAGCATAATTTGCTCTCGCATGAACGGTTTAAAGGCATGATCACGATTTCACCGGGACGTATTGTCGTCTATGAGCTGTTGGCTATTTGTTCCCTTTGGAATGGCCCTTATTAGATAATTAAATCGGTTGATAAGTTTCCCCATAGAAAGGTACGTTGAATTATGAAGCTAGGACGTGTATTACATAGGCAAAAAACAAGGAGGAACACAGCGCACAACACAAAAATTACACCTTTCACATTTTTTTTTCACGAAAGACGTGTAATATTGCGGTGAACGCATTTCTCAGTCACCATATTTCAGCACGTAGACGAACTAATTGCACTCATAAGGCTGCAGATATCTGTCAACTGAGCTTACACTGGGCTGTGCAAATGCTTTAACAGCAAACAGACCTTGAATCACTTTATCTAAAACCACAACAAACCACGTAAAAACATCAACACAGCCCTTATAAAAGAAAAGTGTCCACGCAAAGAACGGCTCTTAACGTTTATAGCACGACACACAGCTTGAAATGAGACTTACACTATCAGGAACAAACGCAGGTAACACATTTCACAGAAGGAAAAGTCCATATTATGTGTTGTAACACACAAATGCTGTAATATCACAGTTATTTCCAAGTAATACCACACCAAAGGCATTCAAGTCGTTCTAGGCAAACGTGCATCGGCACATCGGTGCATTCACTCAGGTCGTCGTAAAACAAAAGTGGCCTTTTGACGTGTCAAAACATTGAATTTGCTTTCCAGATGACAAGAGCGATTGCTTGCATTGGCATCTAAGACACAATCTCTGGTTAGTGAAAACGTTACATCGAATGGAACTGCAGTAACAAATTATAATGAAGCGATAAAAGCAGGGAGGATGCCCGTACTAAAAGGCAAGCACACGGGCTCGGGAACTGCCTAGATTCCCCGTTAGAGCGAAGTTCAGAGCGATATAGAGGTCGGTGCTGTTCGAGTGACCTCCAGTCGCCGTTGCTTTTCTCCGGTTACCCACAGACTTCTAGTGGACCTTCGCAGCCCAATCCAGCCAGTCTAACGGTAAGCTGGGGAAGGTGCAAGATTCAAGTGAGCCAATGAAAGGTCAGAAACGACCCTGACAATATTGCAGTGAGGACGGCATGAATTAAATGCGATAAGGAAAGAGCGGGGAATAAAATCACGATGTGCTTCACACGAAAGTCGAATAAGTGACGAGATGGTTCAGTGTTGGTTTGCATAGAGTGATGTGCTCAGAGCTTTCATCTGTAAAATAATTTTCCTTGCCGAATTTTATCACACATTAAGAGTTTAATCCGAGATCCTTTTAAAATTGCAGAGCATGGCAGTGGTACATTTATTAGGTACGCAGAATGCAGATGCTAGTGAGCACAGATTTTAACGAGAAGTGCAAATCCGTTTAAGTGCATATTCTTATATACACAAACGAAATGAGAAGTTTGTCCTCATTTCAAAGGAAAACTTCTTCGTTTAAATGGTTGGGTGCTGACACCGCAACCAATTTTTGCGTAGTTTGGACGGACAACATAGAAAATGGTGCATAGAAAAGAGAGGTGAAAAACGATGCTTTTGGTTTTGGATGAGAACACGTCAGATAAACGTTGTTCTCTATCCTTGACTTGATCTAGAGATGTTTTCGACTTATGCTGTATTTTCATGTACGCGGCCTTTTGTCGGGCATTGTCGATCAATAAGTTGATCTAGATCCGCCCGAGTAAGTATTTGTTTCGTTCGGTTCTGAAAACGTCGTCGTAATGTCATACACAGAGAGCAAATGAAACATGAAAATCATTAATTAGACATAAACGGAAAGGAAAGCTTAATAGTACTGATCTCAGGCAGCTTTCGCCAAATTGTCAGGGAACTCAGATTTGTTTTTCAATAGAAAAACACATTTCTAAAGAATAGTGTTTTAACTATTGATGACAAACCTTCGGTTATTAAAGGGACACTCCCACCTTAACATTAGTTTTGAGTTGAAATAGCCAAATTGGTGGCCATGGCCTGCAAATACCGGTTTGGGCACTCACAACATCGACAAATGCTTTAATTCGGAGATATGGAATTTCAAACTTGCAGTTTTCGGATTCTAAGGGGCTAGTGCATTGGTATGCCCCCTTAGAATTTGTGACGTCAGCGGAGATCTAACGATTTTTAAATCTTTTACTAAAACGTTTGGTAGCACGCGGTGGTATATGCTGCTTTGCGCGCAACAAATGCCGCACTTTCAAATAAAGTCGCTAGGAACAGCGGAGATCCCAAAAAGTAAACAAAAGTAAAAGTCTAATATCTTGAAAACCGGTGAATATTTTTCGATGAAATTTGGTAGATATTCGTTTTCGCTCTTTCTGAACCGAGTGACATCACTTTCGTGCCAATTCATTAACTTTTTTGAAGGTGGGAGGGTCCCTTTAATCACGAGTAGTTATAATGAAACGGCCCAATATTTGGATCGTTACTAAGAAAGGATGCAATAGAAACGACGTACTCGAAATCGGCATGATGGACAAACACTGAAACTATTGAATCGACAAATAATGTGAAAATAGGTAGGTACACTTTTAGGCTTAGCAATACAACACTTAATTTTTGTCATTTAATCGCAAAAAACCGTTTATTGTACGTCAAAAATGAACACAATGACGTTTCGGGTCGCATTCTCCCTATCGTAACGTACCTCCTGGATGTTTAATCCTGTTCTTCAGATCAGTGTTCTGCTCATAGAGTCTGTCAATGTTTCTCTTCAGGTCAGTGGTCTCCTGTTCGCGCTGTAAACGGAAGAAATGGGTAAAAGTAGCGGCATTCAGAGCAAAATTCAAAGGAGGGAATGCAGATGATTTTGAACCAGTCATTTAATGTTGCACCGAGCGCCATTGCAATCATTTATGCTTTCTT